>NC_080065.1:1696045-1996045 GCF_949987535.1 Balaenoptera acutorostrata | reverse complement strand
GTTTTATGGTTAATGAGTTATTTATGGGTATGGTCAATGAATCTATTTTATGGTTTGGTTATGGTTATGGTTTTGCTTATTGGTTAAGGTTTATGGTTTTGGTCTCAGGGTGTTAGGGTTCTGTGTTAGAGTGGGTGTTAGGGTTCTGTGTTAGAGTGGGTGTTAGGGTATGGGTTAGAATTGGGGTACAGGTAGGCTACGGGTAGAGCATGGGTTAGGGTAAGGTACAGGTTTAGGGTACGGGTTAGGCTAAGGTTAGGTCAGGGCTTAGGGTCAGGATCAGAGTTGAGGGTTAGGGTCCATGTCAGGATTAGCGTCAAGGTTGAGCGAGGCCATTGTTTTCTGCTCCTCCAGTGCTGGATTCTCATTGATAGCTGAATGAAATGTCTGCTCTGGTCACCCAGTGTTTCAAATTGAGCTCAGCCTTAGTCAAGGGTTCTTAGGGCCTCAGAGGTCATGCAGGGTTTCCCTCCACCCTCCCTCCTGGGAAGGGTGATGCAGGCCCCACTCTGTCTGGGCAGCCCCAGGTCCAGCATGGCCCTGACATGCAGGATACTAAGTAGACGTGATGTAAGACTTGGTGCATCAGTCTGCCAGCCCCCAGGTGCTGCCTTTTTTTTTTCCTTAATTAATTAATTAAT
This sequence comes from Balaenoptera acutorostrata, assembly GCF_949987535.1. Taxonomy (NCBI): domain Eukaryota; kingdom Metazoa; phylum Chordata; class Mammalia; order Artiodactyla; family Balaenopteridae; genus Balaenoptera; species Balaenoptera acutorostrata. The sequence continues at coordinate 1,995,404 of NC_080065.1, read as the reverse complement.
TTTTGGCTGTGTTGGGTCTGCATTGCTGCACGGAGGCTTTCTCTAGTTGCGGCGAGTGGGGGCTTCTCATTGCGGTGGCTTCTCTTGTTGCAGAGTACAGGCTCTAAGCGCGTGGGCTTCAGCAGTTGTGGCTCGCGGGTTCTAGAGCTCAGGCTCAGTAGTTGTGCTGCACGGGCTTAGTTGCTCCACAGCATGTGGGATCTTCCCGGACCAGGGCTCGAACCCGTGTCCCCTGCATTAGCAGGCAGATTCTCAACCACTGCGCCACCAGGGAAGCCCCTTGAATAGTTTTGTATTTAAAATTTGTCTGTGGGGACAATGCAGGGGACACGGCCCCGAGCCCTGGTCCGGGAAGATCCCACATGCCACAGAGCAACCAAACCTGCGCGGCACAGCTACTGAAGCCTGCGCGCCTAGAGCCCGTGCTCCGCAACATGAGAAGCCACGGCAATGAGGAGCCCGTGCACCACAAAGAAGAGTAGCCCCGCTGGACGCAACTAGAGAAAGCCCATATGCAGCAACGAAGACCCAACGCAGCCAAAAATGAATTAGAAACTAAAATAAAATTTGCCTCTGAATAACTTTGAGTGAATTTGGTATAAGTTGTAAAGTCTGCATCTACATTCACTTCATTCCCAATGGTTTCCAATTACTTGTTCCTTAACTACTTTTAGAAAACTTTTGGGATAGAGACTCCATTTTAGTTTGAATTTCCAGTTTCATGGATGCAGCAGTCCTGTCAGTAGGGCAGGCTGCCTCCAGGGACCTGTGAGGGAGGCGCGGCCTGCACTTCCTGCACTGACCACAGGGTGGCGCCGAGTTCGCCTCTCTGACCCACAGCGCATGCTCGTTCCCTGCCAACTGGATTGTGAGGGCAGCTGAGAGGAGTTGAGCTTCGTCAGGCGCGGGGGCGGGGGCGGGGGCCTTCGGGTAGGAGGCCCGGCTCAGCGTCTCTGCTGAGAGGAGCTCGGTCTCCCGTCTCCTTAGGACTCGCTCGCTGGGGTTTCGGCTTCAGGACAAAGTGGGGCTGCGTCCACGCTGACTAGGGAAGTATGTTTCCTGAGGACCCAGGTGATGCCTGAGGAAAAGGTGAAGAGACGGTGAGGAAAAGTGGGGAGAAGCTTCCTGTGGGCGACTGACCGTTGAGGGGGGTCCGTCTTCGTGTGAGCGAGGGAGGGCTTGGCGTGGGAAGCTGGGTGTTTGGTCAGGTTTGTGTGCAGGGTAGCCAGCGTGACTTATGGGGCGTCCAGTTTTCCCAGCACCATTTATCGTGGGGAGTGTCGTGCTCCTTGGTGTGTCCTTGGTCCCTGTGTCCTAAATTCACCGAGCCCATCCGTGTGGGTTGAATTCTGGTCTCTCTGTCCTGTTCCTCTGGTCCCTGTGCCCGTTTTGAGCCAGTTCCACACTGTTTTGGTGACTGTAGCTTCTCAGCAGAGTGTGACGTCAGGGAGGGAGTTGCCTCCAGCCCGTTCTCTTTTTTCAGGGTTTCTTTGGCTATTTGGGGTCCTTTGTGGTTCCCCACAGATATTAGGAGGATTTGCTCTGTTTTGGGGGAAAATACCATGGAATTTTGGGAGGGATTGCATTCACTGTGTCCACTGCTTTGGGTAGCATGGATGTTTTAACACTATTAATTGTTCCATTCCGTGAGAACAGGCTATCTTTCCGTTTATTGGTGTGTTTTTCAGTGTCTTCATCAGTGTCTTAAAGTTTTCAGTGTGCAGGTCTTTCACCTCCTTGGTTGACTTTATTCCCAGGTATTTTGTTCTTTTTGATGCAGTTGTAAATAGGGTTGCTTTCTTTCTCTTTCTGATGGTTCATTATTAGTGTTGAGAAATGCAACTGATTTCTGTGTATTGACTTTGCAACTTTACTGAATTTATTTATTAGTTCTAATAGTTGTTTTGTGGAATGAAGTGGAAAATTGGAATTCAAACATCCCACTGTTTCTACCATATCCAGGTCGTCCACAACACGGAGGACAGCGGCTCCTAGTATAACCTTCCCACAGTGCCTCTCCATGACATGTGGACTTTGGGTGAAGTGGATCTGGGTAAGGCTTGGCTTCTATATGGAAGTTTGATGTTTTCTCTGCTTTTCTGGCATGCTGTTGACATACATGATGTTTTGAAAAGTAATTGACTCTCCAGTAATTTCAAACATACAACTTTACATACATAAAAACAAGTCTTGTACCTTGCTTAAATATACTCCTAAATATTGATGTTGACATTATTAAAAATGGAATTGTTCTCATAAATTCTTCTTCAGATTATTTTTTGCCAGCGTATGCATATAAGATAGATTTTCATGAATTGATATTTTGTTCTGTAACTTTGATTAATTAGTTGAGTAGCTCAAATAATTTCTTTGCTGATTATAGGTAGTTTTATATATAAGATGATGTGACCTATGTTCTGTGAAGAGACAGGGTTTTAATTTTTCCATTCACCCATGGATGCCTTTTCTTTCTTTCCTCAAGATTCTGGGTAGAACTTCCAGTACACTATTGAGTAATGGTGATGAAGGCCAGCTTCCTGGCCTTGTTCCTGATTTCAGGAGTAAATCTTTCAGTCTTTAACATTGAGCATGATGTTTGCTGTGGCTTTTGGTACTACTCTTTTCCATATTGAACAAATTTCCTTTTATGCCTGCTTTCTTGAGTGTTTTTCATGAAATAACACTGGATTTTCATTGTAGATGTTTTGCATTAATTGATAGGATTGTGTGTTTTTCCTTCACACCATTATTGTGGTTGAATACATTGCTTACTTTTAATATGTTGAGCAACCTGAAATTTCTGGTGTAGAGATACTTGCTTATGGCATTATCCATTTAAAGTTCTGTTGGTTTCATGTTGCTATTATTTTGTGATAGATTTTTACATTCATATTTATAAGTTATACTGGGGTAGTTTTCTTGTTGTTTTCCTTTCTTTTTAAAATCTTTTTTAAAATAGTGGTTTTATTTCATTTTAATTATTTATTTATTTTGGCCCCATCCCATGGCTTGTGGGATCTTAGTTCCCCAGTCAGGGATCGAACCCGAGCCCTTGGCAGTGAAAGCACAGAGTCCTAACCACTGGGCCACCAGAGAATTCCCCAGTTTTCTTTTCCAAGATGTATCTGTATAATCTGACTAGACTTGGCTTGGTGTAAGTGGTTTGGAGGGTTAGCATCAGGGCTGGGGCTGGTGTGAGGGTTGGGGCTGTGGATGGTGTATGGTTGCTGTTATGGTTTAAGTTTTATGGTTAATGAGTTATTTATGGGTATGGTCAATGAATCTATTTTATGGTTTGGTTATGGTTATGGTTTTGCTTATTGGTTAAGGTTTATGGTTTTGGTCTCAGGGTGGTAGGGTTCTGTGTTAGAGTGGGTGTTAGGGTTCTGTGTTAGAGTGGGTGTTAGGGTATGGGTTAGAATTGGGGTACAGGTAGGCTACGGGTAGAGCATGGGTTAGGGTAAGGTACAGGTTTAGGGTACGGGTTAGGCTAAGGTTAGGTCAGGGCTTAGGGTCAGGATCAGAGTTGAGGGTTAGGGTCCATGTCAGGATTAGCGTCAAGGTTGAGCGAGGCCATTGTTTTCTGCTCCTCCAGTGCTGGATTCTCATTGATAGCTGAATGAAATGTCTGCTCTGGTCACCCAGTGTTTCAAATTGAGCTCAGCCTTAGTCAAGGGTTCTTAGGGCCTCAGAGGTCATGCAGGGTTTCCCTCCACCCTCCCTCCTGGGAAGGGTGATGCAGGCCCCACTCTGTCTGGGCAGCCCCAGGTCCAGCATGGCCCTGACATGCAGGATACTAAGTAGACGTGATGTAAGACTTGGTGCATCAGTCTGCCAGCCCCCAGGTGCTGCCTTTTTTTTTTCCTTAATTAATTAATTAATTTTTGGCTGTGTTGGGTCTGCATTGCTGCACGGAGGCTTTCTCTAGTTGCGGCGAGTGGGGGCTTCTCATTGCGGTGGCTTCTCTTGTTGCAGAGTACAGGCTCTAAGCGCGTGGGCTTCAGCAGTTGTGGCTCGCGGGTTCTAGAGCGCAGGCTCAGTAGTTGTGGTGCACGGGCTTAGTTGCTCCACAGCATGTGGGATCTTCCCGGACCAGGGCTCGAACCCGTGTCCCCTGCATTAGCAGGCAGATTCTCAACCACTGCGCCACCAGGGAAGCCCCTTGAATAGTTTTTTATTTAAAATTTGTCTGTGGGGACAATGCAGGGGACACGGCCCCGAGCCCTGGTCCGGGAAGATCCCACATGCCACAGAGCAACCAAACCTGCGCGGCACAGCTACTGAAGCCTGCGCGCCTAGAGCCCGTGCTCCGCAACATGAGAAGCCACGGCAATGAGGAGCCCGTGCACCACAAAGAAGAGTAGCCCCGCTGGACGCAACTAGAGAAAGCCCATATGCAGCAACGAAGACCCAACGCAGCCAAAAATGAATTAGAAACTAAAATAAAATTTGCCTCTGAATAACTTTGAGTGAATTTGGTATAAGTTGTAAAGTCTGCATCTACATTCACTTCATTCCAAATGGTTTCCAATTACTTGTTCCTTAACTACTTTTAGAAAACTTTTGGGATAGAGACTCCATTTTAGTTTGAATTTCCAGTTTCATGGATGCAGCAGTCCTGTCAGTAGGGCAGGCTGCCTCCAGGGACCTGTGAGGGAGGCGCGGCCTGCACTTCCCTGCACTGACAACAGGGTGGCGCCGAGTTCGCCTCTCTGACCCACAGCGCATGCTCGTTCCCTGCCAACTGGATTGTGAGGGCAGCTGAGAGGAGTTGAGCTTCGTCAGGCGCGGGGGCGGGGGCGGGGGCCTTCGGGTAGGAGGCCCGGCTCAGCGTCTCTGCTGAGAGGAGCTCGGTCTCCCGTCTCCTTAGGACTCGCTCGCTGGGGTTTCGGCTTCAGGACAAAGTGGGGCTGCGTCCACGCTGACTAGGGAACTAGGTTTCCTGAGGACCCAGGTGATGCCTGAGGAAAAGGTGAAGAGACGGTGAGGAAAAGTGGGGAGAAGCTTCCTGTGGGCGACTGACCGTTGAGGGGGTCCGTCTTCGTGTGAGCGAGGGAGGGCTTGGCGTGGGAAGCTGGGTGTTTGGTCAGGTTTGTGTGCAGGGTAGCCAGCGTGAGTTATGGGGCGTCCAGTTTTCCCAGCACCATTTATCGTGGGGAGTGTCGTGCTCCTTGGTGTGTCCTTGGTCCCTGTGTCCTAAATTCACCGAGCCCGTCCGTGTGGGTTGAATTCTGGTCTCTCTGTCCTGTTCCTCTGGTCCCTGTGCCCGTTTTGAGCCAGTTCCACACTGTTTTGGTGACTGTAGCTTCTCAGCAGAGTGTGACGTCAGGGAGGGAGTTGCCTCCAGCCCGTTCTCTTTTTTCAGGGTTTCTTTGGCTATTTGGGGTCCTTTGTGGTTCCCCACAGATATTAGGAGGATTTGCTCTGTTTTGGGGGAAAATACCATGGAATTTTGGGAGGGATTGCATTCACTGTGTCCACTGCTTTGGGTAGCATGGATGTTTTAACACTATTAATTGTTCCATTCCGTGAGAACAGGCTATCTTTCCGTTTATTGGTGTGTTTTTCAGTGTCTTCATCAGTGTCTTAAAGTTTTCAGTGTGCAGGTCTTTCACCTCCTTGGTTGACTTTATTCCCAGGTATTTTGTTCTTTTTGATGCAGTTGTAAATAGGGTTGCTTTCTTTCTCTTTCTGATGGTTCATTATTAGTGTTGAGAAATGCAACTGATTTCTGTGTATTGACTTTGCAACTTTACTGAATTTATTTATTAGTTCTAATAGTTGTTTTGTGGAATGAAGTGGAAAATTGGAATTCAAACATCCCACTGTTTCTACCATATCCAGGTCGTCCACAACACGGAGGACAGCGGCTCCTAGTATAACCTTCCCACAGTGCCTCTCCATGACATGTGGACTTTGGGTGAAGTGGATCTGGGTAAGGCTTGGCTTCTATATGGAAGTTTGATGTTTTCTCTGCTTTTCTGGCATGCTGTTGACATACATGATGTTTTGAAAAGTAATTGACTCTCCAGTAATTTCAAACATACAACTTTACATACGTAAAAACAAGTCTTGTACCTTGCTTAAATATACTCCTAAATATTGATGTTGACATTATTAAAAATGGAATTGTTCTCATAAATTCTTCTTCAGATTATTTTTTGCCAGCGTATGCATATAAGATAGATTTTCATGAATTGATATTTTGTTCTGTAACTTTGATTAATTAGTTGAGTAGCTCAAATAATTTCTTTGCTGATTATAGGTAGTTTTATATATAAGATGATGTGACCTATGTTCTGTGAAGAGACAGGGTTTTAATTTTTCCATTCACCCATGGATGCCTTTTCTTTCTTTCCTCAAGATTCTGGGTAGAACTTCCAGTACACTATTGAGTAATGGTGATGAAGGCCAGCTTCCTGGCCTTGTTCCTGATTTCAGGAGTAAATCTTTCAGTCTTTAACATTGAGCATGATGTTTGCTGTGGCTTTTGGTACTACTCTTTTCCATATTGAACAAATTTCCTTTTATGCCTGCTTTCTTGAGTGTTTTTCATGAAATAACACTGGATTTTCATTGTAGATGTTTTGCATTAATTGATAGGATTGTGTGTTTTTCCTTCACACCATTATTGTGGTTGAATACATTGCTTACTTTTAATATGTTGAGCAACCTGAAATTTCTGGTGTAGAGATACTTGCGTATGGCATTATCCATTTAAAGTTCTGTTGGTTTCATGTTGCTATTATTTTGTGATAGATTTTTACATTCATATTTATAAGTTATACTGGGGTAGTTTTCTTGTTGTTTTCCTTTCTTTTTAAAATCTTTTTTAAAATAGTGGTTTTATTTCATTTTAATTATTTATTTATTTTGGCCCCATCCCATGGCTCGTGGGATCTTAGTTCCCCAGTCAGGGATCGAACCCGAGCCCTTGGCAGTGAAAGCACGGAGTCCTAACCACTGGGCCACCAGAGAATTCCCCAGTTTTCTTTTCCAAGATGTATCTGTATAATCTGACTAGACTTGGCTTGGTGTAAGTGGTTTGGAGGGTTAGCATCAGGGCTGGGGCTGGTGTGAGGGTTGGGGCTGTGGATGGTGTATGGTTGCTGTTATGGTTTAAGTTTTATGGTTAATGAGTTATTTATGGGTATGGTCAATGAATCTATTTTATGGTTTGGTTATGGTTATGGTTTTGCTTATTGGTTAAGGTTTATGGTTTTGGTCTCAGGGTGGTAGGGTTCTGTGTTAGAGTGGGTGTTAGGGTTCTGTGTTAGAGTGGGTGTTAGGGTATGGGTTAGAATTGGGGTACAGGTAGGCTACGGGTAGAGCATGGGTTAGGGTAAGGTACAGGTTTAGGGTACGGGTTAGGCTAAGGTTAGGTCAGGGCTTAGGGTCAGGATCAGAGTTGAGGGTTAGGGTCCATGTCAGGATTAGCGTCAAGGTTGAGCGAGGCCATTGTTTTCTGCTCCTCCAGTGCTGGATTCTCATTGATAGCTGAATGAAATGTCTGCTCTGGTCACCCAGTGTTTCAAATTGAGCTCAGCCTTAGTCAAGGGTTCTTAGGGCCTCAGAGGTCATGCAGGGTTTCCCTCCACCCTCCCTCCTGGGAAGGGTGATGCAGGCCCCACTCTGTCTGGGCAGCCCCAGGTCCAGCATGGCCCTGACATGCAGGATACTAAGTAGACGTGATGTAAGACTTGGTGCATCAGTCTGCCAGCCCCCAGGTGCTGCCTTTTTTTTTTTCCTTAATTAATTAATTAATTTTTGGCTGTGTTGGGTCTGCATTGCTGCACGGAGGCTTTCTCTAGTTGCGGCGAGTGGGGGCTTCTCATTGCGGTGGCTTCTCTTGTTGCAGAGTACAGGCTCTAAGCGCGTGGGCTTCAGCAGTTGTGGCTCGCGGGTTCTAGAGCGCAGGCTCAGTAGTTGTGGTGCACGGGCTTAGTTGCTCCACAGCATGTGGGATCTTCCCGGACCAGGGCTCGAACCCGTGTCCCCTGCATTAGCAGGCAGATTCTCAACCACTGCGCCACCAGGGAAGCCCCTTGAATAGTTTTGTATTTAAAATTTGTCTGTGGGGACAATGCAGGGGACACGGCCCCGAGCCCTGGTCCGGGAAGATCCCACATGCCACAGAGCAACCAAACCTGCGCGGCACAGCTACTGAAGCCTGCGCGCCTAGAGCCCGTGCTCCGCAACATGAGAAGCCACGGCAATGAGGAGCCCGTGCACCACAAAGAAGAGTAGCCCCGCTGGACGCAACTAGAGAAAGCCCATATGCAGCAACGAAGACCCAACGCAGCCAAAAATGAATTAGAAACTAAAATAAAATTTGCCTCTGAATAACTTTGAGTGAATTTGGTATAAGTTGTAAAGTCTGCATCTACATTCACTTCATTCCAAATGGTTTCCAATTACTTGTTCCTTAACTACTTTTAGAAAACTTTTGGGATAGAGACTCCATTTTAGTTTGAATTTCCAGTTTCATGGATGCAGCAGTCCTGTCAGTAGGGCACGCTGCCTCCAGGGACCTGTGAGGGAGGCGCGGCCTGCACTTCCCTGCACTGACCACAGGGTGGCGCCGAGTTCGCCTCTCTGACCCACAGCGCATGCTCGTTCCCTGCCAACTGGATTGTGAGGGCAGCTGAGAGGAGTTGAGCTTCGTCAGGCGCGGGGGCGGGGGCCTTCGGGTAGGAGGCCCGGCTCAGCGTCTCTGCTGAGAGGAGCTCGGTCTCCCGTCTCCTTAGGACTCGCTCGCTGGGGTTTCGGCTTCAGGACAAAGTGGGGCTGCGTCCACGCTGACTAGGGAAGTATGTTTCCTGAGGACCCAGGTGATGCCTGAGGAAAAGGTGAAGAGACGGTGAGGAAAAGTGGGGAGAAGCTTCCTGTGGGCGACTGACCGTTGAGGGGGTCCGTCTTCGTGTGAGCGAGGGAGGGCTTGGCGTGGGAAGCTGGGTGTTTGGTCAGGTTTGTGTGCAGGGTAGCCAGCGTGAGTTATGGGGCGTCCAGTTTTCCCAGCACCGTTTATCGTGGGGAGTGTCGTGCTCCTTGGTGTGTCCTTGGTCCCTGTGTCCTAAATTCACCGAGCCCGTCCGTGTGGGTTGAATTCTGGTCTCTCTGTCCTGTTCCTCTGGTCCCTGTGCCCGTTTTGAGCCAGTTCCACACTGTTTTGGTGACTGTAGCTTCTCAGCAGAGTGTGACGTCAGGGAGGGAGTTGCCTCCAGCCCATTCTCTTTTTTCAGGGTTTCTTTGGCTATTTGGGGTCCTTTGTGGTTCCCCACAGATATTAGGAGGATTTGCTCTGTTTTGGGGGAAAATACCATGGAATTTTGGGAGGGATTGCATTCACTGTGTCCACTGCTTTGGGTAGCATGGATGTTTTAACACTATTAATTGTTCCATTCCGTGAGAACAGGCTATCTTTCCGTTTATTGGTGTGTTTTTCAGTGTCTTCATCAGTGTCTTAAAGTTTTCAGTGTGCAGGTCTTTCACCTCCTTGGTTGACTTTATTCCCAGGTATTTTGTTCTTTTTGATGCAGTTGTAAATAGGGTTGCTTTCTTTCTCTTTCTGATGGTTCATTATTAGTGTTGAGAAATGCAACTGATTTCTGTGTATTGACTTTGCAACTTTACTGAATTTATTTATTAGTTCTAATAGTTGTTTTGTGGAATGAAGTGGAAAATTGGAATTCAAACATCCCACTGTTTCTACCATATCCAGGTCGTCCACAACACGGAGGACAGCGGCTCCTAGTATAACCTTCCCACAGTGCCTCTCCATGACATGTGGACTTTGGGTGAAGTGGATCTGGGTAAGGCTTGGCTTCTATATGGAAGTTTGATGTTTTCTCTGCTTTTCTGGCATGCTGTTGACATACATGATGTTTTGAAAAGTAATTGACTCTCCAGTAATTTCAAACATACAACTTTACATACATAAAAACAAGTCTTGTACCTTGCTTAAATATACTCCTAAATATTGATGTTGACATTATTAAAAATGGAATTGTTCTCATAAATTCTTCTTCAGATTATTTTTTGCCAGCGTATGCATATAAGATAGATTTTCATGAATTGATATTTTGTTCTGTAACTTTGATTAATTAGTTGAGTAGCTCAAATAATTTCTTTGCTGATTATAGGTAGTTTTATATATAAGATGATGTGACCTATGTTCTGTGAAGAGACAGGGTTTTAATTTTTCCATTCACCCATGGATGCCTTTTCTTTCTTTCCTCAAGATTCTGGGTAGAACTTCCAGTACACTATTGAGTAATGGTGATGAAGGCCAGCTTCCTGGCCTTGTTCCTGATTTCAGGAGTAAATCTTTCAGTCTTTAACATTGAGCATGATGTTTGCTGTGGCTTTTGGTACTACTCTTTTCCATATTGAACAAATTTCCTTTTATGCCTGCTTTCTTGAGTGTTTTTCATGAAATAACACTGGATTTTCATTGTAGATGTTTTGCATTAATTGATAGGATTGTGTGTTTTTCCTTCACACCATTATTGTGGTTGAATACATTGCTTACTTTTAATATGTTGAGCAACCTGAAATTTCTGGTGTAGAGATACTTGCGTATGGCATTATCCATTTAAAGTTCTGTTGGTTTCATGTTGCTATTATTTTGTGATAGATTTTTACATTCATATTTATAAGTTATACTGGGGTAGTTTTCTTGTTGTTTTCCTTTCTTTTTAAAATCTTTTTTAAAATAGTGGTTTTATTTCATTTTAATTATTTATTTATTTTGGCCCCATCCCATGGCTCGTGGGATCTTAGTTCCCCAGTCAGGGATCGAACCCGAGCCCTTGGCAGTGAAAGCACGGAGTCCTAACCACTGGGCCACCAGAGAATTCCCCAGTTTTCTTTTCCAAGATGTATCTGTATAATCTGACTAGACTTGGCTTGGTGTAAGTGGTTTGGAGGGTTAGCATCAGGGCTGGGGCTGGTGTGAGGGTTGGGGCTGTGGATGGTGTATGGTTGCTGTTATGGTTTAAGTTTTATGGTTAATGAGTTATTTATGGGTATGGTCAATGAATCTATTTTATGGTTTGGTTATGGTTATGGTTTTGCTTATTGGTTAAGGTTTATGGTTTTGGTCTCAGGGTGGTAGGGTTCTGTGTTAGAGTGGGTGTTAGGGTTCTGTGTTAGAGTGGGTGTTAGGGTATGGGTTAGAATTGGGGTACAGGTAGGCTACGGGTAGAGCATGGGTTAGGGTAAGGTACAGGTTTAGGGTACGGGTTAGGCTAAGGTTAGGTCAGGGCTTAGGGTCAGGATCAGAGTTGAGGGTTAGGGTCCATGTCAGGATTAGCGTCAAGGTTGAGCGAGGCCATTGTTTTCTGCTCCTCCAGTGCTGGATTCTCATTGATAGCTGAATGAAATGTCTGCTCTGGTCACCCAGTGTTTCAAATTGAGCTCAGCCTTAGTCAAGGGTTCTTAGGGCCTCAGAGGTCATGCAGGGTTTCCCTCCACCCTCCCTCCTGGGAAGGGTGATGCAGGCCCCACTCTGTCTGGGCAGCCCCAGGTCCAGCATGGCCCTGACATGCAGGATACTAAGTAGACGTGATGTAAGACTTGGTGCATCAGTCTGCCAGCCCCCAGGTGCTGCCTTTTTTTTTTTCCTTAATTAATTAATTAATTTTTGGCTGTGTTGGGTCTGCATTGCTGCACGGAGGCTTTCTCTAGTTGCGGCGAGTGGGGGCTTCTCATTGCGGTGGCTTCTCTTGTTGCAGAGTACAGGCTCTAAGCGCGTGGGCTTCAGCAGTTGTGGCTCGCGGGTTCTAGAGCGCAGGCTCAGTAGTTGTGGTGCACGGGCTTAGTTGCTCCACAGCATGTGGGATCTTCCCGGACCAGGGCTCGAACCCGTGTCCCCTGCATTAGCAGGCAGATTCTCAACCACTGCGCCACCAGGGAAGCCCCTTGAATAGTTTTGTATTTAAAATTTGTCTGTGGGGACAATGCAGGGGACACGGCCCCGAGCCCTGGTCCGGGAAGATCCCACATGCCACAGAGCAACCAAACCTGCGCGGCACAGCTACTGAAGCCTGCGCGCCTAGAGCCCGTGCTCCGCAACATGAGAAGCCACGGCAATGAGGAGCCCGTGCACCACAAAGAAGAGTAGCCCCGCTGGACGCAACTAGAGAAAGCCCATATGCAGCAACGAAGACCCAACGCAGCCAAAAATGAATTAGAAACTAAAATAAAATTTGCCTCTGAATAACTTTGAGTGAATTTGGTATAAGTTGTAAAGTCTGCATCTACATTCACTTCATTCCAAATGGTTTCCAATTACTTGTTCCTTAACTACTTTTAGAAAACTTTTGGGATAGAGACTCCATTTTAGTTTGAATTTCCAGTTTCATGGATGCAGCAGTCCTGTCAGTAGGGCAGGCTGCCTCCAGGGACCTGTGAGGGAGGCGCGGCCTGCACTTCCCTGCACTGACCACAGGGTGGCGCCGAGTTCGCCTCTCTGACCCACAGCGCATGCTCGTTCCCTGCCAACTGGATTGTGAGGGCAGCTGAGAGGAGTTGAGCTTCGTCAGGCGCGGGGGCGGGGGCGGGGGCCTTCGGGTAGGAGGCCCGGCTCAGCGTCTCTGCTGAGAGGAGCTCGGTCTCCCGTCTCCTTAGGACTCGCTCGCTGGGGTTTCGGCTTCAGGACAAAGTGGGGCTGCGTCCACGCTGACTAGGGAAGTATGTTTCCTGAGGACCCAGGTGATGCCTGAGGAAAAGGTGAAGAGACGGTGAGGAAAAGTGGGGAGAAGCTTCCTGTGGGCGACTGACCGTTGAGGGGGTCCGTCTTCGTGTGAGCGAGGGAGGGCTTGGCGTGGGAAGCTGGGTGTTTGGTCAGGTTTGTGTGCAGGGTAGCCAGCGTGAGTTATGGGGCGTCCAGTTTTCCCAGCACCATTTATCGTGGGGAGTGTCGTGCTCCTTGGTGTGTCCTTGGTCCCTGTGTCCTAAATTCACCGAGCCCGTCCGTGTGGGTTGAATTCTGGTCTCTCTGTCCTGTTCCTCTGGTCCCTGTGCCCGTTTTGAGCCAGTTCCACACTGTTTTGGTGACTGTAGCTTCTCAGCAGAGTGTGACGTCAGGGAGGGAGTTGCCTCCAGCCCGTTCTCTTTTTTCAGGGTTTCTTTGGCTATTTGGGGTCCTTTGTGGTTCCCCACAGATATTAGGAGGATTTGCTCTGTTTTGGGGGAAAATACCATGGAATTTTGGGAGGGATTGCATTCACTGTGTCCACTGCTTTGGGTAGCATGGATGTTTTAACACTATTAATTGTTCCATTCCGTGAGAACAGGCTATCTTTCCGTTTATTGGTGTGTTTTTCAGTGTCTTCATCAGTGTCTTAAAGTTTTCAGTGTGCAGGTCTTTCACCTCCTTGGTTGACTTTATTCCCAGGTATTTTGTTCTTTTTGATGCAGTTGTAAATAGGGTTGCTTTCTTTCTCTTTCTGATGGTTCATTATTAGTGTTGAGAAATGCAACTGATTTCTGTGTATTGACTTTGCAACTTTACTGAATTTATTTATTAGTTCTAATAGTTGTTTTGTGGAATGAAGTGGAAAATTGGAATTCAAACATCCCACTGTTTCTACCATATCCAGGTCGTCCACAACACGGAGGACAGCGGCTCCTAGTATAACCTTCCCACAGTGCCTCTCCATGACATGTGGACTTTGGGTGAAGTGGATCTGGGTAAGGCTTGGCTTCTATATGGAAGTTTGATGTTTTCTCTGCTTTTCTGGCATGCTGTTGACATACATGATGTTTTGAAAAGTAATTGACTCTCCAGTAATTTCAAACATACAACTTTACATACATAAAAACAAGTCTTGTACCTTGCTTAAATATACTCCTAAATATTGATGTTGACATTATTAAAAATGGAATTGTTCTCATAAATTCTTCTTCAGATTATTTTTTGCCAGCGTATGCATATAAGATAGATTTTCATGAATTGATATTTTGTTCTGTAACTTTGATTAATTAGTTGAGTAGCTCAAATAATTTCTTTGCTGATTATAGGTAGTTTTATATATAAGATGATGTGACCTATGTTCTGTGAAGAGACAGGGTTTTAATTTTTCCATTCACCCATGGATGCCTTTTCTTTCTTTCCTCAAGATTCTGGGTAGAACTTCCAGTACACTATTGAGTAATGGTGATGAAGGCCAGCTTCCTGGCCTTGTTCCTGATTTCAGGAGTAAATCTTTCAGTCTTTAACATTGAGCATGATGTTTGCTGTGGCTTTTGGTACTACTCTTTTCCATATTGAACAAATTTCCTTTTATGCCTGCTTTCTTGAGTGTTTTTCATGAAATAACACTGGATTTTCATTGTAGATGTTTTGCATTAATTGATAGGATTGTGTGTTTTTCCTTCACACCATTATTGTGGTTGAATACATTGCTTACTTTTAATATGTTGAGCAACCTGAAATTTCTGGTGTAGAGATACTTGCGTATGGCATTATCCATTTAAAGTTCTGTTGGTTTCATGTTGCTATTATTTTGTGATAGATTTTTACATTCATATTTATAAGTTATACTGGGGTAGTTTTCTTGTTGTTTTCCTTTCTTTTTAAAATCTTTTTTAAAATAGTGGTTTTATTTCATTTTAATTATTTATTTATTTTGGCCCCATCCCATGGCTCGTGGGATCTTAGTTCCCCAGTCAGGGATCGAACCCGAGCCCTTGGCAGTGAAAGCACGGAGTCCTAACCACTGGGCCACCAGAGAATTCCCCAGTTTTCTTTTCCAAGATGTATCTGTATAATCTGACTAGACTTGGCTTGGTGTAAGTGGTTTGGAGGGTTAGCATCAGGGCTGGGGCTGGTGTGAGGGTTGGGGCTGTGGATGGTGTATGGTTGCTGTTATGGTTTAAGTTTTATGGTTAATGAGTTATTTATGGGTATGGTCAATGAATCTATTTTATGGTTTGGTTATGGTTATGGTTTTGCTTATTGGTTAAGGTTTATGGTTTTGGTCTCAGGGTGGTAGGGTTCTGTGTTAGAGTGGGTGTTAGGGTTCTGTGTTAGAGTGGGTGTTAGGGTATGGGTTAGAATTGGGGTACAGGTAGGCTACGGGTAGAGCATGGGTTAGGGTAAGGTACAGGTTTAGGGTACGGGTTAGGCTAAGGTTAGGTCAGGGCTTAGGGTCAGGATCAGAGTTGAGGGTTAGGGTCCATGTCAGGATTAGCGTCAAGGTTGAGCGAGGCCATTGTTTTCTGCTCCTCCAGTGCTGGATTCTCATTGATAGCTGAATGAAATGTCTGCTCTGGTCACCCAGTGTTTCAAATTGAGCTCAGCCTTAGTCAAGGGTTCTTAGGGCCTCAGAGGTCATGCAGGGTTTCCCTCCACCCTCCCTCCTGGGAAGGGTGATGCAGGCCCCACTCTGTCTGGGCAGCCCCAGGTCCAGCATGGCCCTGACATGCAGGATACTAAGTAGACGTGATGTAAGACTTGGTGCATCAGTCTGCCAGCCCCCAGGTGCTGCCTTTTTTTTTTCCTTAATTAATTAATTAATTTTTGGCTGTGTTGGGTCTGCATTGCTGCACGGAGGCTTTCTCTAGTTGCGGCGAGTGGGGGCTTCTCATTGCGGTGGCTTCTCTTGTTGCAGAGTACAGGCTCTAAGCGCGTGGGCTTCAGCAGTTGTGGCTCGCGGGTTCTAGAGCGCAGGCTCAGTAGTTGTGGTGCACGGGCTTAGTTGCTCCACAGCATGTGGGATCTTCCCGGACCAGGGCTCGAACCCGTGTCCCCTGCATTAGCAGGCAGATTCTCAACCACTGCGCCACCAGGGAAGCCCCTTGAATAGTTTTGTATTTAAAATTTGTCTGTGGGGACAATGCAGGGGACACGGCCCCGAGCCCTGGTCCGGGAAGATCCCACATGCCACAGAGCAACCAAACCTGCGCGGCACAGCTACTGAAGCCTGCGCACCTAGAGCCCGTGCTCCGCAACATGAGAAGCCACGGCAATGAGGAGCCCGTGCACCACAAAGAAGAGTAGCCCCGCTGGACGCAACTAGAGAAAGCCCATATGCAGCAACGAAGACCCAACGCAGCCAAAAATGAATTAGAAACTAAAATAAAATTTGCCTCTGAATAACTTTGAGTGAATTTGGTATAAGTTGTAAAGTCTGCATCTACATTCACTTCATTCCAAATGGTTTCCAATTACTTGTTCCTTAACTGCTTTTAGAAAACTTTTGGGATAGAGACTCCATTTTAGTTTGAATTTCCAGTTTCATGGATGCAGCAGTCCTGTCAGTAGGGCAGGCTGCCTCCAGGGACCTGTGAGGGAGGCGCGGCCTGCACTTCCCTGCACTGACCACAGGGTGGCGCCGAGTTCGCCTCTCTGACCCACAGCGCATGCTCGTTCCCTGCCAACTGGATTGTGAGGGCAGCTGAGAGGAGTTGAGCTTCGTCAGGCGCGGGGGCGGGGGCGGGGGCCTTCGGGTAGGAGGCCCGGCTCAGCGTCTCTGCTGAGAGGAGCTCGGTCTCCCGTCTCCTTAGGACTCGCTCGCTGGGGTTTCGGCTTCAGGACAAAGTGGGGCTGCGTCCACGCTGACTAGGGAACTAGGTTTCCTGAGGACCCAGGTGATGCCTGAGGAAAAGGTGAAGAGACGGTGAGGAAAAGTGGGGAGAAGCTTCCTGTGGGCGACTGACCGTTGAGGGGGTCCGTCTTCGTGTGAGCGAGGGAGGGCTTGGCGTGGGAAGCTGGGTGTTTGGTCAGGTTTGTGTGCAGGGTAGCCAGCGTGAGTTATGGGGCGTCCAGTTTTCCCAGCACCATTTATCGTGGGGAGTGTCGTGCTCCTTGGTGTGTCCTTGGTCCCTGTGTCCTAAATTCACCGAGCCCGTCCGTGTGGGTTGAATTCTGGTCTCTCTGTCCTGTTCCTCTGGTCCCTGTGCCCGTTTTGAGCCAGTTCCACACTGTTTTGGTGACTGTAGCTTCTCAGCAGAGTGTGACGTCAGGGAGGGAGTTGCCTCCAGCCCGTTCTCTTTTTGCAGGGTTTCTTTGGCTATTTGGGGTCCTTTGTGGTTCCCCACAGATATTAGGAGGATTTGCTCTGTTTTGGGGGAAAATACCATGGAATTTTGGGAGGGATTGCATTCACTGTGTCCACTGCTTTGGGTAGCATGGATGTTTTAACACTATTAATTGTTCCATTCCGTGAGAACAGGCTATCTTTCCGTTTATTGGTGTGTTTTTCAGTGTCTTCATCAGTGTCTTAAAGTTTTCAGTGTGCAGGTCTTTCACCTCCTTGGTTGACTTTATTCCCAGGTATTTTGTTCTTTTTGATGCAGTTGTAAATAGGGTTGCTTTCTTTCTCTTTCTGATGGTTCATTATTAGTGTTGAGAAATGCAACTGATTTCTGTGTATTGACTTTGCAACTTTACTGAATTTATTTATTAGTTCTAATAGTTGTTTTGTGGAATGAAGTGGAAAATTGGAATTCAAACATCCCACTGTTTCTACCATATCCAGGTCGTCCACAACACGGAGGACAGCGGCTCCTAGTATAACCTTCCCACAGTGCCTCTCCATGACATGTGGACTTTGGGTGAAGTGGATCTGGGTAAGGCTTGGCTTCTATATGGAAGTTTGATGTTTTCTCTGCTTTTCTGGCATGCTGTTGACATACATGATGTTTTGAAAAGTAATTGACTCTCCAGTAATTTCAAACATACAACTTTACATACGTAAAAACAAGTCTTGTACCTTGCTTAAATATACTCCTAAATATTGATGTTGACATTATTAAAAATGGAATTGTTCTCATAAATTCTTCTTCAGATTATTTTTTGCCAGCGTATGCATATAAGATAGATTTTCATGAATTGATATTTTGTTCTGTAACTTTGATTAATTAGTTGAGTAGCTCAAATAATTTCTTTGCTGATTATAGGTAGTTTTATATATAAGATGATGTGACCTATGTTCTGTGAAGAGACAGGGTTTTAATTTTTCCATTCACCCATGGATGCCTTTTCTTTCTTTCCTCAAGATTCTGGGTAGAACTTCCAGTACACTATTGAGTAATGGTGATGAAGGCCAGCTTCCTGGCCTTGTTCCTGATTTCAGGAGTAAATCTTTCAGTCTTTAACATTGAGCATGATGTTTGCTGTGGCTTTTGGTACTACTCTTTTCCATATTGAACAAATTTCCTTTTATGCCTGCTTTCTTGAGTGTTTTTCATGAAATAACACTGGATTTTCATTGTAGATGTTTTGCATTAATTGATAGGATTGTGTGTTTTTCCTTCACACCATTATTGTGGTTGAATACATTGCTTACTTTTAATATGTTGAGCAACCTGAAATTTCTGGTGTAGAGATACTTGCGTATGGCATTATCCATTTAAAGTTCTGTTGGTTTCATGTTGCTATTATTTTGTGATAGATTTTTACATTCATATTTATAAGTTATACTGGGGTAGTTTTCTTGTTGTTTTCCTTTCTTTTTAAAATCTTTTTTAAAATAGTGGTTTTATTTCATTTTAATTATTTATTTATTTTGGCCCCATCCCATGGCTCGTGGGATCTTAGTTCCCCAGTCAGGGATCGAACCCGAGCCCTTGGCAGTGAAAGCACAGAGTCCTAACCACTGGGCCACCAGAGAATTCCCCAGTTTTCTTTTCCAAGATGTATCTGTATAATCTGACTAGACTTGGCTTGGTGTAAGTGGTTTGCAGGGTTAGCATCAGGGCTGGGGCTGGTGTGAGGGTTGGGGCTGTGGATGGTGTATGGTTGCTGTTATGGTTTAAGTTTTATGGTTAATGAGTTATTTATGGGTATGGTCAATGAATCTATTTTATGGTTTGGTTATGGTTATGGTTTTGCTTATTGGTTAAGGTTTATGGTTTTGGTCTCAGGGTGGTAGGGTTCTGTGTTAGAGTGGGTGTTAGGGTTCTGTGTTAGAGTGGGTGTTAGGGTATGGGTTAGAATTGGGGTACAGGTAGGCTACGGGTAGAGCATGGGTTAGGGTAAGGTACAGGTTTAGGGTACGGGTTAGGCTAAGGTTAGGTCAGGGCTTAGGGTCAGGATCAGAGTTGAGGGTTAGGGTCCATGTCAGGATTAGCGTCAAGGTTGAGCGAGGCCATTGTTTTCTGCTCCTCCAGTGCTGGATTCTCATTGATAGCTGAATGAAATGTCTGCTCTGGTCACCCAGTGTTTCAAATTGAGCTCAGCCTTAGTCAAGGGTTCTTAGGGCCTCAGAGGTCATGCAGGGTTTCCCTCCACCCTCCCTCCTGGGAAGGGTGATGCAGGCCCCACTCTGTCTGGGCAGCCCCAGGTCCAGCATGGCCCTGACATGCAGGATACTAAGTAGACGTGATGTAAGACTTGGTGCATCAGTCTGCCAGCCCCCAGGTGCTGCCTTTTTTTTTTTCCTTAATTAATTAATTAATTTTTGGCTGTGTTGGGTCTGCATTGCTGCACGGAGGCTTTCTCTAGTTGCGGCGAGTGGGGGCTTCTCATTGCGGTGGCTTCTCTTGTTGCAGAGTACAGGCTCTAAGCGCGTGGGCTTCAGCAGTTGTGGCTCGCGGGTTCTAGAGCGCAGGCTCAGTAGTTGTGGTGCACGGGCTTAGTTGCTCCACAGCATGTGGGATCTTCCCGGACCAGGGCTCGAACCCGTGTCCCCTGCATTAGCAGGCAGATTCTCAACCACTGCGCCACCAGGGAAGCCCCTTGAATAGTTTTGTATTTAAAATTTGTCTGTGGGGACAATGCAGGGGACACGGCCCCGAGCCCTGGTCCGGGAAGATCCCACATGCCACAGAGCAACCAAACCTGCGCGGCACAGCTACTGAAGCCTGCGCGCCTAGAGCCCGTGCTCCGCAACATGAGAAGCCACGGCAATGAGGAGCCCGTGCACCACAAAGAAGAGTAGCCCCGCTGGACGCAACTAGAGAAAGCCCATATGCAGCAACGAAGACCCAACGCAGCCAAAAATGAATTAGAAACTAAAATAAAATTTGCCTCTGAATAACTTTGAGTGAATTTGGTATAAGTTGTAAAGTCTGCATCTACATTCACTTCATTCCAAATGGTTTCCAATTACTTGTTCCTTAACTACTTTTAGAAAACTTTTGGGATAGAGACTCCATTTTAGTTTGAATTTCCAGTTTCATGGATGCAGCAGTCCTGTCAGTAGGGCAGGCTGCCTCCAGGGACCTGTGAGGGAGGCGCGGCCTGCACTTCCCTGCACTGACCACAGGGTGGCGCCGAGTTCGCCTCTCTGACCCACAGCGCATGCTCGTTCCCTGCCAACTGGATTGTGAGGGCAGCTGAGAGGAGTTGAGCTTCGTCAGGCGCGGGGGCGGGGGCCTTTGGGTAGGACGCCCGGCTCAGCGTCTCTGCTGAGAGGAGCTCGGTCTCCCGTCTCCTTAGGACTCGCTCGCTGGGGTTTCGGCTTCAGGACAAAGTGGGGCTGCGTCCACGCTGACTAGGGAAGTATGTTTCCTGAGGACCCAGGTGATGCCTGAGGAAAAGGTGAAGAGACGGTGAGGAAAAGTGGGGAGAAGCTTCCTGTGGGCGACTGACCGTTGAGGGGGTCCGTCTTCGTGTGAGCGAGGGAGGGCTTGGCGTGGGAAGCTGGGTGTTTGGTCAGGTTTGTGTGCAGGGTAGCCAGCGTGAGTTATGGGGCGTCCAGTTTTCCCAGCACCGTTTATCGTGGGGAGTGTCGTGCTCCTTGGTGTGTCCTTGGTCCCTGTGTCCTAAATTCCCCGAGCCCGTCCGTGTGG
The DNA here is from genome assembly GCF_949987535.1 of Balaenoptera acutorostrata. Classification (NCBI taxonomy): domain Eukaryota; kingdom Metazoa; phylum Chordata; class Mammalia; order Artiodactyla; family Balaenopteridae; genus Balaenoptera; species Balaenoptera acutorostrata. Next base: position 1,974,662 of record NC_080065.1, on the reverse strand, counting down.
GTTGAATTCTGGTCTCTCTGTCCTGTTCCTCTGGTCCCTGTGCCCGTTTTGAGCCAGTTCCACACTGTTTTGGTGACTGTAGCTTCTCAGCAGAGTGTGACGTCAGGGAGGGAGTTGCCTCCAGCCCGTTCTCTTTTTTCAGGGTTTCTTTGGCTATTTGGGGTCCTTTGTGGTTCCCCACAGATATTAGGAGGATTTGCTCTGTTTTGGGGGAAAATACCATGGAATTTTGGGAGGGATTGCATTCACTGTGTCCACTGCTTTGGGTAGCATGGATGTTTTAACACTATTAATTGTTCCATTCCGTGAGAACAGGCTATCTTTCCGTTTATTGGTGTGTTTTTCAGTGTCTTCATCAATGTCTTAAAGTTTTCAGTGTGCAGGTCTTTCACCTCCTTGGTTGACTTTATTCCCAGGTATTTTGTTCTTTTTGATGCAGTTGTAAATAGGGTTGCTTTCTTTCTCTTTCTGATGGTTCATTATTAGTGTTGAGAAATGCAACTGATTTCTGTGTATTGACTTTGCAACTTTACTGAATTTATTTATTAGTTCTAATAGTTGTTTTGTGGAATGAAGTGGAAAATTGGAATTCAAACATCCCACTGTTTCTACCATATCCAGGTCGTCCACAACACGGAGGACAGCGGCTCCTAGTATAACCTTCCCACAGTGCCTCTCCATGACATGTGGACTTTGGGTGAAGTGGATCTGGGTAAGGCTTGGCTTCTATATGGAAGTTTGATGTTTTCTCTGCTTTTCTGGCATGCTGTTGACATACATGATGTTTTGAAAAGTAATTGACTCTCCAGTAATTTCAAACATACAACTTTACATACGTAAAAACAAGTCTTGTACCTTGCTTAAATATACTCCTAAATATTGATGTTGACATTATTAAAAATGGAATTGTTCTCATAAATTCTTCTTCAGATTATTTTTTGCCAGCGTATGCATATAAGATAGATTTTCATGAATTGATATTTTGTTCTGTAACTTTGATTAATTAGTTGAGTAGCTCAAATAATTTCTTTGCTGATTATAGGTAGTTTTATATATAAGATGATGTGACCTATGTTCTGTGAAGAGACAGGGTTTTAATTTTTCCATTCACCCATGGATGCCTTTTCTTTCTTTCCTCAAGATTCTGGGTAGAACTTCCAGTACACTATTGAGTAATGGTGATGAAGGCCAGCTTCCTGGCCTTGTTCCTGATTTCAGGAGTAAATCTTTCAGTCTTTAACATTGAGCATGATGTTTGCTGTGGCTTTTGGTACTACTCTTTTCCATATTGAACAAATTTCCTTTTATGCCTGCTTTCTTGAGTGTTTTTCATGAAATAACACTGGATTTTCATTGTAGATGTTTTGCATTAATTGATAGGATTGTGTGTTTTTCCTTCACACCATTATTGTGGTTGAATACATTGCTTACTTTTAATATGTTGAGCAACCTGAAATTTCTGGTGTAGAGATACTTGCGTATGGCATTATCCATTTAAAGTTCTGTTGGTTTCATGTTGCTATTATTTTGTGATAGATTTTTACATTCATATTTATAAGTTATACTGGGGTAGTTTTCTTGTTGTTTTCCTTTCTTTTTAAAATCTTTTTTAAAATAGTGGTTTTATTTCATTTTAATTATTTATTTATTTTGGCCCCATCCCATGGCTTGTGGGATCTTAGTTCCCCAGTCAGGGATCGAACCCGAGCCCTTGGCAGTGAAAGCACAGAGTCCTAACCACTGGGCCACCAGAGAATTCCCCAGTTTTCTTTTCCAAGATGTATCTGTATAATCTGACTAGACTTGGCTTGGTGTAAGTGGTTTGGAGGGTTAGCATCAGGGCTGGGGCTGGTGTGAGGGTTGGGGCTGTGGATGGTGTATGGTTGCTGTTATGGTTTAAGTTTTATGGTTAATGAGTTATTTATGGGTATGGTCAATGAATCTATTTTATGGTTTGGTTATGGTTATGGTTTTGCTTATTGGTTAAGGTTTATGGTTTTGGTCTCAGGGTGGTAGGGTTCTGTGTTAGAGTGGGTGTTAGGGTTCTGTGTTAGAGTGGGTGTTAGGGTATGGGTTAGAATTGGGGTACAGGTAGGCTACGGGTAGAGCATGGGTTAGGGTAAGGTACAGGTTTAGGGTACGGGTTAGGCTAAGGTTAGGTCAGGGCTTAGGGTCAGGATCAGAGTTGAGGGTTAGGGTCCATGTCAGGATTAGCGTCAAGGTTGAGCGAGGCCATTGTTTTCTGCTCCTCCAGTGCTGGATTCTCATTGATAGCTGAATGAAATGTCTGCTCTGGTCACCCAGTGTTTCAAATTGAGCTCAGCCTTAGTCAAGGGTTCTTAGGGCCTCAGAGGTCATGCAGGGTTTCCCTCCACCCTCCCTCCTGGGAAGGGTGATGCAGGCCCCACTCTGTCTGGGCAGCCCCAGGTCCAGCATGGCCCTGACATGCAGGATACTAAGTAGACGTGATGTAAGACTTGGTGCATCAGTCTGCCAGCCCCCAGGTGCTGCCTTTTTTTTTTTCCTTAATTAATTAATTAATTTTTGGCTGTGTTGGGTCTGCATTGCTGCACGGAGGCTTTCTCTAGTTGCGGCGAGTGGGGGCTTCTCATTGCGGTGGCTTCTCTTGTTGCAGAGTACAGGCTCTAAGCGCGTGGGCTTCAGCAGTTGTGGCTCGCGGGTTCTAGAGCGCAGGCTCAGTAGTTGTGGTGCACGGGCTTAGTTGCTCCACAGCATGTGGGATCTTCCCGGACCAGGGCTCGAACCCGTGTCCCCTGCATTAGCAGGCAGATTCTCAACCACTGCGCCACCAGGGAAGCCCCTTGAATAGTTTTGTATTTAAAATTTGTCTGTGGGGACAATGCAGGGGACACGGCCCCGAGCCCTGGTCCGGGAAGATCCCACATGCCACAGAGCAACCAAACCTGCGCGGCACAGCTACTGAAGCCTGCGCGCCTAGAGCCCGTGCTCCGCAACATGAGAAGCCACGGCAATGAGGAGCCCGTGCACCACAAAGAAGAGTAGCCCCGCTGGACGCAACTAGAGAAAGCCCATATGCAGCAACGAAGACCCAACGCAGCCAAAAATGAATTAGAAACTAAAATAAAATTTGCCTCTGAATAACTTTGAGTGAATTTGGTATAAGTTGTAAAGTCTGCATCTACATTCATTTCATTCCCAATGGTTTCCAATTACTTGTTCCTTAACTACTTTTAGAAAACTTTTGGGATAGAGACTCCATTTTAGTTTGAATTTCCAGTTTCATGGATGCAGCAGTCCTGTCAGTAGGGCAGGCTGCCTCCAGGGACCTGTGAGGGAGGCGCGGCCTGCACTTCCCTGCACTGACCACAGGGTGGCGCCGAGTTCGCCTCTCTGACCCACAGCGCATGCTCGTTCCCTGCCAACTGGATTGTGAGGGCAGCTGAGAGGAGTTGAGCTTCGTCAGGCGCGGGGGCGGGGGCGGGGGCCTTCGGGTAGGAGGCCCGGCTCAGCGTCTCTGCTGAGAGGAGCTCGGTCTCCCGTCTCCTTAGGACTCGCTCGCTGGGGTTTCGGCTTCAGGACAAAGTGGGGCTGCGTCCACGCTGACTAGGGAACTAGGTTTCCTGAGGACCCAGGTGATGCCTGAGGAAAAGGTGAAGAGACGGTGAGGAAAAGTGGGGAGAAGCTTCCTGTGGGCGACTGACCGTTGAGGGGGTCCGTCTTCGTGTGAGCGAGGGAGGGCTTGGCGTGGGAAGCTGGGTGTTTGGTCAGGTTTGTGTGCAGGGTAGCCAGCGTGAGTTATGGGGCGTCCAGTTTTCCCAGCACCATTTATCGTGGGGAGTGTCGTGCTCCTTGGTGTGTCCTTGGTCCCTGTGTCCTAAATTCCCCGAGCCCGTCCGTGTGGGTTGAATTCTGGTCTCTCTGTCCTGTTCCTCTGGTCCCTGTGCCCGTTTTGAGCCAGTTCCACACTGTTTTGGTGACTGTAGCTTCTCAGCAGAGTGTGACGTCAGGGAGGGAGTTGCCTCCAGCCCGTTCTCTTTTTTCAGGGTTTCTTTGGCTATTTGGGGTCCTTTGTGGTTCCCCACAGATATTAGGAGGATTTGCTCTGTTTTGGGGGAAAATACCATGGAATTTTGGGAGGGATTGCATTCACTGTGTCCACTGCTTTGGGTAGCATGGATGTTTTAACACTATTAATTGTTCCATTCCGTGAGAACAGGCTATCTTTCCGTTTATTGGTGTGTTTTTCAGTGTCTTCATCAGTGTCTTAAAGTTTTCAGTGTGCAGGTCTTTCACCTCCTTGGTTGACTTTATTCCCAGGTATTTTGTTCTTTTTGATGCAGTTGTAAATAGGGTTGCTTTCTTTCTCTTTCTGATGGTTCATTATTAGTGTTGAGAAATGCAACTGATTTCTGTGTATTGACTTTGCAACTTTACTGAATTTATTTATTAGTTCTAATAGTTGTTTTGTGGAATGAAGTGGAAAATTGGAATTCAAACATCCCACTGTTTCTACCATATCCAGGTCGTCCACAACACGGAGGACAGCGGCTCCTAGTATAACCTTCCCACAGTGCCTCTCCATGACATGTGGACTTTGGGTGAAGTGGATCTGGGTAAGGCTTGGCTTCTATATGGAAGTTTGATGTTTTCTCTGCTTTTCTGGCATGCTGTTGACATACATGATGTTTTGAAAAGTAATTGACTCTCCAGTAATTTCAAACATACAACTTTACATACATAAAAACAAGTCTTGTACCTTGCTTAAATATACTCCTAAATATTGATGTTGACATTATTAAAAATGGAATTGTTCTCATAAATTCTTCTTCAGATTATTTTTTGCCAGCGTATGCATATAAGATAGATTTTCATGAATTGATATTTTGTTCTGTAACTTTGATTAATTAGTTGAGTAGCTCAAATAATTTCTTTGCTGATTATAGGTAGTTTTATATATAAGATGATGTGACCTATGTTCTGTGAAGAGACAGGGTTTTAATTTTTCCATTCACCCATGGATGCCTTTTCTTTCTTTCCTCAAGATTCTGGGTAGAACTTCCAGTACACTATTGAGTAATGGTGATGAAGGCCAGCTTCCTGGCCTTGTTCCTGATTTCAGGAGTAAATCTTTCAGTCTTTAACATTGAGCATGATGTTTGCTGTGGCTTTTGGTACTACTCTTTTCCATATTGAACAAATTTCCTTTTATGCCTGCTTTCTTGAGTGTTTTTCATGAAATAACACTGGATTTTCATTGTAGATGTTTTGCATTAATTGATAGGATTGTGTGTTTTTCCTTCACACCATTATTGTGGTTGAATACATTGCTTACTTTTAATATGTTGAGCAACCTGAAATTTCTGGTGTAGAGATACTTGCGTATGGCATTATCCATTTAAAGTTCTGTTGGTTTCATGTTGCTATTATTTTGTGATAGATTTTTACATTCATATTTATAAGTTATACTGGGGTAGTTTTCTTGTTGTTTTCCTTTCTTTTTAAAATCTTTTTTAAAATAGTGGTTTTATTTCATTTTAATTATTTATTTATTTTGGCCCCATCCCATGGCTCGTGGGATCTTAGTTCCCCAGTCAGGGATCGAACCCGAGCCCTTGGCAGTGAAAGCACGGAGTCCTAACCACTGGGCCACCAGAGAATTCCCCAGTTTTCTTTTCCAAGATGTATCTGTATAATCTGAGTAGACTTGGCTTGGTGTAAGTGGTTTGGAGGGTTAGCATCAGGGCTGGGGCTGGTGTGAGGGTTGGGGCTGTGGATGGTGTATGGTTGCTGTTATGGTTTAAGTTTTATGGTTAATGAGTTATTTATGGGTATGGTCAATGAATCTATTTTATGGTTTGGTTATGGTTATGGTTTTGCTTATTGGTTAAGGTTTATGGTTTTGGTCTCAGGGTGGTAGGGTTCTGTGTTAGAGTGGGTGTTAGGGTTCTGTGTTAGAGTGGGTGTTAGGGTATGGGTTAGAATTGGGGTACAGGTAGGCTACGGGTAGAGCATGGGTTAGGGTAAGGTACAGGTTTAGGGTACGGGTTAGGCTAAGGTTAGGTCAGGGCTTAGGGTCAGGATCAGAGTTGAGGGTTAGGGTCCATGTCAGGATTAGCGTCAAGGTTGAGCGAGGCCATTGTTTTCTGCTCCTCCAGTGCTGGATTCTCATTGATAGCTGAATGAAATGTCTGCTCTGGTCACCCAGTGTTTCAAATTGAGCTCAGCCTTAGTCAAGGGTTCTTAGGGCCTCAGAGGTCATGCAGGGTTTCCCTCCACCCTCCCTCCTGGGAAGGGTGATGCAGGCCCCACTCTGTCTGGGCAGCCCCAGGTCCAGCATGGCCCTGACATGCAGGATACTAAGTAGACGTGATGTAAGACTTGGTGCATCAGTCTGCCAGCCCCCAGGTGCTGCCTTTTTTTTCCCCTTAATTAATTAATTAATTAATTAATTAATTAATTTTTGGCTGTGTTGGGTCTGCATTGCTGCACGGAGGCTTTCTCTAGTTGCGGCGAGTGGGGGCTTCTCATTACGGTGGCTTCTCTTGTTGCGGAGCACGGGCTCTAGGTGCGTGGGCTTCAGCAGTTGTGGCTCTCGGGCTCTAGAGCGCAGGCTCAGTAGTTGTGGCGCACGGGCTTAGTTGCTCCACAGCATGTGGGATCTTCCCGGACCAGGGCTCGAACCCGTGTCCCCTGCATTGGCAGGTGGATTCTCAACCACTGCGCCACCAGGGAAGGCGGATGTTTCGTTCTTGAGGGCTGGTGGGGCCCTCTTGGGACTGGACGGATCCTTTGTTCCGTCTGCACGGGTGTCCAAGTAGCTCTCAGAACAGCCCTTGGCCTCTGAGCATCCAGGCAGGCACCCACGTTCCTCCAGCTCAGGTTAGCCTTGGCCCCTCCAGCCCCCGTGGCCAATTACTGAGCTGATTGTGTCTTTACTCTTTAAAATTAAATCACTCTCTCCAGGTGGGCGAGAAGTTTACTTGTGAACTTGGTTAGGGTTAGGGGTTAAGGGTTAGGGGTTAGGGTCAGGGTTAGGGCTAGGGTTAGGGCTAGGGGTTAGGGTTAGGCGTAGGGTTGGGTTAGGGGTTAGGGTTAGGGTTTAGGTTTAGGGTTAGGGTTAGTGTTGGGTTAGGGTTAGCGTTAAGGTAGGGTTAGGGTTGGGTTAGGGTTAGGGTTAGGGTTTAGGGTTTAGGGTTAGGGTGTCCAGCCTTACGTCCCATTCAGCTGTGAGTGTAGATGTGGTCAGTCCAGTTGCATCACAGCCCCTGATTGAATTTTGTAAGAATTCCTCTCTCTCTCACTGTCTTTTTTTTTTATAATTAATTTTTATAATGGGGTGTAGCTGATTTGCAATGTTGTGTTTCTTGGTGCTGTACATCCACTTGAGTCACTTACAGAGAGACATCAATAAATTCTTTTCTAGTTTCTAGTAGTCAGATATATGTTTTTTCTGTGAATAGAGTGTGCTGAGTCCAGTTCCTTGAACAATGAGTATGTCTTGGCGATCACATTATTGGTGTATGGAACGGTCTTTGTGCCAATTTCAACCTCCTGGTTTATGCATCACCGCACCACACTTTTCCCCTTAAGCAGCCATAAGTGTGTTTTGTAAATGTGTGATGGTGTTCTGTTTGTAATTCAGTTCATGGTTGGCGATTTTTAGATTCCCTTTATAAGTGATATCTTATGATAAGTTTCTCTTGCTGTCTAACTTATTTCACTCTCAATGACCATACATAAGTCCCCCTGAGTTGCTGCAACTGGCCTCATTTCATTGATTTCAGGGCTGAGTAATATTCCGTTGTGCTTAAGTACCAAATTTTCTTTCACCATTTTTTCCTTCCAAGGACTATTAAGTTGTACCCAAGTCGAGGCTGTTGTAAACATAGCAGCAGTAAACGGGGTGCCTGCGTCCTGTGGATTTTTGGTTTTTCCAACATAGAGGCCCATGAGTGGAAGCGCCCTATGCTTTGTAGCTCTGTTGTTTAGATGTTTTAGGAAACACAGCACACTTCTCCAGAGTGGCCGTTGGCAATTTACATTCCCCCCTTCAGTGTAACAAGGCTCCCTTTTCTCCTCTCCTTGTCCTGCATATCTGGTTTTTACCCTTTGTGAGGATGGTCCTTTTTTCTGATTCGAAGTGATACCTCTTTGAAGTGTTGATTTGCATTGCCCGCTTCTTTGGTTGGCCAAAAAGGGCGTATGCGTTTTTCCTGAATATATTCTGGAAGTTAAATTTGAGAGACAGCTTTTTTAATTTTTAATTGATTAATTAATTAATTTATTTTTGGCTGTGTTGGGTCTTCGTTTCTGTGCGAAGGCTTTCTCTAGTTGCGGCAAGCGGGGGCCACTCTTCATCGCGGTGCGCGGGCCTCTCACTATCGCGGCCTCTCTTGTTGCGGAGCACAGGCTCCAGACGCGCAGGCTCAGTAGTTGTGGCTCACGGGCCTAGTTGCTCCGTGGCATGTGGGATCTTCCCTGACCAGGGCTCGAACCCTTGTCCCCTGCATTAGCAGGCAGATTCTCAACTACTGCACCACCAGGGAAGCCCCTTGAATAGTTTTGTATTTAAAATGTGTCTGTGGGGACTTCCCTGGTGACGCAGTGGTTAAGAGTCCGCCTGCCAATGCAGGGGACACGGGCTCGAGCCCTGGTCTGGGAAGATCCCACATGCCGCAGAGCAACCAAGCCTGCGCGGCACAACTACTGAAGCCTGCGCGCCTAGAGCCCGTGCTCGCCCACAAGAGAAGCCACCGCAATGAGAAGCCCGTGCACCGCAACGAAGAGTAGCCCCGCTCGACGCAACTAGAGAAAGCCCACATGCAGCAACGAAGACCCAACGCAGCCAAAAATAAATTATAAACTAAAATAAAATTTGCCTCTGAATAACTTTGAGTGAATTTGGTGTAAGTTGTAAAGTTTGCATCTACATTCACTTCATTCCAAATGGTTTCCAATTACTTGTTCCTTAACTACTTTTAGAAAACTTTTGGGATAGAGACTGCATTTTAGTTTGAATTTCCAGTTTAATGGATTCAGCAGTCCTGTCAGTAGGTCACGCTGCCTCCAGTGACCTGTGAGGGAGGCGCGGCCTGCACTTCCTGCACTGACCACAGGGTGGCGCCGAGTTTGCCTCTCTGACCCACAGCGCATGCTCGTTCCCTGCGAACTCGATTGTGAGGGCAGCTGAGAGGAGTTGAACCGCCTCAGGCGCGGGGGCGGGGGCGGGGGCCTTGGGGTAGGACGCCCGGCTCAGCGTCTCTGCTGAGAGGAGCTCGGTCTCCCGTCTCCTTAGGACTCGCTGGGGTTTCGGCTTCAGGACAAAGTGGGGCTGCGTCCTCGCTGACTAGGGAACTAGGTTTCCTGAGGACCCAGGTGATGCCTGAGGAAAAGGTGAAGAGACGGTGAGGAAAAGTGGGGAGAAGCTTCCTGTGGGCGACTGACCATTGAGGGGGTCCGTCTTCGTGTGAGCGAGGGAGGGCTTGGCGCGGAAAGCTGGGTTTTTGTTCAGGTTTGTGTGCAGGGTAGCCAGCATGAGTTATGGGGCGTCCAGTTTTCCCAGCACCATTTATCGTGGGGAGTGTCGTGCTCCTTGGTGTGTCCTTGGTCCCTGTGTCCTAAATTCACCGACCCCGTCCGTGTGGGTTGAGTTCTGGTCTCTCTGTCCTGTTCCTCTGGTCCCTGTGCCCGTTTTGAGCCAGTTCCACACTGTTTTGGTGACTGTAGCTTCTCAGCAGAGTGTGACGTCAGGGAGGGAGTTACCTCCAGCCCGTTCTCTTTTTTCAGGGTTTCTTTGGCTATTTGGGGTCCTTTGTGGTTCCCCACAGATATTAGGAGGATTTGCTCTGTTTTGGGGGAAAATACCATGGAATTGTGGGAGGGATTGCATTCACTGTGTCCACTGCTTTGGGTAGCATGGATGTTTTAACAATATTAATTGTTCCATTCCATGAGAACAGGATATCTTTCCATTTATTGGTGTGTTTTTCAATGTCTTCATCCATGTCTTAAAGTTTTCAGTGTGCAGGTCTCTCACCTCCTTGGTTGACTTTATTCCCAGGTATTTTGTTCTTTCTGATGCAGTTGTAAATAGGGTTGCTTTCTTTCTCTTTCTGATGGTTCATTATTAGTGTTTAGAAATGCAACTGATTTCTGTGTATTGATTTTGCTACTTTACTGAATTTATTTATTAGGTCTAATAGTTTTTTTGTGGAATGAAGTGGAAAATTGGAATTCAAAAATCCCACTGTTTCTACCATATCCAGGTCGTCCACAACACGGAGGACAGCGGCTCCTAATATAACCTTCCCACAGTGCCTCTAAATTACATGTGGGCTTTGGGTGAACTGGATCTGGGTAAGGCTTGGCTTCTAATGGAAGTTTGATATTTTCTCTGTTTTTCTGGCATGCTATTGACATACATGATGTTTTGAAAAGTAATTGACTTTCCAGTAATTTCAAACATACAACGTTACATACATAAAAACAAGTCTTGTACCTTGATTAAATATACTCCTAAATATTGATGTTGACATTATTAAAAATGGAATTGTTCTCATAAATTCTTTTTCAGATTATTTTTTGCCAGCGTATGCGTATAAGATAGATTTTCATGAATTGATATTTTGTTCTATAACTTTGCTTATTAATTAGTTGATTAGCTCAAATAATTTCTTTGCTGATTATAGGTAGTTTTATATATAAGATGATGTGACCTATGTTCTGTGAAGAGACAGGGTTTTAATTTTTCCATTCACCCATGGATGCCTTTTATTTCTTTCCTCAAGATTCTGGGTAAAACTTCCGGTACACTATTGAGTAACAGTGATGAAGGCCAGCTTCCTGGCCTTGTTCCTGATTTCAGGAGTAAATCTTTCAGTCTTTAACATTAAGCATGATGTTTGCTGTGGCTTTTGGTACTACTCTTTTCCATATTGAACAAATTTCCTTTTATTCCTGCTTTCTTGAGTGTTTTTCATGACATAACACTGGATTTTCGTTGTAGATTTTTTGCATTAATTAATATGATTATGTGTTTTTACTTCACACCATTATTGTGGTTGAATACATTGCTTACTTTTAATATGTTGAGCAACCTGAAATTTCTGGTGTAGAGATACTTGCTTATGGCATTATCCATTTAAAGTTCTGTTGGTTTCATGTTGCTATTATTTTGTGATAGATTTTTACATTCATATTTATAAGGTATACTGGGGTAGTTTTCTTTTCTTTATTTTTAAAATCTTTTTTAAAATAGTGGTTTTATTTCATTTTATTTATTTATATATTTTGGCCCCATCCCATGGCTCGTGGGATCTTAGTTCCCCAGTCAGGGATCGAACCCGAGCCCTTGGCAGTGAAAGCACAGAGTCCTAACCACTGGGCCACCAGAGTTTTCCCCAGTTTTCTTTTTCAAGATGTATTTGTATAATCTGATTAGACTTGGCTTGGTGTAAGTGGTTTGGAGGGTTTGCATTAGGGCTGGGGCTGGTGTGAGGGTTGGGGCTGTGTATGCTTTATGGTTGCTGTTATGGTTTAAGTTTTATGGTTAATGAGTTATTTATGGGTATGGTTAATGAATCTATTTTATGGTTTGGTTATGGTTATGGTTTTGCTTATTGGTTAAGGTTTATGGTTTTGGTCTCAGTGTGTTAGGGTTCTGTGTTAGAGTGGGTGTTAGGGTATGGGTTAGAATTGGGGTACAGGTAGGATACGGGTAGAGCATTGGTTAGGGTAAGGTACAGGTTTAGGGTACGGGTTAGGCTAAGGTTAGATCAGGGCTTAGGGTCAGGATCAGAGTTTAGGGTTAGGGTCCATGTCAGGATTAGCGTCAAGGTTGAGCGAGGCCATTGTTTTCTGCTCCTCCAGTGCTGGATTCTCATTGATAGATGAATGAAATGTCTGCTCTGGTCACCCACTGTTTTTAATTGAGCTCAGCCTTAGTCAAGGGTTCTTAGGGCCTCAGAGGTCATGCAGGGTTTCCCTCCACCCTCCCTCCTGGGAAGGGTGATGCAGGCCCCACTCTGTCTGGGCAGCCCCAGGTCCAGCATGGCCCTGACATGCAGGATACTAAGTAGACGTGATGTAAGACTTGGTGCATCAGTCTGCCAGCCCCCAGGTGCTGTCTTTTTTTTTTTCCTTAATTAATTAATTAATTTTTGGCTGTGTTGGGTCTGCATTGCTGCACGGAGGCTTTCTCTAGTTGCGGCGAGTGGGGGCTTCTCATTGCGGTGGCTTCTCTTGTTGCAGAGCACAGGCTCTAAGCGCGTGGGCTTCAGCAGTTGTGGCTCGCGGGTTCTAGAGCGCAGGCTCATTAGTTGTGGCGTGCGGGCTTAGTTGCTCCACAGCATGTGGGATCTTCCCGGACCAGGGCTCAAACCCGTGTCCCCTGCATTGACAGGTTGATTCTTAACCACTGCGCCACCAGGGAAGTCTGGTGTTGCGTTCTTGAGCGCTGGTGGGGCCCTCTTGGGACTGGATGGATGCTTTGTTCCATCTGCACGGGTGTCCAAGCAGGTCTCAGAACAGCCCTTGGCCTCTTAGCCTCCAGGCAGGCACCCACGTTCCTCCAGCTCAGGTTAGCCTTGCCCCCTCAAGCCCCCGTGGCCAATTACTGAGCTAATTGTGTCTTTACTCTTTAAAATTAAATCAGTCTCTCCAGGTGGGCGAGAAGTTTACTTGTGAACTTAGTTCCCTCTTCTCCATTCTTTGGCCTCTGAATAAAGCCTGTGCTCTGTCGGGCTCAGCTTTTGTTTCGTTATTCGCCTATTTGAACCAGAATGGAAAAAGGAAACGTTCCCTGTCGAGGCAGTGATCCTCAGCCAGGCTAGGGCCCGAGTAGGGTTCATATGACTTGATTTGATAACAGTGTGTAAGGGGACGGTGGTCTCTGCCCGTGGGGTGGTGGAGGGCACACCTATAGCCACAACACTGGTTCCGTGGACAGCATGGTCCCCTGTGGGCCTGGACCGTGTGCTCTCGTCCCCCCACGCCCGACACCACCTGACGGTCATGACGTGGTGACACTGGCTGCTGGGCGTCCAGTCAGGAGGGACCCAGAGGCAGCTCCTGGTGCCAGACCAGACGTGTCTTTTCACGGGCCATGGACATACTGGGTCTGAGGACTTTGCTCTTTGTCTAGAGAACAGACGGAGCCGCTAGCAGCTGATCTGTGCTGTGGATTTGAAACTCATGGGCAGGGCAAGGGCTCCCACTGGACACTGGCTCGGAAGCTTCCGCACGGGTGATGACCACACCAGTGCTTCCTGCCTGAGCCCTCCAGGCTTCCCGCCTGCCTCCTGGGGCCCCAGATACTGGGCTGATAGGGCTCAGTGGCTGCTGGGACTTGAGGTCCAGATGCTCCCAGGTGTGGGGTAAACATGCCACTACCCACTGGAGTCTCCCTTCTCTGAGGTTCAGGAAACAGGAGGACCCACCAAACTGAGCCCATCCCTGGGCTCTGCTGCAAGTCTGCTCAGATTTGCTCTCCTGATCCTGAAGACAGACCTGCGGGAAACAGGGACTGCGATTCCCATACTGATGGTGTTCTGTGGAATTTCCATGGGACCCCTTTCTACCCTGTTCTGAGCAAATTACTAGTCAATCCATGCTACTGTCACCCAATGAACAGACTGGGAAGTTGAGACTCCAAGAAGCCAAGTAACCTACGCAGAAGCACAGATGTGGGAGCAGGAAGTGGGGTCCATGCCCATCACCCGCCCAGGGTGAATGAGTGCTCCCAGCAGGTTCCATGTCCCCCCTCTGTGGGGACTGGCTCACAGGGCCTCCTCTTAGGCGGATTCACTTTGCAAGCCTTCCCTTCAGCAAGATTCCTGTTACAAAACCTTCCTTTTCTGGGATTCATCTCACAATCCTGTTTTTGGGGTCACCCGGGAAGTTTATAGCACCCTGAAGCATGTTCAGCCTCACATCACCAGAGCAGCTTTCCTGGGTGATACTCACCACCTGCCCGTCCACTCCCAGCTGAGACCCAGAGATGCCCCCTTGGGCCCCAAGCCCCACGGCTCTGCCTGGGTGCCCACTCCCCTCCTGCCTGGTCCGTCCCTCTCATGTCCCCTGCAGGGTCACCAGGAGCTCCCACTCATCCTGTGCAGGCTGTCTGCTCTGTCCTGGGGAGGCCTCCGTGGTGTCAGGTAGAAGAAACAAGAGGTACTGGTGGGGCCTCCCTCACGCAGCACAGCAGCCAGCAACCGCCTACTGACCTCGTCACTGTGGCTGGGCCTAGATGGGGGTTCAGGGGGCCCGCAGTAGCTCCTGGTTCTCATCTCACCCCAGCACCGCCCACAGGGAAGTCGCTGAGCAACTCTGTGCTGGCTGCATAGAGAGGACGCTCATTCACATGCTCCTCCCAGCCCCCAGGGCTCTCGTGGGCAGACCCCTCCCAGGATATGGAGCTCACCTGGGCAGGCACCCGGCAGCCCATGGGGCTCTCGTGGTCAGGCCCCTCCCAGGGTATGGAGCTCACCTGGGCAGGCACCCAGCATCCCCCGGGGCTCTGGTGGTCAGGCCCCTCCCAGGATATGGAGCTCACCTGGGCAGGCACCCCGCAGCCCCCGGGGTTCTCGTGGGCAGGCCCCTCCCAGGATATGGAGCTCACCTGGGCAGGCACCCGGCAGCGCTGGGCACACAGGAACCGTGCACGTGGCCCTCGTTGCAGAGCACCCCAGCCCACCTGTTGGTCAGAGCTGACCCTGAGCACCTCAGAGCAGGACCTGAACTAACAAACAGCAGCTCCGACAGGTCTGTGACCCTGGGCTTCACTCTGTGCGGCCTCCCTCCGCCTGGTCTTCCGGGGGCTTCCACTGCAGCCGGGGCACCAGGCCTCTGTCTCCACTCACCACCCCTCCTCTCCCTGACTCCTGGGTTCCTCTCGTGTGGAGAGGGTCTTCTTGAAGTTGTTTCCTACTCACGAGCCAGTTAAAATGATTACAAAATCGGCCAGAGTTGTAGCCCCATGTCAGTCGTGATCCTCAGGGCCCCACACCTGTTCCTTGGGCCTGGCCGGCACAACAAGGCCCGTTTTCTGCAGTTATGAGCCCCTGAGGGGCGAGGATTGGCTGACCTGGGCAGCCTGACCCGGCCGGCCAGCCCTCCCCAGGTGTGCCTGGGCTGAGGTCAATATAAACACCCCTCCCGGCAGCAAGAGCCCCTGCAGCTGTGCCTGACGCCGTATTCTCTGCCCCGTCAGCAGTCTCGGGGCTGGGCTGGTGGGAGGGAGGGAGGGGCCACGGCCGTGAGGGTGGCCCGGTCTGAGTGGGGCTCTGCTGGAAGTTCTCCCCGGGCAGAGGTGAGGAAGCGAGGAAAGGGCAGTGGGGCCAGGACAGGACGGGTAACTCGGGTAGGGGAATGGAAAGCTTCCAGAAGAGCAGCCGGGGCCAGGACCGTCCTGTGTGACGTGCAGGAGCCCACGTAGCACGTGTGCTGTCGCTGGGGTGGCTGCAAGCCCTTTCCTCCAGCCTGTGAGGTCCTTGCACATATTCAGGCGGCTTTCCTGGGAAGGGTGGGTAAAGTTCAGGAGCAACTGGCTTGGAGGTCAGCTAACGTTTACAAAGAGACGCCGCTGCACGGTCCAAGCAGCTTTCCAATGAGGATGCCCCTTGTGGGGGGCTGCTGGCAGCATGTGAGAAAACGCCCCGCCTCCGACCAGCTTCAGAAATTTTCATCAGTGTAGCAAGTATCTTGATAGGGTTTTCCTCTAACTAGTGGGTTCCTAATTAGCAACGTGAATGGTGACATTAAATGTCCTCAGTCAGGATTGAAATACCCCCAACATGTACCGGTGTAAGAAGCTCGGGAGGCCGTGTGCAACCCGCACCTTTAGGGATGGGCTTCCTACTTGACCCCTCAACATTGTGGTGTCCAGCCACTGATTTAGGTTTTCTGGGGGCCCAATGCTGACTCTATGGCTGAGTGGTGGTCTCAGCATGAGCTGGGGTTTGAGAAAAGTGTGATGAAGTTAAGTCTGACTTTCTGTGACAGCTGGGGAGGGGTCTGTAAAGCACCTTGGCTTTTAGGGCAAAGGTTTGTTACTGGAACCAAGTGTCCCCCCCAAAATGGGCTGAAGCTCAAGATGTCTCTGTCCCTTTCATGTGAGAGTCCAGGGCAGGTGGGTGGCAGGGCCCAGACTCTGTCCCCCTTGTTTCTCCTCCCTGCTTCCAGGTGAGGGCTCCAACCAGCAGGGTGGGGTGACCAGGTGGGCATCATGCCCTCCGTCCTAGGATGCAGTCTGGCCAAGGCCCTCACCACCTCCACCTCTCCCCCTTGGTAACACGAGACACTGTGCCCCAGCTGTAAGGGGTGGGAAGGCTGGGAGGTGCAGGGTAGCTGTGAACAGGAAAAAGGGAAATGGGATCGGGTGGGCAGCTGCGCGGCTCTGCTGTGAGGGTCACCTGGATGGTAGTGCACAGACTCTGGGTCCTGTGAAGCTTCGATGCGTTGTGGTTCTGGAAATCCTATAGGAGACGGTCCACAGCAGGTGAAGCTAATGCTCTCAGTGGAGGTGGTGAAGCCAAAGATCTCAGTTCAGGCTGAAGGTGTCGATGTGGGCGTACATACAGGACAAGACCATCTCATGTGAATGGACTTCAGGCACGTTTAACGTGAATGCAGTCATGTTAATGCCTAGCATCTTCTATCTTGTGCCTCTCCTCAGGGACCCCCTCCTCAGTTCCTGAGGATCCTGTAACTCCCGTACAGGGGGATGGAGAGTGGGCTCTGTCCAGTGTGAGCCCTGAGTTACCCTGCGTGTGAGTCTGCTCAGGACCGCCGTAACAAATACCACAGACTGGGCTGCTTGAATAACAGACCTATCTCCCAGTCCTGGATGCTGTCTGACATCAAGGTGTGTGCAGGCTGGCTTCTCCTGAGGCCTCTCTCCTTGGTGCTTAGAGAGCCGTCTTCTCCCCAGGTCCTCACGTGGTCTCCTCCTGTGCCTATCTGTGTCCTAATCTCTTCTTGTAGGACACCAATCCTATTGGATTAAGATCCACCCTAGTGACCTCATTTTTACCTTGATCGCCTCTTTAAAAATCCCATCTCCAAATACAGCCACATCCTGGGGTCCTGGGGGTTAGGGATTCAGCATGTGAATTTGGGGGGATGTGACTGAGCCTATCCCATCCTCCTTAGGAGCCAAGTGTGCCTCGGTCCTTCCTTCCCTCAAGTCACACGAGGTGATGTAGTGGCTCACGGAGAGGCCACTCGTGCAGAGTCTGTGTCCCAGCTGGGGAGCCCTTCTCTGCTCTCTCTGATCAGGCCGTGGCCGTTGCAGTCCCCTCCTGAGGTGAGCGGTTCTGGGGTTTCGTGCCATGTCGCCTGGCCGGCTGAGGTGCTCATTGTCAGGGAACCCAGGAGCCAGCAGCCTCGTGGGGATGCCGGGGACTCTCAGGGCCTTGGCAGATGTCTCTCCCAGCAGATACCCTAGCGAAAGTGGGGAAACATTTGGGGGATTACAGATGGGAGAGAGTCACAGTCTCGTTTTTGCTTCAGAAAGACCACGTTGGTGTGGGATGTGAGACGCACCGTGGGGGCAGGGAGATTTGTCAGGGCCTGATGGAGGAACCAGGCACAAGATCGGGCTTGGGCCAGGGCTGTGGGTGTAGAGGGGAATTAGTGTGGGAAGTGGCCACAGACTGTTGTCGAAATCTCGGCTTCCCTGTGCACTGAGGCCGAACAGAAATACGGAGACAGGGATTTTGGAGGAAGAGAGAGATGGCTTTATTCTTCTGCCAGGCAGAAGGGAAGACACAGCTGGCTAGCGCCTCAAGAACTGGGCACCCCTCCTTGAGAATCAGGGAAGGTTTTATACGTGGGGCTCTCGCTGTCCGGGGTATAGGATGAGGATCAAAGTAGTGAAGGTCTTGTGTTCCTCCTTTTCTTTGCATTATTTCAAAACAGTCATAGCTGGCATCAGGCCGCCCGGTAATTGGGGTCCAGCAGTCTGGTAATTGTGTCCGTTTGCCTCTGGTTTATCGGCCGGTGACCTTGTTTCTGAAATGCAAAGACTATAGGGGGTGATTTGTTATGAGGGGCATATAGAACGTAAGTGCTGGACATAATAAGGTTAGGGAGTGAGAGGCAGGGTATGTAACTCACACAGAGTTAGGGGTGATGGGTGCCAGAGGTAAATTACGTAGTGTCAGGGAGTGAGGTTCGCTTTGTAAAGTACAAATCTAGTTACTACAAATGAGTGACAAAGTAAAACAAGGAGTGATGGAACTCTTTCAGGCCAGGTTATGTTTCTTCTCTAGCCTGTTCGCTGTTCCATTTGTTTTCCTTGTTCTCAGGGGAGGGAAACTTCATTTCTATTTTTGCTGCAACAAGACTCTGGAGGAGCAGATGACAGTCAGTGGGGCACAAAGAGAGTGGGAGCCTGGGAGACCCCAGTGTTACCGAACGAAACTTGGGTCCGCTTGCCCGAGTGCAGTAAAGCCAGTCTACTGACACCGGGTGTGGTGAAGGGAAGTGCAGCTTTAATTGTAAAAGTGCCAATACAAGGAGAACAGGCGGCTTGTGCTCTAAATCCCCGAACTCCCTGAAGGATTTCAGCACAGCAATGTTAAAGGCCAGTTGAAGGAGGGGGGTAGCAGGGTATGAGATCAGCTGGTGCACAATTCTCTGGTTGATGGTGAGGTAACAGGCAGTTAACATTCTAAATTCTTAGGCATAAGTTCCGGGGCTACCTGTTCAAGATCATCAGGTAGTTAATTTCTTCCGTTTGGTGGTGGTTTCAGCATCTGTAAAACAACTCAGGAAGTGTGCATCAGATGCTGTTATCCAGGTACTTCAGAGAGGAGCTACAGCAGAGGATGTGGGG
Source organism: Balaenoptera acutorostrata (assembly GCF_949987535.1). Classification (NCBI taxonomy): domain Eukaryota; kingdom Metazoa; phylum Chordata; class Mammalia; order Artiodactyla; family Balaenopteridae; genus Balaenoptera; species Balaenoptera acutorostrata. Next base: position 1,955,845 of record NC_080065.1, on the reverse strand, counting down.
GAGGGCTCTGTCCTGGGAAGGCCCCGTAGGGTCCTGCTCGGTTACACCCCGTGCCTGGGCTCAGCAACCTGGGAAGGTGGGGCTGCTCCTGGGTGTGCGGAGCTGCAGGATCCCGGTCCCCTGAGGGCCCTGTTAGCCCCCAAGGTGAGATGGGGGTGCAGTGACTGGACAGAGGCGTCTGGCCTGGGAGAGGGGTCCAGGCTGGAAATGTCACAGGACTCATCGCAGGGAGGGAGAGGAAAAGCCAGTGGGGGCAGGTAGGTCACAGCAGACTACGTGCAGGTGACTGTGGTCCTGTTGGAAGCAACTCAGAGCCAGAAAGGAGTGGCCGTCAGGGGCTCAGCTCCATTCTCGTGTTCCTTTGTAAAACCGCTGTGTCAGAGTTTGAGTCACTGCCAGGAGACGTCTGGGGCCAGTGCTGCCATGGCTTCATCAAAGGGGTCCAGGGGGAGCACAGAACCACTGCAGACCCCGCCCATGTCCTTACTGGGAATGAATCCCATTGGGGCTCCTGGGCTCACAGACTTGAGGGAACCTCTGTCCTCAGGACTGGTCTTCCTCCTTCCTCTCACCTGCTGGTCAGAGGCCTAGGAACCCCCATCCTGGCTCCACCCCCAGGGCCTGGATTCTGGGACAGCTTAGGGGAAAGCAAGACCCTCATGCTCCTTTATCTGCCTGGGGGTGAGAATGTCTTAAACGCTGCAATTGACTGATGATGGAGGGCTGAGTGTTTCCAGCAGGTATGGGTGGAAAGATGGGGCGTGAAGTTCCTATGTCTGCAGGGTCTTCCCAGCATGAAGATCTGTGTGTTTCCCCCGGCCAGTCAACATCCTCCCAGGAAGCCCAGATCCAGGATTACGAGGGCAGAGGCTCTCCCCTTGCTTATCTGTAACTTCCCACTCCCACAGCAAGGAGCCTGGCTCCCACCATCTGCCGTTTATGTATGCATTGCTCCTTTCCAGGTTACACGTGCAGAGGTTTCAGAATTGTTAGCTACTACACCCTGGAAAGAACTTCGTAAAATGAAGCCCACTGTCTATGTACGGTCCAGTTTGCCTTTAGTCTACAGATTCCATTCATTTCCAAAGGTAACTTAGGTCAGCACCTTTTATCCCATCCCCTACAGTGAGATGTTTCCATATATTTCTAATACAGTTAGACTCTGTCACATTATGTATTCCATCCTGCCACACTCCTACATTCTATATAACTAAATTTGAATAGGTTATGATTGGCCCCTTGGGCTATACACATCTGAGGGCTTAGACAAATGCATAGTGACAGGTATCCATCCTAGAGTGTCACATGGAACACTTCAAACCCCCCACCACATGATCTGCTTATCATCTGTGTAGCTTTGCCTTTCCCAGAGTGTCACCAATGGGGTCATACTGTGTGCAGCCTCCTCAGCCTGGATGCTTTCACGTAGCACTATATACTGAGGATTTATCCATGTCTTTCCATAGGCTGATGGTGCATTCCTTTCTGCTGAGTAGTATTCCACTGCATGTGTATGGGCGGAAACAATTTTCCCTCTACTTTTCTAGGTTCTTGGTTGAGGCCCCCCTGCCCCTGTAATAAAAGACAGATTACCAGGAGAAAAACAGAAATTTAATAACATGTATACCTTCTGAATACAGGGGGGATACCACGGAAAACTGAGTCACTCCCTGAAATGACCAAAACCATCCCCTTAAATACCGTCTTCAACTAAAAACAGAAGAAAGATGCTGGGGAAGGAGGGAAGGCCAGTTATGCCAGGTTATCATGCAAAGCACAGTAAACAAGGGTATGATTGTTTGCACATTTAAGTCAGGACTTCTCCATTGAAAAGAGTTAAGATTTAATTATCCTTCTATTTTTGGTGCAAAGAGGGACATACCCTTATAAATGGAGACTTCTCTATTGTAAATGTCCTTCATAAAACGGCAATCTCAGTTTTCTGAGATTTTTTTTTGAATAAATTTATTATTTTATTTTTGGCTGCATTGGGTCTTCGTTGCTGCATGCAGGCTTTTCTCTGGTTGTGGTGAGCAGGGGCTACTCTTCATTGTGGTGCGCAGGCTTCTCATTGTGGTGGCCTTTCTTGTCATGGAGCACAGGCTCTAGGTGTGCAGGCTTCAGTAGTTGTGGCACACGGGCTCAGTAGTTGTGGCTCGCGGGCTCTAGAGCACAGGCTCAGTAGTTGTGGCGCACGGGCTTAGTTGCTCCGCGGCATGTGGGATCTTCCTGGACCAGGGCTTGAACCTGTGTTCCCTGCATTGGCAGGCGGACTCTTAACCACTGAGCCACCAGGGAAGCCACCCCCCTTTTTTTTTAAAGCAGACCAATAATCCTTATGCCAGAGAGACATATTTTGGAGTGGCATATTCTACTCGCCTTGACATGGATGTACCCCAATTTGTTTATGCATTCATCTTTTGAAAGATATCCTGATTTCTTCAAGTTTTTAGCCATTATGAAAGTGCTGTTGTGCATAATTGCATCCTCGCTTGCATTTGGACATAGATTTTCAAAGCAGTTGCCTAAATGCTGGAAGCATGATTGTTGGATCCCAACGTGAGACTTGTTTAGCTCTGGAAAAAACTGCCAAATTGTCTTACAAAGTGGCTGCACATGCCTCCCCCCAGCTATGAGGGAGAGCTCCTTTTGTTCCTCACCCTCTAGCCATTGGTATTGTCATATTTTTGGAGCTTAGCAGTGCTAATAGGTGTGCTGTGATATCTCACGATTTTAATTTGTAATTCCCTAATGGTATATGATGTTGAGCTTGTTTCTGTATGACTTTTACTATCTGTATATCTTTTTTGGTGGGATGTCTGTTCAGATCATGCTGTTCACGTTCACGCTGAGAGGAGCCCTGTCTCCTCAGGACCCACTGGGGCTTTGGCTTCTGGGACATGCGGGTTGCGTCCACGCTGACGGCCGGGCTTCAGGACAACCCGGGGTCGAGTCCACACTAATGGAAGCCGGGTCTCCTCAGGACCCCCTGGGGCTTCAGCTTTGGGACACTGTGGGGTCCAGTTCATGCTGACAGGAGCCTGGTCTCCTCAGGACCTGCCGTGAGGTGATGCCGCTGAGGGAGAAGGTGAGGAAAAGTGGGCAGAAGGTTCCTGTGCGTGGCTGACCGCTGAGGGTGTCTGTCTTCAGAGGAGGGGCTTGATGTGGAAAACTGGGTTTTTGGCCCCTTTTGTGTGTGGTGTAGACAGAGTGCAGTGTTGTTCTTTGGCGTGTGGCGTCTGGTTTTCCCAGCACCGTTTATTGAGGGGACTGTCCTTTCCCTGGTGTATGTTCTTGGCTCCTTTCTTGTGAATTAACTGATCACATACCTGTAGGTTGATTCCTGGGCTCTCTGCTCTGTTCCTCTGGTCTGTGTGCCTGTTTTTGTGCCGATTCCACACTTTTTTGGGACTGTAGCTTTGTAATGTAGTGTGAGGTCAGGGAGGGAGATGCCTCCAGCCCGTTCTCCTTCCTCAGGGTCGCTTTAGCTCTTCTGGGTCCTTTGTGGTTCCACACACATCTTAAGGTTGTTTGTTCTGTTTCTATGGAAACTGTCATTGCACTTTTGGTAGGGATTGCATTGAATGTGTACATTAATTTGGCTAGGAGGCATATTTTTTTTTAATTAAAAAAAATTTTTGGGCCACACCGTGTGGCATGCAGGATGCGGGATCTTAGTTCCCCAACCAGGGATCGAACCTGTGCCCCCTGCAGTGGGAGCACAGAGTCCCAACCCCAGGACGGCCAGGGAAGTCCCACCTTAGAATGCATATTTTCACACTATTCTTTTTACCCATGAGCACGGGGTATCTTTCCATTTACTTTTGTCTGTTCAGTTTCCTTTATCAGTGTCTTCCAGTTTTCAGTGTGCAGGTCCTTCACGTCCTTGGTTAAATTTACTCCTGGTTATCTTTTTGGATGCAATTGTAAGTGGGATTTTTAAAAAAAAAATCTTTTTCTGATGGTTCATTATCAGTGTGTAGAATCACAAATGATTTTTGTGCATTGATTTTTCTTTTTTTGTATCCTGCAGCTTTACTGAATTCATTTTTTAGTTGTAACAGTTTTTTGGTGGTTGAATGTGGAAAACTAGAATTCAGAAATCCCACTGTTTCAGCTACATCCACGTCACCCACAGCACCCAAGACATAGTGGCTCCCAATGTAATCTTCCCACGGTGCCTCTCATAGTATGTGGACTCCTACGAGGGTGATTGGCGTCCCCACTGCGGGTGAGCTGGATCTGGGTAGGGCTTGGCCTCTGTAACAGAGTTTGATGTCTGTATTTCTGGCGTGGTACGACATGGTTGTTTGATAAGTACTTTATTTTCTAGTAAATTTCCAGTGTATAAAAAACTTTAAATAGCAGTATCAAGTTTTCCACATTCACAGAATACTCCAGTTTGTTTTACCCTGTGAGAGTGGGAGGGCCACTCTCCCAGGGAACCAGCACATAACCCCAAAGTGAGGAATAATTATGGTTTCCACATTATAATCCAATCCACAGACCTGCTTCAACTTTCACCAGCTGCCCCAGCTTTGTGGAAATGTATTTTCCCATTCGAATACAGTTTTCTTTTCCTGGAACCATCACTGGGGCTTTTCCTCACTTTAAAAACCTTGCTGGATTTAAAGTGTGCAAGATGAGCATGATCTGGGTGGTTTTTCTGTATGGCTTCTTTCACTTAGGATGTTTTCAGTGTTTATCCACATTGTAACATTGATCATTATTTCATTGATTTTTTCCATCGTGATTAAAAACACATAACATTTACCATTTAAACCATTTTTTTAAAGCTTTTTTTTAAAAATTTATTTTATTTTTTATTTTTTGGCTGTGTCAGGTCTTTGTTGCTGTGTGCAGGCTTTCTCTAGTTGCGGCGAGAGGGGGCTACTCTTCGTTGCCGTGTGCAGGCTTCTCATTGCAGTGGCTTCTCTTGTTGTGGAGCACGGGCTCTAGGCGCATGGGCTTGAGTAGTTGTGGCACGAGGGCTCAGTAGCTGTGGCTCGTGGGCTTAGTTGCTCTGCAGCATGCGGGATCTTCCAGGACCAGCGCTTGAACCCATGTCCCCTGCATTGGCAGGCGGATTCTTAACCACTGTGCCATGAGGGAAGCCCCATTTAAACCATTTTTAAGTATACAGTTCTGTGGCATTAACTACATTCACATTGTTGTAAAAATATCCTCACCATCCATCTCCAGAACTTTATTTTCCCCATGTGAAACCGTAGCCATTAAACACTAACTCACCTCAACCCCTGGCAACCTTATTCTACTTTGTCTTTGAATTTGACTTATCTGGATACCTCATACTAGTGGAATCATAGAACGTTTGTCCTTTTTGTGTCTGGCTTGTTTCACTTAGCATAATGACGTCAAGGTGCATCCACATTGTAGCATGTGTGAGAATTACCTTAGTTTTAAAGGTTGAATCATATCCCATTGTGGATATACTACACTGTACTTATCCATTCATCTGTTGAAGGATGTGTTGTGTTGCTTCCACCTTTTGGCTATTGTGAATAATGTTGCTGTGAATACGGGGTACACATATCTGTTCCAGTCCTTGCTTTCTAATGTTTTGGGTGTACACCCTGGAGTGGAATCCAGGGCTCATACATTTTCCGTGTTTTTGAGGAGCCACCATAGAGTTTTCCACAGCGACTGTATAATTTTACTTTATTCCTTTATATGACAGAATAATGCAGCTTATGGATCTACCTTATTTTGCTTATCCATTTACCTGCTGATGGACATTTAAAACTTTTCTGCCTTGAGCTATTGTGAACAGTGCTGCTATGAATAATTGGTGTTCAAGTTTTTGTTTGAACACCTGTTTTCCATCTTTTGGGTATATATCTAGGAGTGGAGTTGTTGAACCACATGGTAATTATATTTTATATTTTTGAGTAAATGCTAAGGTTTTGTACACATAGACTGCACCATTGTACATCTCCACAAGTAACTTTTAAGGGTTTCAATTTCTCTACACTGTTGCCAACATTTGTTATTTTTATTTATATATTTTAAAATTAATTTATTTTTATTCTAGTGTGTGTGAAGGGGCATCACACTGTGGCTTTAATTTGCATTTTCATCATGACTACTGATGTTTGACATCTTTTCATGTCCTTGTTGACCATTTGTATGTCTTGCCTGGAGAGCAGTCCATGCAAGCCATTTGTCTGTTTCATAAATTTTATTGTTGGTCTTTTTGTTGATGAGTTGTAAAAGCCCTGGGTATATCCTAGGTAAAGAGTCTTATCAGATATATAATGTGCCAGTATTGTCTTCCATTCTGTGGGCTGTCTTTTTACTTTCTGGATAACCTCTTTTGATGCACAAAGGTTTGTAATTTTGAGGAAATCCAATTTATCTATTTTTTTCTTTCATTTCTTATGCTTTACTGTCAAATCTAGGAAACCATTGCTAAATTCATGGTCAGGAAGATTTAATTCCTTGGTTTATTTGAGAGTTCATACAGTCATCCCTCGGTACCCACTAGGCCAGGCTTTAGGCCTGGGATTGAGTCAGTGTGAGGGTTCAGGGGTCACAGTTTAGGGTTATGGGTCATTGTTGGAGAGTCATGGTTGGAGAGTTATGGTAGAGGGTTGTGGTTAAAGGGTCAGGGGTGAGGGTCTGGGGCTAGGGTTGTTAGGGGGTTAAGGTTAGAGGTTAGGGTTCTTAGGGTAAAGGTTAGAGTTAGGTTTAAGCACAGTTGACCCTCATTGCCTTCCCCTCTCCTTCTCTCTGAAGCCTCCAGAATGGATAGGACTTGCCCAGGGTCAAACAGGAGTCAGGGAGCTGAGGTCAGTAGCTGTTTTTCTGGCCTCCCTTCCCCCAGTCCTGGGCTCTGAGAGAAGAATGAAATGTCTGTTCTTGTCTCGGACTGTTTCTTATCCAACTCAACCTCTGTCAAGGATTAGGGAGGGTGTCAGAAGTCACGCATGGTTTCCTTCTGCCCTCCCACCTGGGAAGGGTGATGCTGGCCCTACTCTGCCTGGGCAGCCCCAGGTTCCAGCACAGCCCAGACAGGAGGACACTCAGTGGACATGTGTGGATTTATACAGGACTGGGTGCAGTGACCTGCCAGCCCCCAGATGCTGCCTTCTTAAGGGCTGGTGGGGCCCTCCTGGCGCTGGAGGCATCCTTTGTCCCGTCTGAGTGGGCATGAATAGATGATCACGTCTCAGGCAGGACAGCCCTTGACCTCTGACAATCCAGGTAGGCATCTGTGGTCCTCTAGCTCAGTCCAGCCTGGGCATTGTCAGGCCCTCATGTACAGTTATGGAGCTGACCAGGATGCCGGGCAATTCAAGAGCTACCTGGTCAGTGTAGACATTCCTTTGAGAAGTTTCAACTACCAACATGCATGTGGTTGAGAAAAAGGCCTCCTGCTCACAGCCTCATAGGCTGCCAAGAGAAGTAATAACCCTCTAAACATTGGAGTGTGTCCCTGACACAACAACCATACAGCAGACCATGGCCCTGCAATCCTTTGTCCTGTCAGTCGTTAGAAACTTTTGACATTCATGTTCATTAAGATTCAAAGATATGGGGGCAACTGGACCTCCCAATGGAAGGTTCACAGTGACACTGCATTGTCTTGGAGAGCCATATGAATCCATGTGGCCTCTGGAAAGCCTGCCAATTATGGGTTCCATGGCTTGGAATAATTCTTGAGCCTCCCATTACATCATTGCACAAGAGTTTCCTTACCACCCTAGCATTTGGTTTCTTCCTCTTAGTAAAGGAGAGAGAAGAAACTGGAAAAGGAGCAGTATTGTTTTTCAGGGGTGGGCAATTAATATGGCCATGGAGATGGCATAACTCAAGGGCTCCCACCTCTCAGGGGCAAGAATGAGGTCTGTGTGTCTTCTGAGGGCACATGGGCTGTTCTGGGCCAGCCTCTGAGATGTGAGGACCTGATGCCCAAGGAAAGAGACTTGAGTTTACCACCACCAACGATCCTGACTTTTCAGTAAGTGAAAGAACTTCTTGCAGTCTTGGGAGGACAGTAAGAGCACTGGATGAGTAGCTGCAGCCCCTGACCCTGAGTGAACCCCTTTCTTCCTTTTGTGTCAGATTCTGTGCTGTGCAGTGAGCTGTCGTTGACTTAGAATCTGCTGCTTTCTGCCAGCCAGCATCTGTTCTGAGGCCCAAGTGCCTCAGTTTTCCTTTGGGAATTACATCTCATCTGCTTCCAGTCCAAACAGTTGCAGAAGGATGAGCCCATGTTCCACCCAGCTCGAAGATGGGTTTACAGCCCACATCTAGCCAGTCCCACTTTCCATCTTCTGGTGATGGGTCAAGGATGAGAATGCAACCCAAGCCAGATCAAAGGCATTTAAAACCATGACTTTCTTGGAATCCAAGAAAAGGAGAAACTCTTTCTCGGAGAATGGATGGTGAGTGGTTGTCAGCCTAGAATTGCTGTTGGCCCAAGGGCAGTGAGAGAGCCTGTGCCTGTGAATGGGGTCCCCCAAAGGCACTGAGCAGGACAAAGTTTTGGAGAGAAGCAGGGTCACACTGAGACAGTGTGAGCCACTGGACCTGCCAGGTCCAAACCCATTCTTCAACTTGCCACTTGCAAGTATTAATTTATTTCTACCCTTACAATAAATACTAATTTATTTTACTTCAGTAAGTGTGTCCAGTCGCTGGGAAAAGAAAAAGTCCTGGTTGATACATCTGAATCAATAATCCCTGATCCTTCCTCAGGTGTCCTCACTGGGTAGGCATGGCTGGGGGAGATGAAGACACTGGGTGGGGTCAGATACTAGGGGAGCTGCCAAACATCTCTGGCCCTGTTCCTTCCCTGTTCCGGGAGAGGGAAACCCTGGAACAGTGATAGAATAACCAGTATGGGGAAGAGGTTCCTCAGTGATTAACTGGTCTTTTTGTATTTTCCTTAATTTAGGGTTCATTTTGGTAATGTGTTTTTACAAAGAAATCCCCCTTTTCCTTTAGATTTCCAGTTTGTTACAGTAGGTTTCTCTTATTTGACTTTTAATATTTCCTGTCAAATTTTCTACAGAATCATGACAAATAATGAACAAATATTGATACTTTATTATTAAGTGAAGTCCCTATTCATGTTCCCTTTGTTATACCTTTCCTTGTTCCAGGATCTCAAAGGACATGGGGCCATCATGTCTGTTTAGTCTCTTCTGGGCTTTGACAGTTGCTCAGACTCTCCTTGTTTCCATGACCTTGCCAGTGTGGAGGAGGACTGGTCAGGTATTTTATAGACTGCCGGGCACTGGAATTTGCTTGGTGGTTTTGTCGTGGTTAGACTTGGCTTTGAAAAAGCAGACCACAGAGGTGAAGTGCTTCCTCTTCACTATATATCAAGAGGACAGGCTCTTAAGGAAACTCCTCACTTATATTCTTAACTTTGGTCACCTAGCTGAAGTAGTGTTTGTCAAGTTTTCCCACAGTGAGGTTAATTTTTTTCCCACGTCCATCCTGTGTGTTTTATTTAGGAGGAAGTCGTAATGCAGAACCCACACTTGAGGAGAGAGGGGTTAGCTTCACATCCTTGATGGACAGCTGAGTGGCTATATACATTGTTTAGAAGCTTTCTGCATAGGAGATTTCTATTTAACACCGTGCATCAAAAACTATATAATTTATTTTTACCAGTTTGGACACGTGAATAATTACTCTAAACTTTTGGTTATAATCCAGCACTACATTATTAGACTGCTTACTTAATTCTTGCTCTGGCTGTTGAGCGCTTTTTCCATTTGCTCCTGTTTTCATTTTACATAATTTTCCTTTTGTGGGTTTTTAAAATTTTTGGTACTTCTTTACTTTCTGATATTTTAAGATTATCCTGCTTCATATATTTACTGTCTCAGTCCTAGCATCAGCCCTTTCTTCAAAGAGCCCTTGTTCCTTTTATTAGAGAATGGTATTAAAAACTTACACGTGGGAGCTAAATATGCTCAGCTGACAGTGCATGGAAATATGTGCATGTATCCCAGCCTATGCATATACACATAATTATAAAGATTTCCATGTGGAACTATGTGTATCTCTATTAGGCTAAAGATAGTTTATACTGATGTCTCCAACCGGATCTGTTATGACATGGATATTGTAACCTTCTCCCTTTGTTTGACTGTAACATCCCACTCCAGTGGTAAGAAACCTGGCTTCCACCATTTGTCATTCATTAAATTCAGTGCTTGGTCCATTCGATTACTGATATAGTAGTTTCGGTGCCGTTAGCTACTACCCCTCATGGAAGGAACACAGAGTCCACTGGGTATGTATGTTCCATTCGATTACTGATATAGTAGTTTCGGTACTGTTAGCTACTACCCCTCATGGAAGGAACACAGAGTCCACTGGGTATGTATGTTCCATTCGATCACTGATATAGTAGTTTCGGTACCGTTAGCTACTACCCCTCATGGAAAGAACACAGAGCCCACTGGGTATGGATGGCACGTTTTGTCTTTGGCCTACAGAGTCTGCACATTTCCAGAGTTAACTTAGGTCAGCCCGTTTGTCCCACTACCAACAGTGAGTTTTCTCATACATTTCTGAATCAGTTAGATTCTTTGTTACGTTCTGTATTCCAGTCTTTGACACTCCCATATCCTAAGTAGCTAAGTTTGAATAGATTGTAAATTACTTGTTGGGTTGTAAAAATCTGTGGGTGTAGACAAATGCATAGTGACAGGTGTTCACCACTAAAGTATCATGTGGACTATTTCAACCACATATTCCGTAAACTGTTTACCATTGTCAGTTTTGCCTTTTCTAGAATGTCATATAAATGAGGTCATACAGTGTGTAGAACTTCAGACTGGATTCTTTCACTTAGCAATGCAAGTGTTAGATGCATCTATTTTTTTTTTTTTTGCACGGGTTGATGGTCCATTCTTTTATATCTCTGAATACTATTTCATTGCATGTATATGAGAGGAAAAATAGTTTTCCCTCTACACTTCTGTGTTCTTTATTGAGATCTCCCTTGTAATGAAAAAGAGACAAACTGGAGAAAACAATCAGAAGTTTAATATATACCATGCGTACCTCCTGTATACTTGAAAGATACCCAGGAAAACTGAGTCACTCCCTGAAATGGCCCAAGCCATTACCTTAAATGCTATCTTCTGCTGAGAACAAAAGAAAGATGTTAGGGAATGGAGGAAGCGATTTAAGGGATGTCATTAGTCAAAGCCCAGTAAACAAGGATATGGTTGTTACACAGATTTACATCCAGGCCTATTTCATTGACAAGCTTTTTTTTTTTTTTAAACATTTATTTATTTGGCTGTGCCGGGTCTCAGTTGCGGCCTGTGGAATCTTTAGTTGCGGCATGCGGGCTCTTAATTGCAGCATGCGGGATCTAGTTCCCTGACCAGGGATTGAACCCTGGTCCCCTGCATTGGGAGCATGGAGTCTTAACCACTGGACCAGCAGGGAAGTCCCAACAAGCTTTTCTTGATATTTAGTCATCATTCAATTCCTCGTCCAGAGAGGGACATACCCTTACAAATGGAGATATCCTTAATAAATGTAAATTTACCTCCTAAAAGGGCATTTTCTACTTGGTTTTGAAAGATTCTCCTGGGTCTGCTGTTTCTTAAATTAATCAGTCCAAAATAATCCTTTTGTCAAATGGGCATATTTTGGGGTGGTGTATTCTTCTCCCCTTGACATGTGTGTGCCCTAATTTGCTTATGAATTCATCTACAGAAGGACATCCTGATATCTTTAAGTTTTTAGCCATTATGAATAGAGCTGCTGTGCATTACTTGATGCTAGTTTTGGTTTGAACACAGTTTTTCAAAGCAGTTGTCTAAATACAAGAGGTACACTTCTTGGATCCTAAGGTGAGACTTTTTAGATTTGGAAAAAACTGCCAAACTGTCTTCCAAAGTTGGTTGTACATGCATTCCACCAGCATCTTGAGTATATTCTTGTATGCTTATTTACTGCCTGTTTATCTTCTTGGGCCAGGTGTGTGTTTCAATCTTTACCAAATTTTAATGGCGTTGTTGGCATAATTTGAGTACAAATCCTTTATCAGATATGTGTTTTGGAAGTAGTTTCTTGCAGTTTGTGGTTTGTCTTCCGGTTTTCTGAATAAGGTCACCAGACCCAAAGTCATGTAGATTATCTTTTTTTTTCCTAGGACTTTTATAGTTTGGTAATTTAAATTTGTCTATGGGCAATTTTGAGTGAATTTTGGTTTAAGTTGTAAAGTTTGTGTCTACATTCATTTCATTACATATGGTTTGTAATTAATTGCTCCTTAACCATCTTTTGAGAAGACACAGTGAGATACTTGGCTCCATTTCAGTTTGGATTTCCAAACTTAGTGTATACAGCAGAACTGCCTTCCGGATGAGGCCTCTGGGTTTGTGAGTGCGGCGCTCCCGGCACTTCTCTGACGTCCCACAGGGGGCGCCGAACCCACCTGTCTGACCCTGGGGGCACAGGTGCCCCCTGCCCACAGACTTTGCTCCGTGACAAGCAGACAGGAGCTTTGTCTCCTGTCAGGGCTGAGGCTTCTGGACCATGAGGCATCGTCCACACTGACAGCAGCTGGGTTTTCTCAGGAGCCACTGGTGAGGAGACTCCACAAGAGGAAAAAATGGGCAAGTGTGGAGAATCTTCCTGTGCAGCTGACTGCTGGGTGGGTGGGGTGCGTCTTCAGGGGCCTCAGGAGAGAAAGGGTTTAATGTGGAACGCTGTGCGCTTTAGTTAGTTTTGTGTGCCGTGTAGATGGGGACCAGTGTCGTTCTCTGGAGTCTGGTGTCTAGTTTTCCTGGCACTGTTTGCTGATGGCTTTGGGTAGAATAAACATTTTAATAATTGTAATTTTTCTGATGCATGAGCATGGAATATTGTTTTCTATTGTGTCTTCAATTTCTTTATCAATGCTTTATAGTTTTCTGAGTATAGGTCTTTCATGTCCTTGGTTAAATTTATTGCTAAATAGTTTGTTCTTTTTGATGGAATTGTAAATGGGATTGTTTTCTGAATTTTTCTTGCTGGTGGTTCATTATTAGTGTATAGAAACAAAACTGATTTGTGTATATTGATTCCATATTTTGCAACTTTACTGAATTTCTTTTTTAACATATTTTTTGAAGTAATGTGAAAAATTGCAATACTGAAATCTCAGTTTCTACTGCACCACAGGTAATCCACAGGACCCAAGACATGGTAGCTACTAATATACTCTTCCCACGGTGCCTCTTAATACCATGCAGACTCCTACAAGGGAAATAAGTATCACAACTTTGGTTGAACTTGGTCTGGGTGAGTCTTGGCCTCTATAACAAAATTTGATGTCTGTCTTATCTGATTTTCTGGCATGATACTGACATGGTTGTCTAGAAAAGTAATTTACTTTCCAGTAATTTAAAATGTACAGAAAAGTTGCAATAATGGCAAAAAGTACTCACATTTGCCACTTTACACAAAATGCTCAGTGTGTTTTGCCCAAGGAACCAGCACATAACCCCTAAATGAGGAAATCCTGATGTCCACATTATAATTTAATACTCAGCCCCACTTCAACTTTCACCTGCTGTCCCAACTGTATGAAAATGTCTTTTTCCATCCTGATCCGGTTTTCTTTTTCTGGAACCATTACTGAGTTTCCCCCTCATTTGGACAACCTTGATGGATTTGAAGCAGACAAGATGAGTATGGGATCTACGTGGCCTTTTCTGTATGGCTTTTTTCACTAAGAATGTTTTTAATGGTCATTTTTGTAACAAATATCAGTGCTACACTTTTTTTTTCTTTATCATTAGAAATACAAAACATGACTTTAGCATTTAATTCACTTTACGTATACAGTTTTGTGGTATTAACTACCTTCATATAGTTGCACAAACAAGTTAACTAACATGTGTACCTCCTGTGTGCATGGCAGATACCCAGGAAATTGAGTAACACCCTGAAACGGCCCAAGACATCACCTTAAATACCATCTTTATCTAAAAGGAAAAAAAAGGAAGGCTATAGTTGTTTCTGTCTGCATTCATTTGATTGTATATGGTTTCCAATTGATGTTGTATAACTAGTTGTGGATAAGTCATGGGATAGGTGGCTTCATTTCAGTTTGAATTTCCAAATTTAGTGGATTCTGCAGGCTGGCTACAAGGTATACAAACTTCATATTGGATCAGGACATCCCATGGTGTAACTGATATTCATGGTTTGTTCAACAATTAAAGTTCTGTGTGATATGAGTTCATCCCGGAGTAATCCAGGTTAGTTTCTGTTATACATTTGTCCCAGGATGAAAGGACAAGAGAAATAAGGCCTAATTTATAAAAGTGCCTTCAAACTAACTGATACTGAAGTATAGTTGACCTACAATGTTGTGTTAATTTCTACTGTACAGCAAAGTGATTCATATATACATACATACATATATACATAATTTTCATATTCTTTTCCATTATGGTTTATTACAGGGTATTGAATACAGTTCCCTGTGCTGTACAGTAAGACCTTGTTTATCCATCCTATATATAATAATTTGCATCTACTAATCCCAAACTCCCAATCTATCCCTCTCTCCTGTCTTCCCCTTGACAACCACAAGTCTGTTTTCTATATTTGAGAGTCTGTTTTTGTTCTGTAGATAGGTTCATTTGGGTCTCATTTTATAATCCACATATAAGTGATATCATATGGTGTTTGTTGTTCTCTGTCTGACTTACTTCACTTTGTATGATAATCTCTAGGTTCATCCATGTAGCTGCAGATGGCATTATTTCATTCTGTTTTATGGCTGAGTAATATTCCATTGTATATATGTGTCACATCTTCTATATCCATTCATCTGTTGAGGGACATTCAGGTTGCTTCCATGTCTTGGCTATTGTGAATAGTGCTGCTGTGAATGCTGGGGTGCATGTATCTTTCAAATTATAGTTTTGTCTGGATATGTGCCCAGGAGTGGGATTGCTGGTTCATACGGTAATTCTATTTTTAGTTTTTGAGGAACCTCCGTACTGTTTTCCATAGTGGCTGCATCAATTTACATTCCCACCAGTAGTGTAGGAGGGTTCCCTTTTCTCCACACCCCCTCGAGCACTTATTTCTAGACATTTTAATGATGGCCATTCTGACCACTATGAGGTGATAACTCACTGTAGTTTTGATTTGCATTCTCTAATAATTAGCGACGTGGAGCATCTTTTCATGTGCCTATTGGCCATCTGTATGTCTTTGCAGAAATGTCTATTTAGACCTTCTGCCTATTTTTTGATTTTTTTTCTTTTTTGAGTTGTATGAGCTGCTTGTATACTTTAGAATGAAGCCCTTGTTGGTCACATCGTTTGCGTGTATTTTCTCCCAAATAGTTAGCACAGGTTCTGGAACGACTGGATACCCACATGCAGAAGAATAAACTTGGACCCTTACCTCCCCTCACCCCATATACAAAAATCAACGCAAAATGGACCAAAGGCCTAGATGCAAGAACCAAAATTATAAAACTCGTAGAAGAAAACATGAGAGTAAATCTTCATGACCTTGGATTTAGTCATGATTTCTTAGATTTGCTACCAAAAGCACAAGCAACAAAAGACAAAATAGATGAATTGGACTTCCTCAAAATGAAAAACAGTTGTGTATAAAAGGAGCAAGGAATAAGATAATCCACCATCCAAAATGGCACAAGATGTTTGCAAACCATGTATCTGATAAAGGACTGTAGCCCACCAGCCAAGCCCCCAGTGGTCCAGTGGAGTGTCTGTGCAGCCCCTCCCGTCCTCGGTGATCAGGGGATCTCAGGCCCCACAGCACCCGAGGGGTGGACATGGTCATCCTCTGCACCCTCAAGGAGTGAGCGCTGGATGGTCTTGAGCCCAGATGCACTCCCATTACTGCCCTCAAAGGCTGACGGCTTCAGCATGTCTCCAGAAGGACACAGAGTATTTGCAAGTCTTTGAGAACCAAGAGAACCGTCTTCACTTTTCTGAAAAGGGCATCTTATTATTTCACAGCATGACCATTTTCAACCTGGCTCTCAGGGGTGCCCTCCCACCTTCTTTATTTCTCTGAGAGTGGCCACGGTGGTTTGGCTGTCCCCAATCCCCACACCAGGTGACAAGGCCGGTGGGGCCAGATCCTGGTGGTCCTTAGCTTCATTGGAGACTAACCCAGACTCTCAGCATCCTGCTTCTCCCCATCACCAATCCTCATCTCCTCCCCTCTCTCTTTTCCTCTTGCTTTTCAGTCTCAGATTTACCTGATGGTCACCACTCACAGTTCTCGCAGAGCCCAGAGATTTCTCCTTGAAGGAAAGGTTCTGGAAAATCAGAGGGATAAATAAAGAATGCAGCTGATTCCCGCCTTGTGCTGACGCCCAAGAGGGTGAGGAGAGTGAGTGTTTTCTCATTAGAATTTTAAATCCTCCAAGTAATAGATCATTTGGGGGGGCATCCAGTATCTTCCTGCTCATTCTAATAATGTCATTCCTGTATTTTAATGTGGTAAATAACTTAAATCATAAATATGCTGAGGGGGAGATCCATTTAAAAAATGTTAGAGGTAACTCCAAGGGATTTACAACAAACAAGGACACAGAACCCTGTGTCCAGACACTGGCTGAGAGATTCCTACCCTGAGCCGCAGTCCCCTGGAGGGCGGAGTGGCCATGACTCTCCTCCCACAGGTGAGCCTACACAGGCACGTCCCACGTGGGACCACTGCATCGCAGAATCTTAGAGTGGCCAATGGCCGGCAGCCGGCTAGAGATGCGGACAAGAGAAAACTGCCCAGCAGCCTGGGACAACCCCGGGGTGAGGCCTTAGGAAGGGCCAGCGTCAGAGCGTCAGAGATAACTTGAAGAGGGTTCAGGCTGTTAGGGACATGGTCAGAGATGTACTTAGGGACATATTCAGGGCCTTAGTTATGGACAGGATCAGGGCATTATTTAGTGACAGCTTAGACTATAAGGGACAGCGTCAGGGCCTAAGTTAGGGACAGTGTCAGTGCTTCAGTTAGAGATAACGTGAGAGCCTTAGACACAGTTCAGGCTGTTACTTAGGGATATCTTCAGGGCCTTCGAGCCAGCATCATGGCCATAATTAGAACCAGTGTCAGGGCGTTAGTCAGGGCCAAAACTAGGGTGTTAGTTAGGGAAAGAGTCAGGTCATTAGTTACAGACAGTGTCAGGGTTTTAGGTAGGGACAGCGGCAAGTCCTTAGTTAAGAAGGGTGTCGGGGCCTCACTTAGGGGCAACGTCAGGATGTTAGTTAGGGAGAGTCAGGACATTAGAATGTCAGGTTCTGAGATAGAGACAGCATCAGGGCCTTAGTTAGGGACAGCGTCAGAGACTTACCTAGGGACATATTCAGGGCCTTAGTTATGGACAGGATCAGGGTGATACAGAGGAATACCTAAGGGTATTAGGGACATCTTCAGGGCCTCAATTAGGGATAGCATCAGGGTGTTAGTTAGGGAAAGAGTCAGGCCATTATTATAGATAGTGTCAGTGCCTTAGGTAGAGAGCGCATCAGGGCCTTAGTTAAGGACAGCGTCAGAGACATACTTAGGGACATATTCAGGGCCTTAGTTATGAACAGGATCAGGGCGTTATTGAGAGATACATGAGGCTATTAGGGACAGCATCAGGGTGTTAGGGAAAGAGTCGGCCGTTATTATAGACAGTGTCAGTGCCTCAGGTAGAGACGTCATCACAGCCTTAGTTAGGAAGAGGTCAGGGCCTTGGTGAGGGACAGGGTCAGGCCAACAGTGAGGGAAATCTAAGGCTATTAGGGACATCGTCAAGGCCTTAGATTGGGTCAGCATCAGGGCTGTAGTGTCGACCAGTGTCAGGGCATTAATGAGGGACAAAATTAGGGTGTTAGTTAGGGAAAGAGTCAGGTCATTAGTTACAGACAGTTTCAGGGCCTCAGGTAGAATCGGCATCAAGGCCTTAGTTAGGAAGAGCATCAGGGCCTCAGGTTCAGCATCAGGACATTAGTTAGGGCCAGCAACAGGGCCTTCGGGACAGTGTTGTCAGGCCCTCAGAGATAACGTGAGGGCCTTAGTAAGAGACAGTTTAGGCCGTTAGTTAGGGACGCTTCAGAGACTTTCTTAGGGACATATTCAGGGCCTTAGTAATAGAATCAGGGTGTTATTTTGTCACCGCTTAGGCACTAAGGGGCAGCATCAAAGCCCAAGTTAGGGAGGGTGTCAGCGTCTTGGGGATAGTGTTAGGGACTTTGTAAGTTATAGCTTAGGCCATTAGCTAGGGACAGTGTCAGGGGCTTATTAAGGGCAGTGTCAGAGACTTAATGAGGGACATCTTTAGGGCCTTAGTTATGGACAGGATCAGGTCCATACTTGGGACCAGTGTCAGGCCGTTATTTAGGGGCAGTGTCAGGGCCTTCTGTAGAGACAGCGTCAAGGCCCTTAGTTAGGAAGAGGGTCAGGGCCTTAGGACAGGGTCAGAGACGTACTTAGGCACATCTTCAGGACCTTAGTAATGGACAGGATCAGGACCACAGTGAGGGACATCTAAGTCTATTAGGGACATCGTCAGGGCCTTAGATAGGTTCAGCATCAGGGCCGTAGTTAGGACCAGTGTCAGGGTGTTATTTAGGGGCAAAATTAGGATGTTAGTTAAGGAAAAAGTCAGGAAATCAGTTACAGACAGTGTCAGCTTCTCAGGTAGAGACTTCAGGGTCTTAGTGAGAGCATCAACATCTCAGGTAGGAACTGCATCAGGCCATTACTTAAAGACAGTGTCAAGGCCTTAAGAGAGTGTCAGGGCCTCAGAGAAAACTTGAGGACCTTAGTAAGAGACACTTCAGGCTGTACATTAGGGACATCATCAGGGCGTTAGTTATGGACAGGGTCAGGGTATTAGTGAAAGACAGCTCAGGCAATTAGGCATACCGTCAGGGCCTTGGTTAGGGGCAGCGTCAGGGAGTAGTTGGGGAAAGAGTGAGGCCGTTAGGTAAAGACAGACTCAGGGCCTTAGTTAGAGACGGTGTCAAGTTCTTTGTTAGGGACACTGTCATGGCCTCAGTTAAAGATAACTTGAGGGTCTTAGTTAGAGATAGTGTCAGGGACTTAGTTATGGACATCTTTAGGGCCTCAGTTAGAGGTAATTTGAGGGCCTTAGTAAGAGACATTTTGGGTCATTAGTGACATCGTCTGGACCTTAGTGCCGTCTTCAGTACATCATGTATGGGCCGCATCAGGGCATTAATGAGGGACAGCTCCTGTTATTAGGGGCCGTGTCAGGGCCTTAGTTAGGGACTGTGTCAGGGCCTTTGTTAGGGACCGTGTCAGGGCCTTAGTTAGGGACCGTGTCAGGGCCTTTGTTAGGGAAAGAATGAGGCCATTAGTTAAAGACAGACTCAGGGCCTTAGATAGAGACAGCCTCAATCCTTAGTGAGGGAGAGTGTCAGGGCCTCAGTTAAAGATAAGTTGAGGGCC
Organism: Balaenoptera acutorostrata; assembly: GCF_949987535.1. Classification (NCBI taxonomy): domain Eukaryota; kingdom Metazoa; phylum Chordata; class Mammalia; order Artiodactyla; family Balaenopteridae; genus Balaenoptera; species Balaenoptera acutorostrata. The sequence continues at coordinate 1,936,402 of NC_080065.1, read as the reverse complement.
TTTGTTAAGGACAGCCTCCAGGCCTCAGTTAGGGACAGGGTCATGGCCTCGGGACTAATTTCAGGGCCTTAGTTAGGGACAGCATCAGGGATTTAGTTAGCATAAGAGGCAAGGCATTAGCTAGGGACAAGGTTAGGTTAAGGTCTAGGGATAGTGTCAGGAAATGAGCTAGGGATAGTGTCAAGACCTTAGTTACTGAGAGTATCAGGGCCTTATTTAGAACCAGTGTCAGGGCTTCAGGTAGAGCCAGCATCAGAGGCTGACTTAGGGAGAGCGACAAGTACTGAGTGAGGCCTAGCGTCAGGGCCTTAGCTGGGGACCCTGTCAGGTCATGACTTAGTAGCAGCATCAGGGCCTTGGCTGAATAAGCATTAGGGTATCTTTAGACATGATCAGGGCCTGAGTTAGTCACAGTGTCAAGGCCTCAGTTAGGGATAGTTTGAGGGCCTGAGTTAGGGACAGCGACAGGGCTTTCTTAGGGACGGTGTCACGACCTTGGTTAGAGATGGGTCAGGATATTAGCTCAGGATAGTGTCAGGGTTTTAGTTATTGCTGGCAGCAGGGCCTATATTAGAGATAGATTCCGGGCCTTAGGGACAGTGTCAGGGCCTTAGTTAGGACTAGTCAGGGCCTTAGTTATCGAGAGCATTAGGGTTTCAGTTAGGATAAGAAGCAGGACATTAGCTCCAGACACAGTCAGGTTCAAGGCCAGGGAAAGTGTTAGGAAATGAGCTAGGGATAGCGTGAAGGCCTTAGTTATTGAGAGCATCAGGGCCTTAGTTAGGACCAGCGTCAGGGCCTTCATCAGGACCAGTGTCAAGGTTTTATGTAGGGACAGCGTCAGAGCCTAACTAAGGTAAGGCAACAGGGCCTAAGTGAGGCCTATCTTTAGGGCCTGAGTGAGTGACAGTGTCAGGGCATGACCTAGGAGCAGCATAAGGGCCTCTGTAGGATCAGCCTTAGGGTCTTCGTTAAAGACATTCTCAGGGCCTCTGTTAGAGACAGCCTCAGGGTCTCACTTAGGGACAGCGCCAGGGGCTTAGTTTGGGACAGTTTCAGGACCTTGGTAAGATCAGGGTCAGGGTATTAGCTCAGGATAATGTCAGGACTTAAATATTGACGGCAGCAGGGCCTTAGTTAGAGACAGTGTCAGGGCCTGAGTTAGGACTAACGTCAGAGCCTTTGTTAGGTACAGTGTCAGAGACTGAGTGAGGAGTAGTGTCAGGACCTTAGGGACAGTGTCAGGGACTGAGTTAGGTGTAGTGTCAGGGCCTTAGTTAGGGACAACGTCAGGGATTTAGTTAGCATAGGAGGCTCGACATTACCTAAAGACAAGATTAGGTTAAGGTCTAGGGATAGTGTCAGGACATGACCTAGGGATAGTGTCAAGACCTTAGTTACTTAGGGCATCAGGGCCTAATTTAGGACCAGTGTCAGGGCTTCAGGTAGGGATAGCGTCAGAGCCTGACGTAGGGAGAGCGACAGGGCCTGAGTGAGGCCTAGCGTCAGGACCTTACCTAGGGACAGTGTCAGGGCATGACTTAGGAGCAGCATAAGGGCCTCTGTAGGATCAGCATTCGGGTCTTCGTTAAAGACGTTCTCAGGGCCTCACTTAGGGACAGCGTCAGGGCTTACTTTGGGACAGTTTCAGGACCTTAGTAAGACATGGGTGAGGATATTAGCTCAGGATAATGTCAGGACTTTAGATATTGACGGCAGCAGGGCCTTAGTTAGACACAGTGTCAGGGCCTGCGTTAGGACTAGCATCAGAGCCTCTGTTAGGTACCGTGTCAGGGCCTGAGTTAGGAATAGTGTTAGGGCATTAGTTAGGGACAGTTCTGGGCCAGATTTAGGATGAGCATCTAGGCCTTAGTTAGGGACAGTGTCACGGCCTTGGGACTAAAATCAGGGCCTGAGTTAGGCACAGCATAAGGGCTTCAGTTAGCATAAGGGGCAGGACATTTGCTAGGGACAGGGTTAGGGTAAAGTCTAGGGATCGTGTTAGGAAATGACCTAGGGATAGTGTCAAGACCTTAGTCACTGAGAGTATCAGGGCCTTATTTAGAACCAGTGTCAGGGCTTCAGGTAGGGACAGCGTCAGTGCCTGACTCTGGGAGAGCGACAGGGCCTGAATGAGGCCTAGCGTCAGGCCCTTAGCTGGGGACACTGTCAGGGCATGACGTAGGGGCAGCATCACGGCCTTTGTTGCATCAGCATTAGGGTCTTAGTTACAGACATGATCAGGGCCTGAGTTAGTCACAGTGTCAAGGCCTCAGTTAGGCATAGCCTCAGGGACTGAGTTACGGACAGCCTCAGGTCTTCACTTAGGGACAGCGACAGGGCTTTCTTAGGGACGGTGTCAGGACCTTGGTTAGAAATGGGTCAGGATATTAGCTCAGGATAGTGTCTGGATTTTAGTTATTGCTGGCAGCAGGGCCTATATTAGGGACAGTTTCCGGGCCTTAGTTAGAGACAGTGTCAGGGCCTTAGTTAGGACTAGTCTGGGCCTTAGTTAGGGAGAGCATTAGGGCTTCAGTGAGGATAAGGGGCAGGACATTAGCTCGGGACAGAGTCAGGTTCCAGGCCAGTGGTAGTGTCAGGATGTGAGCTAGGGATAGCATGAAGACATTAGTTATTGAGAGCATCAGGGCCTTAGTTAGGACCAGCGTCAGGGCCTTCATCAGGACCAGCGTCAAGGTTTTATGTAGGGACAGCGTCAGAGCCTAACTAAGGTACGGCAACAGGGCCTAAGTGAGACCTATCTTTAGGGCCTGAGTTAGGGACCTTGTCAGGGCATGACTTAGGAGCAGTATAAGGGCCTCTGTAGGATCAGCATTAGGGTCTTCATTAAAGACATTCTCAGGGCCTCTGTTAGGGACAGCCTCAGGGCCTCACTTAGGGACAGCGTCAGGGCTTTCTTTGGGACAGTTTCAGGACCTTGGTAAGACATGGGTCAGGATATTAGCTCAGGATAATGTCAGGACTTTAGATATTAACGGCAGCAGGGCCTTAGAGACAGTGTCTCAGCCTGACTTAGGACTAGCATCAGAGCCTTTGTTAGGTACAGTGTCAGGGACTGAGTTAGGTGTAGTGTCAGGGCCTTAGGGACAGTGTCAGGGCCTGAGTTAGGACGAGCCTCCAGGCCTCAGTTAGGGCCAGGGTCACGGCCTCGGGACTAATTTTAGGGCCTTAGTTAGGAACAGCATCAGGGATCTATTCAGCATAAGAAGCTCAACATTAGTTAAAGACAAGGTTAGGTTAAGGTCTACGGATTGTGTCAGGACATGACCTAGGTACAGTGTCAAGACCTTAGTTACTTAGGGCATCAGGGCCTAATTTAGGACCAGTGTCAGGGCTTCAGGTAGGGACAGCGTCAGAGCCTGACTTAGGGACAGCGACAGGGCTTGAGTGAGGCCTAGCGTCAGGGCCTTAGCTAGGGATAGTCTCAGGGCATGACTTAGGAGCAGCATAAGGGCCTCGGTAGGATCAGCCTCAGGGGCTTTGTTAAAGACATTCTCAGGGCCTCTGTTAGGGACAGCCTCAGGGCCTCACTTAGGGACAGCGTCAGGGCTTACTTAGGGATAGTTTCAGGACCTTGGTAAGAGATGGGTCCGGAAATTAACTCAGGATAGTGTCAGGACATTAGATATTGACGGCAGCAGGGCCTTAGTTAGGGACAGTGTCAAGGCCTTAGTTAGTACTAGCATCTGGGCCTCTGTTAGGTACAGTGTCAGGGCCTGAGTTAGGAATAGTGTTAGGGCCTTAGTTAGGGACAGTGTCACGGCCTTGGGACTAAATTCAGGGCTTGAGGTAGTCAAAGCATAAGGGCTTTAGTTAGCATAAGAGGCAGGACATTTGCTAGGGAGAGGGTTAGGGTAAAGTTTAGGGATCGTGTCAGGAAATGACCTAGGGATAGTGTCAAGAGCTTAGTTACAGTATCAGGGCCTTATTTAGGACCAGTGTCAGGGCTTCAGGTAGGGACAGCGTCAGTGCCTGACTCTGGGAGAGCGACAGGGCCTGAGTGAGGCCTAGCGTCAGGCCCTTAGCTGGGGACACTGTCAGGGCATGACTTAGGAGCAGCATCACGGCCTTTGTTGCATCAGCATTAGGGTCTTAGTTACAGACATGATCAGGGCCTGAGTTAGTCACAGTGTCAAGGCCTCAGTTAGGCATAGCTTTAGGGTCTGAGTTACGGACAGCCTCAGGTCTTCACTTAAAGACAGCGACAGGGCTTTCTTAGGGACGGTGTCAGGACCTTGGTTAGAAATGGGTCAGGATATTAGCTCAGGATAGTGTCTGGATTTTAGTTATTGCCGGCAGCAGGGCCTATATTAGGGACAGATTCCGGACCTTAGTTAGAGATAGTGTCAGGGCCTTAGTTAGGACTAGTCTGGGCCTTAGTTAGGGAGAGCATTAGGGCTTCAGTGAGGATAAGGGGCAGGACATTAGCTCGGGACAGAGTCAGGTTCCAGGCCAGTGGTAGTGTCAGGATGTGAGCTAGGGATAGCATGAAGACATTAGTTATTGAGAGCATCAGGGCCTTAGTTGGGACCAGCGTCAGGGCCTTCATCAGGACCAGCGTCAAGGTTTTATGTAGGGACAGCGTCAGAGCCTAACTAAGGTAAGGCAACAGGGCCTAAGTGAGGCCTATCTTTAGGGCCTGAGTGAGGGACAGTGTCAGGGCATGACCTAGGAGCAGCATAAGGGCCTCTGTAGGATCAGCCTTAGGGTCTTCGTTAAAGACATTATCAGGGCCTCTGTTAGGGACAGCCTCAGGGTCTCACTTAGGGACAGCGCCAGGGGCTTAGTTTGGGACAGTTTCAGGACCTTGGTAAGATCAGGGTCAGGGTATTAGCTCAGGATAATGTCAGGACTTAAATATTGACGGCAGCAGGGCCTTAGTTAGAGACAGTGTCAGGGCCTGAGTTAGGACTAACGTCAGAGCCTTTGTTAGGTACAGTGTCAGAGACTGAGTGAGGAGTAGTGTCAGGACCTTAGGGACAGTGTCAGGGACTGAGTTAGGTGTAGTGTCAGGGCCTTAGTTAGGGACAACGTCAGGGATTTAGTTAGCATAGGAGGCTCGACATTACCTAAAGACAAGATTAGGTTAAGGTCTAGGGATAGTGTCAGGACATGACCTAGGGATAGTGTCAAGACCTTAGTTACTTAGGGCATCAGGGCCTAATTTAGGACCAGTGTCAGGGCTTCAGGTAGGGATAGCGTCAGAGCCTGACGTAGGGAGAGCGACAGGGCCTGAGTGAGGCCTAGCGTCAGGACCTTACCTAGGGACAGTGTCAGGGCATGACTTAGGAGCAGCATAAGGGCCTCTGTAGGATCAGCATTCGGGTCTTCGTTAAAGACGTTCTCAGGGCCTCACTTAGGGACAGCGTCAGGGCTTTGGGACAGTTTCAGGACCTTAGTAAGACATGGGTGAGGATATTAGCTCAGGATAATGTCAGGACTTTAGATATTGACGGCAGCAGGGCCTTAGTTAGACACAGTGTCAGGGCCTGCGTTAGGACTAGCATCAGAGCCTCTGTTAGGTACCGTGTCAGGGCCTGAGTTAGGAATAGTGTTAGGGCATTAGTTAGGGACAGTTCTGGGCCAGATTTAGGATGAGCATCTAGGCCTTAGTTAGGGACAGTGTCACGGCCTTGGGACTAAAATCAGGGCCTGAGTTAGGCACAGCATAAGGGCTTCAGTTAGCATAAGGGGCAGGACATTTGCCAGGGACAGGGTTAGGGTAAAGTCTAGGGATCGTGTTAGGAAATGACCTAGGGATAGTGTCAAGACCTTAGTCACTGAGAGTATCAGGGCCTTATTTAGAACCAGTGTCAGGGCTTCAGGTAGGGACAGCGTCAGTGCCTGACTCTGGGAGAGCGACAGGGCCTGAATGAGGCCTAGCGTCAGGCCCTTAGCTGGGGACACTGTCAGGGCATGACGTAGGGGCAGCATCACGGCCTTTGTTGCATCAGCATTAGGGTCTTAGTTACAGACATGATCAGGGCCTGAGTTAGTCACAGTGTCAAGGCCTCAGTTAGGCATAGCCTCAGGGACTGAGTTACGGACAGCCTCAGGTCTTCACTTAGGGACAGCGACAGGGCTTTCTTAGGGACGGTGTCAGGACCTTGGTTAGAAATGGGTCAGGATATTAGCTCAGGATAGTGTCTGGATTTTAGTTATTGCTGGCAGCAGGGCCTATATTAGGGACAGTTTCCGGGCCTTAGTTAGAGACAGTGTCAGGGCCTTAGTTAGGACTAGTCTGGGCCTTAGTTAGGGAGAGCATTAGGGCTTCAGTGAGGATAAGGGGCAGGACATTAGCTCGGGACAGAGTCAGGTTCCAGGCCAGTGGTAGTGTCAGGATGTGAGCTAGGGATAGCATGAAGACATTAGTTATTGAGAGCATCAGGGCCTTAGTTAGGACCAGCGTCAGGGCCTTCATCAGGACCAGCGTCAAGGTTTTATGTAGGGACAGCGTCAGAGCCTAACTAAGGTACGGCAACAGGGCCTAAGTGAGACCTATCTTTAGGGCCTGAGTTAGGGACCTTGTCAGGGCATGACTTAGGAGCAGTATAAGGGCCTCTGTAGGATCAGCATTAGGGTCTTCATTAAAGACATTCTCAGGGCCTCTGTTAGGGACAGCCTCAGGGCCTCACTTAGGGACAGCGTCAGGGCTTTCTTTGGGACAGTTTCAGGACCTTGGTAAGACATGGGTCAGGATATTAGCTCAGGATAATGTCAGGACTTTAGATATTAACGGCAGCAGGGCCTTAGAGACAGTGTCTCAGCCTGACTTAGGACTAGCATCAGAGCCTTTGTTAGGTACAGTGTCAGGGACTGAGTTAGGTGTAGTGTCAGGGCCTTAGGGACAGTGTCAGGGCCTGAGTTAGGACGAGCCTCCAGGCCTCAGTTAGGGCCAGGGTCACAGCCTCGGGACTAATTTTAGGGCCTTAGTTAGGAACAGCATCAGGGATCTATTCAGCATAAGAAGCTCAACATTAGTTAAAGACAAGGTTAGGTTAAGGTCTACGGATTGTGTCAGGACATGACCTAGGTACAGTGTCAAGACCTTAGTTACTTAGGGCATCAGGGCCTAATTTAGGACCAGTGTCAGGGCTTCAGGTAGGGACAGCGTCAGAGCCTGACTTAGGGACAGCGACAGGGCTTGAGTGAGGCCTAGCGTCAGGGCCTTAGCTAGGGATAGTCTCAGGGCATGACTTAGGAGCAGCATAAGGGCCTCGGTAGGATCAGCCTCAGGGGCTTTGTTAAAGACATTCTCAGGGCCTCTGTTAGGGACAGCCTCAGGGCCTCACTTAGGGACAGCGTCAGGGCTTACTTAGGGATAGTTTCAGGACCTTGGTAAGAGATGGGTCCGGAAATTAACTCAGGATAGTGTCAGGACATTAGATATTGACGGCAGCAGGGCCTTAGTTAGGGACAGTGTCAAGGCCTTAGTTAGTACTAGCATCTGGGCCTCTGTTAGGTACAGTGTCAGGGCCTGAGTTAGGAATAGTGTTAGGGCCTTAGTTAGGGACAGTGTCACGGCCTTGGGACTAAATTCAGGGCTTGAGGTAGTCAAAGCATAAGGGCTTTAGTTAGCATAAGAGGCAGGACATTTGCTAGGGAGAGGGTTAGGGTAAAGTTTAGGGATCGTGTCAGGAAATGACCTAGGGATAGTGTCAAGAGCTTAGTTACAGTATCAGGGCCTTATTTAGGACCAGTGTCAGGGCTTCAGGTAGGGACAGCGTCAGTGCCTGACTCTGGGAGAGCGACAGGGCCTGAGTGAGGCCTAGCGTCAGGCCCTTAGCTGGGGACACTGTCAGGGCATGACTTAGGAGCAGCATCACGGCCTTTGTTGCATCAGCATTAGGGTCTTAGTTACAGACATGATCAGGGCCTGAGTTAGTCACAGTGTCAAGGCCTCAGTTAGGCATAGCTTTAGGGTCTGAGTTACGGACAGCCTCAGGTCTTCACTTAAAGACAGCGACAGGGCTTTCTTAGGGACGGTGTCAGGACCTTGGTTAGAAATGGGTCAGGATATTAGCTCAGGATAGTGTCTGGATTTTAGTTATTGCCGGCAGCAGGGCCTATATTAGGGACAGATTCCGGACCTTAGTTAGAGATAGTGTCAGGGCCTTAGTTAGGACTAGTCTGGGCCTTAGTTAGGGAGAGCATTAGGGCTTCAGTGAGGATAAGGGGCAGGACATTAGCTCGGGACAGAGTCAGGTTCCAGGCCAGTGGTAGTGTCAGGATGTGAGCTAGGGATAGCATGAAGACATTAGTTATTGAGAGCATCAGGGCCTTAGTTGGGACCAGCGTCAGGGCCTTCATCAGGACCAGCGTCAAGGTTTTATGTAGGGACAGCGTCAGAGCCTAACTAAGGTAAGGCAACAGGGCCTAAGTGAGGCCTATCTTTAGGGCCTGAGTGAGGGACAGTGTCAGGGCATGACCTAGGAGCAGCATAAGGGCCTCTGTAGGATCAGCCTTAGGGTCTTCGTTAAAGACATTCTCAGGGCCTCTGTTAGGGACAGCCTCAGGGTCTCACTTAGGGACAGCGCCAGGGTCTTAGTTTGGGACAGTTTCAGGACCTTGGTAAGATCAGGGTCAGGGTATTAGCTCAGGATAATGTCAGGACTTAAATATTGACGGCAGCAGGGCCTTAGTTAGAGACAGTGTCAGGGCTTGAGTTAGGACTAACGTCAGAGCCTTTGTTAGGTACAGTGTCAGAGACTGAGTGAGGAGTAGTGTCAGGACCTTAGGGACAGTGTCAGGGACTGAGTTAGGTGTAGTGTCAGGGCCTTAGTTAGGGACAACGTCAGGGATTTAGTTAGCATAGGAGGCTCGACATTACCTAAAGACAAGATTAGGTTAAGGTCTAGGGATAGTGTCAGGACATGACCTAGGGATAGTGTCAAGACCTTAGTTACTTAGGGCATCAGGGCCTAATTTAGGACCAGTGTCAGGGCTTCAGGTAGGGATAGCGTCAGAGCCTGACGTAGGGAGAGCGACAGGGCCTGAGTGAGGCCTAGCGTCAGGACCTTACCTAGGGACAGTGTCAGGGCATGACTTAGGAGCAGCATAAGGGCCTCTGTAGGATCAGCATTCGGGTCTTCGTTAAAGACGTTCTCAGGGCCTCACTTAGGGACAGCGTCAGGGCTTACTTTGGGACAGTTTCAGGACCTTAGTAAGACATGGGTGAGGATATTAGCTCAGGATAATGTCAGGACTTTAGATATTGACGGCAGCAGGGCCTTAGTTAGACACAGTGTCAGGGCCTGCGTTAGGACTAGCATCAGAGCCTCTGTTAGGTACCGTGTCAGGGCCTGAGTTAGGAATAGTGTTAGGGCATTAGTTAGGGACAGTTCTGGGCCAGATTTAGGATGAGCATCTAGGCCTTAGTTAGGGACAGTGTCACGGCCTTGGGACTAAAATCAGGGCCTGAGTTAGGCACAGCATAAGGGCTTCAGTTAGCATAAGGGGCAGGACATTTGCTAGGGACAGGGTTAGGGTAAAGTCTAGGGATCGTGTTAGGAAATGACCTAGGGATAGTGTCAAGACCTTAGTCACTGAGAGTATCAGGGCCTTATTTAGAACCAGTGTCAGGGCTTCAGGTAGGGACAGCGTCAGTGCCTGACTCTGGGAGAGCGACAGGGCCTGAATGAGGCCTAGCGTCAGGCCCTTAGCTGGGGACACTGTCAGGGCATGACGTAGGGGCAGCATCACGGCCTTTGTTGCATCAGCATTAGGGTCTTAGTTACAGACATGATCAGGGCCTGAGTTAGTCACAGTGTCAAGGCCTCAGTTAGGCATAGCCTCAGGGACTGAGTTACGGACAGCCTCAGGTCTTCACTTAGGGACAGCGACAGGGCTTTCTTAGGGACGGTGTCAGGACCTTGGTTAGAAATGGGTCAGGATATTAGCTCAGGATAGTGTCTGGATTTTAGTTATTGCTGGCAGCAGGGCCTATATTAGGGACAGTTTCCGGGCCTTAGTTAGAGACAGTGTCAGGGCCTTAGTTAGGACTAGTCTGGGCCTTAGTTAGGGAGAGCATTAGGGCTTCAGTGAGGATAAGGGGCAGGACATTAGCTCGGGACAGAGTCAGGTTCCAGGCCAGTGGTAGTGTCAGGATGTGAGCTAGGGATAGCATGAAGACATTAGTTATTGAGAGCATCAGGGCCTTAGTTAGGACCAGCGTCAGGGCCTTCATCAGGACCAGCGTCAAGGTTTTATGTAGGGACAGCGTCAGAGCCTAACTAAGGTACGGCAACAGGGCCTAAGTGAGACCTATCTTTAGGGCCTGAGTTAGGGACCTTGTCAGGGCATGACTTAGGAGCAGTATAAGGGCCTCTGTAGGATCAGCATTAGGGTCTTCATTAAAGACATTCTCAGGGCCTCTGTTAGGGACAGCCTCAGGGCCTCACTTAGGGACAGCGTCAGGGCTTTCTTTGGGACAGTTTCAGGACCTTGGTAAGACATGGGTCAGGATATTAGCTCAGGATAATGTCAGGACTTTAGATATTAACGGCAGCAGGGCCTTAGAGACAGTGTCTCAGCCTGACTTAGGACTAGCATCAGAGCCTTTGTTAGGTACAGTGTCAGGGACTGAGTTAGGTGTAGTGTCAGGGCCTTAGGGACAGTGTCAGGGCCTGAGTTAGGACGAGCCTCCAGGCCTCAGTTAGGGCCAGGGTCACGGCCTCGGGACTAATTTTAGGGCCTTAGTTAGGAACAGCATCAGGGATCTATTTAGCATAAGAAGCTCAACATTAGTTAAAGACAAGGTTGGGTTAAGGTCTAGGGATTGTGTCAGGACATGACCTAGGTACAGTGTCAAGACCTTAGTTACTTAGGGCATCAGGGCCTAATTTAGGACCAGTGTCAGGGCTTCAGGTAGGGACAGCGTCAGTGCCTGACGTAGGGAGAGCGACAGGGCCTGAGTGAGGCCTAGCGTCAGGCCCTTAGCTGGGGACACTGTCAGGGCATGATGTAGGAGCAGCATCAGGGCCTTTGTTGCATCAGCATTAGGGTCTTAGTTACAGACATGATCAGGGCCTGAGTTAGTCACAGCATCAAGGCCTCAGTTAGGCATAACTTTAGGGCCTGAGTTAGGCACAGCCTCAGGTCTTCACTTAAAGACAGCGACAGGGCTTTCTTAGGGACAGTGTCAGGACCTTGGTTAGAAATGGGTCAGGATATTAGCTCAGGATAGTGTCCGGATTTTAATTATTGCCGGCAGCAGGGCCTATATTAGGGACAGATTCCGGACCTTAGTTAGAGATAGTGTCAGGGCCTTAGTTAGGACTAGTCTGGGCCTTAGTTAGGGAGAGCATTAGGGCTTCAGTGAGGATAAGGGGCAGGACATTAGCTCGGGACAGAGGTTCCAGGCCAGTGGTAGTGTCAGGATATGAGCTAAGGATAGCGTGAAGACCTTAGTTATTGAGAGCATCAGGGCCTTAGTTAGGACCAGCGTCAAGGTTTTATGTAGGGACAGCGTCAGAGCCTAACTAAGGTAAGGCAACAGGGCCTAAGTGAGGCCTATCTTTAGGGCCTGAGTGAGTGACAGTGTCAGGGCATGACCTAGGAGCAGCATAAGGGCCTCTGTAGGATCAGCCTTAGGGTCTTCGTTAAAGACATTCTCAGGGCCTCTGTTAGGGACAGCCTCAGGGTCTCACTTAGGGACAGCGCCAGGGGCTTAGTTTGGGACAGTTTCAGGACCTTGGTAAGATCAGGGTCAGGGTATTAGCTCAGGATAATGTCAGGACTTAAATATTGACGGCAGCAGGGCCTTAGAGACAGTGTCAGGGCCTGAGTTAGGATTTGCATCAGGGTCTTTGTTAGGTACAGCGTCAGGGACTGAGTTAGGAGTAGTGTAAGGGCCTTAGTTAGGCTTGAGACTCCAGGACCTTCCCTGAGTTCCAAAGGGCAGATTCGAATAGTTGCTAATCAGGGAAGGGAGGGGATGCAGAGACAAGGGAGGAAGAGTCAAGAAACAATAGTGCAGCCTTGGGGCAGGATCCTGGTTTTGCCTCAAGGGATACACTTAAGAGTATCTTTGGGCGCTTTACCAACCTAAAACCCCCACAAAATAGAAGATTTTCTTGTTCTTCATTCCAGAGAAGCTCATCAAGAGACCATCTGAGGCCAGATTAAAGTGAGTTAAGGCGCTGTGCACACACTAATCCTTAGGATCAACTGTGTCCTTAAACCATTTCTGTAAAACTCCTCACCAGATCCTCCTGCATTGGGACGCACAGTTTTTGAGGGCACGAGTTTTCTGTGTCCCCCTTTGGCTGCCAAAGCAGTAAAGCTATTCTTTTCTACTTCCTCCAAACCTCTCTCTCTGAGATTTGATTTGGCGCTGGTGCACAGAGGTCGAGTTTTCGACATCAAATTTAGTACCCAGTGTGGGACTGACTCGGGGATGGCCCCTGTGGGTCCCCTGACTTGATTGGACACTGAGATTTTCTCCACGCCAGCCTCTTTCGAGAGAGTGTAGGGTTGGAGAATTCCTTTAGAGGCCAGACCACGTGGGACCCTTGCCTGGAAAGGCCAAGCCCTAGTCATCCCAGCAGTTAGAACTCTGGGGCAGGAGTAGATGGTGGAAGAGGGACCACCCTAGCAGCTGCCGAGGCTGTCTTTGCCTTGAGGACATTCCTCTCTTCCTCCTGCCTGGACTGCCCCGAATGTCCTACTCCAAGGGATTATTTTGGGGAACCAGAAAAATAGCATTTGGGATGTTGCAGCACCTCAGCCAGCATGTGGTAACTCCCCTGGCAGGCACTCTGAGGTCCTTTTAGCCCTGTACATTTGGGGGAACCTTGGTTCCCATTTGGGTGACTTTTCATTCCAGGAAATCTCATTTGGAAGGTGCACCACTTGGACAGAGGTCACAGGCTAAGTTGAGACTTGGAAGCTGATTTGAGTCTTGTGCTGTTTGGTTTTTGGTTTCTGTTTGGTTTCTGGTTCCTTTGGTTTGAGGCTTCCATTGGTGGTTAGGATTTTGTTTTGTTCTTAGCCCGCATTTGAGTGTTCCATGGTTCAGACATAAGAAGTGCTTCTTCTTCAGTTCCATCTGATAGCCAATGGACAAAATCCTGGCAGACTGGTCAACCTATAGTTGTAAACCTAAGACTAAGAAAAGAATGAAATTCTATTGTAATTTTGTCTGGCCAGTGTATGGGTACATTCTTGAAAAATGCGGAAAGGTGGTCTTTGAATGGTAGCCTAAATGACTATACTATCCTTCAGCTAGTTATTTTGTCACAGGAAGAGAAAGACAGAAGAAGTTCTGTATGTTCAAGCATTTATGAAGCTACGTAATAAAGAAAGTGAGCAGCTAGGTAACAGGCTGATGGTACAAAGAGAAAAGAAAGTCACTTTGTACTAGAGCTGGTTGTGTCTGAATGTGGAAAAAAATAAGGGGCAACATAAGATGGATACAGAAGTGATGAACATTTGTGAAGAGGGAACACTGAGGAAAGAGTTGTGCATGACCGGGATTTTCTAAGATGGATTTTGTTGGAAGTGGGTTAGGGCAAGCCTGGATTTGGTTTCTCCCTCCAAAGTTTTCTTGGAATGCTGTTTTTGATTGTGGACAGCTTGTGAGTTTCTTTGCCTGTGTCTGTGATCTGTATTTTTGTTTGAAATCTCTTTACTTTGGTTCAGTGAATGAGTGTTGTTTGGCCAATTCTAACAGTTCTTTTGATCTCCAGCTAACTTGGAGATGCTTTAGAAGGCTCTTGAGCCATCTCAGAGAGAAATGTTTGATTAGTATGTTAAATTACATGGAATTCCTAAAAATCTAGTATGTCCTGGTAAAATTTTATCAGTCATAATTCTAGTTATTTTTAAATGTTGTACGTCACAGCAATAATGGTTTCTTTTGTCGTTTACATTGTGACCAAATGTTTAACCATGACCTTTTAAGTCTTTATGTGATTTATAGATAGTTACTGTTGTGCTCTAACACTTTGCAAAACTGCTCCATCTTCAAGAAGATCTATGTGAAGGACCTTTTGGCAAGCACAGGTCTCTGATAAATTTCATATCATAATGCCAAACTGGGTAAGAAATGAAAAATCTTAATGGAGAATCGGATGGCTTCATAAAAAGTTAACAAAAGGATTGGTTACTGAGTGAACTGGTGAATATGGTTATAATGTTTTTGTTTTTTTGTTACTGGCTTTGATCTGTGTTTCCCAGACACAGGGAAGTCCTTCACCTGAAGCTACTTAGGACTTGGAGCAATTGGGTAAATGACACCTCTGTACTGAAGTGTGTATTTATGAAAGTTACTGTGTTGGCTTCATTTTGCCCTGATGTTTAAGAGGAAAGGAAAATTACCTAGTGAAGTTATCAGAATGTAATTACTCATGATGTATCACTGTTTGCTTTAGGTCTACTGCTAAAAGCACATGTACAATGCTTGTGTGACAGTTGGATATGAATAATAAAATGTATGGCCTATATAAAGAGTTTTCTCATTAACATACCTCTGAGCATGTTCACGATACCTGATCAGTATTCCCCCAATGTGGATTAACTAGGCAAATATAAAGGAGGCCTAGCGCTGAGGGCCATGATCTACACCTGGGCCAAACAGCTGAATCATTCTGGCACTGACGGATTGATATTTTGATCATCAATGCTTTCTATTGAAAGACTCGTAATCAAAAGGGAAAAAAACTCTTCACGTATTGAGGTGTGAGGAAGTCACTCTGGCTTCTACATGGTTTAACTTAAATTTTACTGACCAAAGTGGCCTGTTTTTTGGCCTTTTGGATATGAATTGTACATCTGCTTTGGCATTGAGGAGGGGAATGCATTTGACAGTTAAAAAGTAACTATGGTTCAGACATCCAAGATAAACCTAAGTGACCATTGTAGATGTGATTTAGATGCATTCCTGTATTTTTTTTTTTTTGTTTTTAAGTTTTTTTTTTTGGATGTGGACCATTTTTTAAGTCTATTGAATTTGTTACAATATTGTTTCTGTTTCATGTTTTGGTTTTTAGGCCACGAGGCATGTGGGATCTTAGCTTCCTGCCCAGGGATCAAACGGGCACCCCCTGCGTTGGAAGGCGAAGTCTTAACAACTGAACCACCAGGTAAGTCCCCGCGTTCCTGTATTGTTGAAATTGAATTTCTGAGCTATATCAGACTCAGGATGCCACTAACCATTCTCAAAACAATGTCTGCTGGTAGCTGCAACCGTACGTTTTCAAGGACTCCTCTCTTAACGATTAAATTTCAAACAATGACGTTAGATCAGATACTAATAGAAAGATGAGACATATGTGTAGTGGTCAATAGCTCCTGTTATGGATACATCAATACTACATCAGAAGTTAAAACCTACTTAGGTAGAATTAGACAACTGGCTGCGAAGTCTCTCTGAAGTGCCAGTTCCAGACCAGGTTTCAGACTTCTTCTCCTGAATTCCTAAGGGAATGAGATCTATTTTTACTATTAAAATTTCAGTTGTTACCCCTCCTATTTTAACTGGATTGGTTGCACCAAAATGGGGGACCAAGGGACTGAGATCTTAATCATACAAGTCTCAGGTACAGGACTTGGAACTCAAATATTTCTAACTTGGTATCCATTCCCCTAGATTTAGGCAGGACTGCGCCCCATTTAAGCGAGAAGTAGCCAGAGCGGTCATCACCCTGTTCCTTGAAGGATGTGGGGAAAGATAAAAGTGAAGTGGGGATTAAAACCGAGTCCCCTGAAAACCGAGTTCCTGTGCCAAGTTTATGATTAATGTCTCAGTCTGAAATGATTATTCCTTTTCTTGTCAAAAATCTGTTCTCCTCAAGATTGAGGAGTATCCAGAAGAGGAGGAGTGAAACTGAGAGGGACTCTGTGGTCTCCTGGGCACAGAAGCCTTTCTGTGTGCCTCCTAACTTATTTGTAGGGAATAGACTAGAGACTCCAGGACCTTCCCTGAGTTCCAAAGGGCAAATCGAACAGTTGCTAATCAGGGAAGTGAGGGGATGCAGAGACAGGGAGGAAGAGTCAAGAAACAATAGTGCAGCCTTGTGGCAGGATCCTGGTTCTGCCTCAAGGGATGCACATAACAATATCTTTGAGCTCCTTAAAGAACTAAAACCCCCAACAAGTGGAAGATGTTAGCATTCTTCATTCCAGAGGAGCTCATCAAGAAACTATCTGAGACCAGATTAAAGGAGTGCAGGCCCTGCATACACACTGATCCTTATGAGCAACCACACCCTTGAACCATCGCTCTAAAACACCAAATCCTCCCGCATTGGGACACACAGCTGTCGAGGGCACGAGCCTGCTGTGTCCTCCATTGGCTGGCAGAGTGATAAAACTAATCTTTTCTATTTTTCCAAAACACTGTTCTCAAGATTTGATTCAGAACCGGTGCAGAGAGGCTGATTATTCAGTATCAGTTAGGTCCAGAGTCAGGCAGTTAGTTAGAAACAGTGTCAGGTCTATAGTTATGGAAAGCCTCAGGGAATTAGGGAGGGAGAGACCAAGATATAACAGACAGCATCAGATCCTGAGCTGGGGAGAGTGTCAGGGCATGACGTAGGACCAGCATCAGGACTGTAGTTAGGATCAGCATCACGGTGTTAGTTAAAGTTATTGCCAGGACCTGAGTTAGGCAAAGTGTCAGGGCCTGAGTTAGGGACAGAGTCAGGACCTGAGTTAGGGACAATGTCAGGGACTAAGTGAGGCCTAGCGTCAGGGTCTTAGCTAGGATCAGCATCAGGGCCTTAGTTAAAGACATTATCAGGGCCTGAGTTAGGTACAGCAACAGGGCTTCAAAGGGACAGCCTCAGGGCCACACTTTGGGACGGCATCAGGACTTTAGTAGGGACAGTGTCAGGACCATGGTAAGAGATGGATCAAGATACTAGCTTAGGATAGTGTCAGCACATTGGTTATTGACGGCAGCAAGGCTGACGTTAGGGACAGCTTCAGGGCCTTAGTTAGGGACAGCGTCAGAACCTGAATTAGACCAAACATCAGGGCCTAAGGTAAGACTAGGGTCAGGGCCTTTGTTAGGGACAATGTCAGGGCCAGGGTTAGGCCTAGCATGAGGGCCTGAGTTAGGCTGGGCGTCAAGGCCTTAGTT
This sequence comes from Balaenoptera acutorostrata, assembly GCF_949987535.1. Classification (NCBI taxonomy): domain Eukaryota; kingdom Metazoa; phylum Chordata; class Mammalia; order Artiodactyla; family Balaenopteridae; genus Balaenoptera; species Balaenoptera acutorostrata. The sequence goes on along the minus strand of NC_080065.1, from coordinate 1,919,298 downwards.
AGGGACAGCCTCAGGGCCTCACTTAGGGACAGTGTCAGGGCTTACTTAGGGACAGTGTCAGTACATTGGTAAGAGATAGGTCAGGATATTAGCTCAGGATAGAGTCAGGACTTTAGTTATTGACAGCAGCAGGGCTTAGTTAGGACTAGCATCCTAGCATCCTGACTAGCATCAGAGCCTTTGTTAGGTACAGTGTGAGGGACTGAGTTAGGACAAACATCCAGGCCGTAGTTAGGGACAGTGTCAGGGCCTTGGGACTAATTTCAGGGCCTTAGTTAGGGAGAGCATCAGGACTTTAGTTAGCATAAGAGGCAAGACATTAGCTAGGGACAGGGTTAGGTTAAGGTCTAGGAATAGTGTCAGGAAATGAGCTAGGGATAGTGTCAAGACCTTACTTACAGAGAGTATCAGGGCCTTACTTAGGGCTAGTGTCAGGGCTTCAGGTAGGGACAGCGTCAGAGCCTGACTTAGGGAGAGCGATGGAGCCTGAGTAAGACCTAGCGTCAGGGCCTTAGCTAGGGACAGTGTCAGGGCATGACTTAGGAAGAGCATCAGGGTCTCAAAGACATTTTGAGGGTCTGAGTTAGGTACTGCGTCTGGGCCTGAGTTAGGGACAGACTCAGGGCTTCACTTAGGGACAGTATCAGGGCTTACATAGGGACAGTGTCAGGACCTTGGTAAGAGATGGGTCAGGATATTAGCTCAGGATAGTGTCAGGCCTTTAGATATTGCCGGCCGCAGGGTCTGTATTAGGGACAGCTTCCGGGCCTTAGTTAGAGACAGTGTCACGGCCTTAGTTAGGACTAGTCAGGGCCTTAGTTAGGCAGAGCAATAGGGCTTCAGTTAGGATGGGAGGCAGGACATTAGCTAGGGACAGGATGAGGTTAAGGTCTAGGGATAGTGTCAGGAAATGACCTAGGGATAGTGTCAAGACCTTACTGACAGTATCAGGGCCTTATTTAGGACCAACGTCAGGGCTTCGGGTAGGGACAATGTCAGAGCCTGACTTAGGGAGAGCGACAGGGCCTGAGTGAGGCCGAGCGTCAGGGACTTAGCTAGGGACAGTATCGGCATGACTTACGAGTAGCATCAGGGCCTTCGTAGGATCAGCATTAGGTTCTTAGTTAGGATACGAGGCAGGACACTAGCTAGGGACAGAGCCAAGTTACGGGCTAGGGATAGTGTGAAGACCTTAGTTATTGAGAGCATCAGGGCCTTATATAGGAACAGCGTCATGGCCTTATTCAGGACCAGTGTCAGGGCTTGATGTAGGGACAGCTTCAGAGACTGACTAAGGCACAGCGACAGGGAATACCTGAGGACTCTCTCAGTTAGCACCTGAGTTAGGGACTGTGTCAGGGCAGGACTTAGGAGGAGCATAACGGCCTCGTTAGGATCAGCATCAGGGTCTTTGTTAAAGACATTATTAGGGCTTCTGTTAGAGACAACCTCAGGGCTTCACTTAGGGAGAGTGTCAGGGCTTATTTAGGGACAATTTCAGGAACTTGGTAAGAGATGGGTGCAGAAATTAGCTCAGGATAGTGTCAGGACTTTAGATATTGACAGCAGCAGGGCCTTAGTTAGGGACAGTGTCAGGAGCTTAGTTAGGACTAGCATCAGAGCCTTTGCTAGGTACAGTGTGAGGGACTGAGTTAGGAGTAGTGTCAGGGCCTTAGTTAGGGACAGTGTCAGGGCCTTAGTTAGGACTAGTCAGGGCCTTAGTTAGGGAGAGCATTAGGGATTCAGGGAGGATAAGGGGCAGGACATTCGCTCGGGACAGAGTTAGGTTCCAGGCCAGGGATAGTGTCAGGAAATGAGCTAGGGATTGCGTGAAGACCTTAGTTATTGAGAGCATCAGGGACATAGTTAGAACCAGTGTCAGGGGCTTAATCAGGACCAGTGTCAAGGCTAGATGTAGGGATAGCATCAGAGCCTAACTAAGGTACAGCAACAGGGCCTAAGTGAGGCCTATCTTTAGGGCCTGAGTTAGGGACAGTGTCAGGGCATGACTTAGGAGCAGCATAAAGGCCTCTGTACGATCAGCATTTGGGTCTTCAGTAAAGACATTATCAGGGTCTCTGTTATGGACAGCCTCAGGGCCACACTTAGGGACAGCGTCAAGGCTCACTTAGGGACAGTTTCAGGACCTTAGTACAAGATGGGTCAGGATATAAGCTCAGGATAGTGTCAGGACTTTAGATATTGACGGCAGCAGGGCCTTTGTTAGGGACAGTGTCAGGACCTGAGCTAGGTGGAGTGTCACGGCCTTAGTTAGGGACAGTGTCACGGCCTTAGTTAGGGCTAGCATCAGAGCCTTTGTTAGGTATCATGTCAGGGCCTGAGTTAGGAGTAATGTCAAGAACTTAGTTCGGGACAGTGTCAGGGCCTTAGTTACGCCTAGCATCAGAGCCTTCGTTAGGTATCCTGTCAGTGCCTGGGATAGGAGTAGTGTCAGGGCCTTAGTTAGGGCCAGTGTCAGGGCCTGAGTTAGGAGTAATGTCAGGGCCTTAGTTAGGGCCAGTGTCAGGGCCTGAGTTAGGTGTAGTGTCAAGGCCTTAGTTATGACAGTGTCAGGGCCATAGTTAGAACTAACATCATAGCCTTTGTTATATATTGTATCACGGCCTGAGTTAGGAGTAGTGTCAGAGCCTTAGTAAGGAACAGTGTCAGGGCCTTAGTTAGGACCAGCATCAGAGTCTATGTCAGGAATCGTGTCAGAGCCTCAGTTAGGAGTAGTGTCAGGGCCTGAGTTAGGTGTAGTGTCAGGGCCTTAGTTATGACAGTGTCAGGGCCATAGTTAGAACTAGCATCATAGCCTTTGTTATATATTGTATCACGGCCTGAGTTAGGAGTAGTGTCAGAGCCTTAGTAAGGAACAGTGTCAGGGCCTTAGTTAGGACCAGCATCAGAGTCTATGTCAGGAATCGTGTCAGAGCCTCAGTTAGGAGTAGTGTCAGGGCCTTAGTTAGGGACAGTGTCGGGGCCTGAGTTAGGTGTAGTGTCAGGGCCTTTGTTAGGGACAGTGTCAGGGCCTTGGGTAGGACTAGCATCAGAGCCTTTGTTAGGAACAGTGTTAGGGTCTTAGTTAGGATTAGTGTCAGGACCTTCTGTTAGGTACAGTGTCAGGTCCTGAGTTAGGAATAGGGGTAGGGCCATAGTTAGGGACAGTATCAGGCACTGACTTAGGACGAGCATCTAGACCTTAGTTAGAGACAGTATCACGTCCTTGGGACTAAATTCAGGGCCTGAGTTAGGCATAGCATAAAGGCTTTAGTTAGCATAAGAGGCAGGAGGTTAGCTAGGGACAGGGTCAGGTTAACGTGTAGGGATAGTGTCAGGGAATAACCTAGGGATAGTGTCAAGACTTCAGTTACTGAGAGGATCAGGGCCTTCTTTAGAACCAGTGTCAGGGCTTCAGGTAGGGACAGCGTCAGAGGCTGACTTAGGGAGAGCGACAGGGCCTGAGTGAAGCATAACGTCCGGGCATTAGCTAGGGACATTTTCAGGGCATGACTTAGGAGCAGCATCAGGGCCTTTGTAGGATCAGCAATAGGGTCTTAGTTAAAGACATGACTAGGACCTGAGTTAGGAGTAGTTTCAAGGCCTTAGTTAAGAACAGTGTCAGGGCCTTAGTTAGGACTAGCATCAGAACCTTTGTTAGCTATTGTGTCAGGGAGTGAGTTAGGGACAGGTTTGTGGCCTTTGTTAGGACTACGTTTAGGGTTAGGGTTAGAGTTAGGGTTTTAGGGTTGGGGCTAGGGTTAGGGTTAAGGGTTAGGGGCTGGGGTTTAGGGTTTAGGGTTTAAGGTTCAGGGGAGGGAGAGGGTTAGTGTTAGAGGGTTAGGGTTACATTTCCAGAGCACTCGAACAGCATCAGGACCACATTTCTAGACAGTCCAACGTGCCATGGAAGTGTTCGTCACGGCCCTCGTCTGAGGTAACATGAGAAAACACTCTGCTTAGAATTCTTCAATGACCGCATACCTGAAGTCACCTTACTCAAGGAGAAAGTCAGCATCCTACCATGTTCTGTCGCTCACGGGAAACCCAACGTGAGCAATTGCCTTCAGGTAAGGCCCTGAATTGCCATGCAGAAGCGGAGGTGTGCAGCAGTTTCCATGAGGCCGTAGCCGCTGCCCTGCATTATTTTAACATCAGTACGCTCTGCAGGACATCTAGGAGCCTGGCGTGGGCACCCTATTCCCTGCAAGGACACTGAGTACCCTCAGGCCCCCATGGGCCTGCTAAGCCACATCCAGGCCCGTAGCCCTTCGGAGCCACTCTGTGTATGCCGAGTGTAGGGCAACAGACTGCACTCTTTCTTGGGACAGCTTGACTTCTCCAGCATTCCCACAGGTCCACGAACACCGTTCTAGCAGGGCCAACATGCCGTGCAAGTCTGACTCATTGCCCTAGTCTGCGCTGCACTGAGAAAACACTCGGCTTCGTATTACATCTGGGAACCCCTGTCTGAAGTCACCCTGCCTCCAGGAGAATGTGGGCTTGCTTTCCGACTGCAACTAAAGCCCAGTTCCTCGGATAACACTGCAGGCTTTTGAAGAGCCACGGGCCCGGAGGCCTAGCTGAGGCTTTCCTTGGTTGAGGCAGTTCGCTAGATGCAGAACACCCTGCTTCGAGGAGTTGATTCAACGAAGTAACCACTGGGTAACCTGTGTCTCTTTGGACTTGTTAGAAAGCACAGGGATGTATGCTGCGTGTGCAAGTGGAAATGGGGGCCTGATGGAACTAGCCTTGCTTTCCCATTCTGAAAGCTCCATTCATGCTGCCTTGAAGCTACTTGAAATTGACTGCTGTTGACAGGCCACTGGCCACTGTATACATGGCTCTGGGAAGACAATGAGTTTTGTCTAGCTAGCCGGATGCTTCGATGGCCGGGGTGGAGCTCATCGTGCCACGCTCTGGAGCTAAAGGGAAATTCAACGTGAGTACTGACCTCGAGGTAAGTCCCTGAGTAACCGCGCAGAAAGGGCGGCATGCAGCTGTTTCCATGAGGTATTAGTCGCTGTTCTGCTTTATTTTATTTTTTATATTTTTTATTGTTGTTTTAAGATTGATTGATGGATTGATTGATTGCTATATTGGGACTTCGTTTCTGTGCTAGGGCTCTCTCCAGTTACGGTAAGTGGGGGCCACTCTTCATCGCGGTGCGTAGGCCTCTCAGTATCTCAGCCTCTCTTGTTGCGGAGCACAGGCTCCAGAGGCGCAGGCTCAGTAGTTGTGGCTCACGGGCCCAGTTGCCCCGTGGCATGTGGATTCCTCCCAGACCAGAGCTCGAACCCGTGTCCCCTGCATTGGCAGGCAGATTGTCAACCAGTGCACCACCAGGGAAGCCTCTGTTCTGCTCTATTTTAAAGGAAGTACCCTTTCCAGGACTCTTAGGCCCCTCGGGTGTGCATCATTTTCCCTCCAGGATCCCTGAGTGCCTCCAGACCCCTGTGGGCCTGTGAGCAACATGGAGGCCCAAAGGTAGGTCCCTCAGAGGCCCTCTGTGCATGCCGAGTGATGGGCAACATCCTGCACGTTCCTTAAGGAGAGCTACATTTCCAGAGCCCTGGAGCAGCCTCAGGACCACATTTCTAGGCAGTGCGACCTGCCATGGAAGTGTTCGTCACGGCCCCCGTCTGAGCTGCCGTGAGAAAACACTCTGCTTAGAATTCTTCGAGGACCTCGTACCTGAAGTCACTCTGCTGGAGGAGAAAGTCAGCATCCTCCCATGCTGTGGCGCTAACGGGACCCTCAGCGAGAGCACTTGCCTCGCGGTAAGGCCCTGAATTGCCATGCAGAAGCGGAGGCGTGCAGCAGTTTCCATGAGGCCGTAGCCACTGCCCTGCATCATTTTAACGTCAGTACGCTCTGCAGGACCTCTAGGAGCCTGGCGTGGGCACCCTATTCCCTGCAAGGACACTGAGTACCCTCAGGCCCCCATGGGCCTGCTAAGCCACATCCAGGCCCGTAGCCCTTCGGAGCCACTCTGTGTATGCCGAGTGTAGGGCAACAGACTGCACTCTTTCTTGGGACAGCTTGAATTCTCCAGCATTCCCACAGGTCCACGAACACCGTTCTAGCAGGGCCAACATGCCGTGCAAGTCTGACTCATTGCCCTAGTCTGCGCTGCACTGAGAAAACACTCGGCTTCGTATTCCATCTGGGACCCCCTGTCTGAAGTCACCCTGCCTCCAGGAGAATGTGGGCTTGCGTTCCGACTGCAACTAAAGCCCAGTTCCTCGGATAACACTGCAGGCTTTTGAAGAGCCACGGGCCCGGAGGCCTAGCTGGGGCTTTCCTTGGTTGAGGCAGTTCGCTAGATGCAGAACACCCTGCTTCGACGAGTTGATTCAACGAAGTAACCACTGGGTAACCTGTGTCTCTTTGGACTTGTTAGAAAGCACAGGGATGTATGCTGCGTGTGCAAGTGGAAATGGGGGCCTGATGGAACTAGCCTTGCTTTCCCATTCTGAAAGCTCCATTCATGCTGCCTTGAAGCTACTTGAAATTGACTGCTGTTGACAGGCCACTGGCCACTGTATACATGGCTCTGGGAAGACAATGAGTTTTGTCTAGCTAGCCGGATGCTTCGATGGCCGGGGTGGAGCTCATCGTGCCACGCTCTGGAGCTAAAGGGAAACTCAACGTGAGTACTGACCTCGAGGTAAGTCCCTGAGTAACCGCGCAGAAAGGGCGGCATGCAGCTGTTTCCATGAGGTATTAGTCGCTGTTCTGCTGTATTTTATTTTAGTTTTTATATTTTTTATTGTTGTTTTAAGATTGATTGATGGATTGATTGATTGCTATATTGGGTCTTCGTTTCTGTGCTAGGGCTCTCTCCAGTTACGGTAAGTGGGGGCCACTCTTCATCGCGGTGCGTAGGCCTCTCAGTATCTCAGCCTCTCTTGTTGCGGAGCACAGGCTCCAGAGGCGCAGGCTCAGTAGTTGTGGCTCACGGGCCCAGTTGCCCCGTGGCATGTGGATTCCTCCCAGACCAGAGCTCGAACCCGTGTCCCCTGCATTGGCAGGCAGATCGTCAACCAGTGCACCACCAGGGAAGCCTCTGTTCTGCTCTATTTTAAAGGAAGTACCCTTTCCAGGACTCTTAGGCCCCTCGGGTGTGCATCATTTTCCCTCCAGGATCCCTGAGTGCCTCCAGACCCCTGTGGGCCTGTGAGCAACATGGAGGCCCAAAGGTAGGTCCCTCAGAGGCCCTCTGTGCATGCCGAGTGATGGGCAACACCCTGCACGTTCCTTAAGGAGAGCTACATTTCCAGAGCCCTGGAGCAGCCTCAGGACCACATTGCTAGGCAGTGCGACCTGCCATGGAAGTGTTCGTCACGGCCCCCGTCTGAGCTGCCGTGAGAAAACACTCTGCTTAGAATTCTTCGAGGACCTCGTACCTGAAGTCACTCTGCTGGAGGAGAAAGTCAGCATCCTCCCATGCTGTGGCGCTAACGGGACCCTCAGCGAGAGCACTTGCCTCGCGGTAAGGCCCTGAATTGCCATGCAGAAGCGGAGGCGTGCAGCAGTTTCCATGAGGCCGTAGCCACTGCTCTGCATTATTTTAACGTCACTACGCTCTGCAGGACCTCTAGGAGCCTGGCCTGGGCACCCTATTCCCTGCAAGGACACTGAGTACCCTCAGGCCCCCATGGGCCTGCTAAGCCACATCCAGGCCCGTAGCCCTTCGGAGCCACTCTGTGTATGCCGAGTGTAGGGCAACAGACTGCACTCTTTCTTGGGACAGCTTGACTTCCCCAGCATTCCCACAGGTCCACAAACACCGTTCTAGCAGGGCCAACATGCCGTGCAAGTCTGACTCATTGCCCTAGTCTGCGCTGCACTGAGAAAACACTCGGCTTCGTATTCCATCTGGGACCCCCTGTCTGAAGTCACCCTGCCTCCAGGAGAATGTGGGCTTGCGTTCCGACTGCAACTAAAGCCCAGTTCCTCGGATAACACTGCAGGCTTTTGAAGAGCCACGGGCCCGGAGGCCTAGCTGGGGCTTTCCTTGGTTGAGGCAGTTCGCTAGATGCAGAACACCCTGCTTCGAGGAGTTGATTCAACGAAGTAACCACTGGGTAACCTGTGTCTCTTTGGACTTGTTAGAAAGCACAGGGATGTATGCTGCGTGTGCAAGCGGAAATGGGGGCCTGATGGAACTAGCCTTGCTTTCCCATTCTGAAAGCTCCATTCATGCTGCCTTGAAGCTACTTGAAATTGACTGCTGTTGACAGGCCACTGGCCACTGTATACATGGCTCTGGGAAGACAATGAGTTTTGTCTAGCTAGCCGGATGCTTCGATGGCCGGGGTGGAGCTCATCGTGCCACGCTCTGGAGCTAAAGGGAAACTCAACGTGAGTACTGACCTCGAGGTAAGTCCCTGAGTAACCGCGCAGAAAGGGCGGCATGCAGCTGTTTCCATGAGGTATTAGTCGCTGTTCTGCTGTATTTTATTTTAGTTTTTATATTTTTTATTGTTGTTTTAAGATTGATTGATGGATTGATTGATTGATTGCTATATTGGGTCTTCGTTTCTGTGCTAGGGCTCTCTCCAGTTACGGTAAGTGGGGGCCACTCTTCATCGCGGTGCGTAGGCCTCTCAGTATCTCAGCCTCTCTTGTTGCGGAGCACAGGCTCCAGAGGCGCAGGCTCAGTAGTTGTGGCTCACGGGCCCAGTTGCCCCGTGGCATGTGGATTCCTCCCAGACCAGAGCTCGAACCCGTGTCCCCTGCATTGGCAGGCAGATTGTCAACCAGTGCACCACCAGGGAAGCCTCTGTTCTGCTCTATTTTAAAGGAAGTACCCTTTCCAGGACTCTTAGGCCCCTCGGGTGTGCATCATTTTCCCTCCAGGATCCCTGAGTGCCTCCAGACCCCTGTGGGCCTGTGAGCAACATGGAGGCCCAAAGGTAGGTCCCTCAGAGGCCCTCTGTGCATGCCGAGTGATGGGCAACACCCTGCACGTTCCTTAAGGAGAGCTACATTTCCAGAGCCCTGGAGCAGCCTCAGGACCACATTTCTAAGCAGTGCGACCTGCCATGGAAGTGTTCGTCACGGCCCCCGTCTGAGCTGCCGTGAGAAAACACTCTGCTTAGAATTCTTCGAGGACCTCGTACCTGAAGTCACTCTGCTGGAGGAGAAAGTCAGCATCCTCCCATGCTGTGGCGCTAACGGGACCCTCAGCGAGAGCACTTGCCTCGCGGTAAGGCCCTGAATTGCCATGCAGAAGCGGAGGCGTGCAGCAGTTTCCATGAGGCCGTAGCCACTGCTCTGCATTATTTTAACGTCAGTACGCTCTGCAGGACCTCTAGGAGCCTGGCGTGGGCACCCTATTCCCTGCAAGGACACTGAGTACCCTCAGGCCCCCATGGGCCTGCTAAGCCACATCCAGGCCCGTAGCCCTTCGGAGCCACTCTGTGTATGCCGAGTGTAGGGCCACAGACTGCACTCTTTCTTGGGACAGCTTGACTTCCCCAGCATTCCCACAGGTCCACGAACACCGTTCTAGCAGGGCCAACATGCCGTGCAAGTCTGACTCATTGCCCTAGTCTGCGCTGCACTGAGAAAACACTCGGCTTCGTATTCCATCTGGGACCCCCTGTCTGAAGTCACCCTGCCTCCAGGAGAATGTGGGCTTGCGTTCCGACTGCAACTAAAGCCCAGTTCCTCGGATAACACTGCAGGCTTTTGAAGAGCCACGGGCCCGGAGGCCTAGCTGGGGCTTTCCTTGGTTGAGGCAGTTCGCTAGATGCAGAACACCCTGCTTCGAGGAGTTGATTCAACGAAGTAACCACTGGGTAACCTGTGTCTCTTTGGACTTGTTAGAAAGCACAGGGATGTATGCTGCGTGTGCAAGCGGAAATGGGGGCCTGATGGAACTAGCCTTGCTTTCCCATTCTGAAAGCTCCATTCATGCTGCCTTGAAGCTACTTGAAATTGACTGCTGTTGACAGGCCACTGGCCACTGTATACATGGCTCTGGGAAGACAATGAGTTTTGTCTAGCTAGCCGGATGCTTCGATGGCCGGGGTGGAGCTCATCGTGCCACGCTCTGGAGCTAAAGGGAAACTCAACGTGAGTACTGACCTCGAGGTAAGTCCCTGAGTAACCGCGCAGAAAGGGCGGCATGCAGCTGTTTCCATGAGGTATTAGTCGCTGTTCTGCTGTATTTTATTTTAGTTTTTATATTTTTTATTGTCGTTTTAAGATTGATTGATGGATTGATTGATTGATTGCTATATTGGGTCTTCGTTTCTGTGCTAGGGCTCTCTCCAGTTACGGTAAGTGGGGGCCACTCTTCATCGCGGTGCGTAGGCCTCTCAGTATCTCAGCCTCTCTTGTTGCGGAGCACAGGCTCCAGAGGCGCAGGCTCAGTAGTTGTGGCTCACGGGCCCAGTTGCCCCGTGGCATGTGGATTCCTCCCAGACCAGAGCTCGAACCCGTGTCCCCTGCATTGGCAGGCAGATTGTCAACCAGTGCACCACCAGGGAAGCCTCTGTTCTGCTCTATTTTAAAGGAAGTACCCTTTCCAGGACTCTTAGGCCCCTCGGGTGTGCATCATTTTCCCTCCAGGATCCCTGAGTGCCTCCAGACCCCTGTGGGCCTGTGAGCAACATGGAGGCCCAAAGGTAGGTCCCTCAGAGGCCCTCTGTGCATGCCGAGTGATGGGCAACACCCTGCACGTTCCTTAAGGAGAGCTACATTTCCAGAGCCCTGGAGCAGCCTCAGGACCACATTTCTAGGCAGTGCGACCTGCCATGGAAGTGTTCGTCACAGCCCCCGTCTGAGCTGCCGTGAGAAAACACTCTGCTTAGAATTCTTCGAGGACCTCGTACCTGAAGTCACTCTGCTGGAGGAGAAAGTCAGCATCCTCCCATGCTGTGGCGCTAACGGGACCCTCAGCGAGAGCACTTGCCTCGCGGTAAGGCCCTGAATTGCCATGCAGAAGCGGAGGCGTGCAGCAGTTTCCATGAGGCCGTAGCCACTGCCCTGCATTATTTTAACGTCAGTACGCTCTGCAGGACCTCTAGGAGCCTGGCGTGGGCACCCTATTCCCTGCAAGGACACTGAGTACCCTCAGGCCCCCATGGGCCTGCTAAGCCACATCCAGGCCCGTAGCCCTTCGGAGCCACTCTGTGTATGCCGAGTGTAGGGCAACAGACTGCACTCTTTCTTGGGACAGCTTGACTTCCCCAGCATTCCCACAGGTCCACGAACACCGTTCTAGCAGGGCCAACATGCCGTGCAAGTCTGACTCATTGCCCTAGTCTGCGCTGCACTGAGAAAACACTCGGCTTCGTATTCCATCTGGGACCCCCTGTCTGAAGTCACCCTGCCTCCAGGAGAATGTGGGCTTGCGTTCCGACTGCAACTAAAGCCCAGTTCCTCGGATAACACTGCAGGCTTTTGAAGAGCCACGGGCCCGGAGGCCTAGCTGGGGCTTTCCTTGGTTGAGGCAGTTCGCTAGATGCAGAACACCCTGCTTCGAGGAGTTGATTCAACGAAGTAACCACTGGGTAACCTGTGTCTCTTTGGACTTGTTAGAAAGCACAGGGATGTATGCTGCGTGTGCCAGCGGAAATGGGGGCCTGATGGAACTAGCCTTGCTTTCCCATTCTGAAAGCTCCATTCATGCTGCCTTGAAGCTACTTGAAATTGACTGCTGTTGACAGGCCACTGGCCACTGTATACATGGCTCTGGGAAGACAATGAGTTTTGTCTAGCTAGCCGGATGCTTCGATGGCCGGGGTGGAGCTCATCGTGCCACGCTCTGGAGCTAAAGGGAAACTCAACGTGAGTACTGACCTCGAGGTAAGTCCCTGAGTAACCGCGCAGAAAGGGCGGCATGCAGCTGTTTCCATGAGGTATTAGTCGCTGTTCTGCTGTATTTTATTTTAGTTTTTATATTTTTTATTGTCGTTTTAAGATTGATTGATGGATTGATTGATTGATTGCTATATTGGGTCTTCGTTTCTGTGCTAGGGCTCTCTCCAGTTACGGTAAGTGGGGGCCACTCTTCATCGCGGTGCGTAGGCCTCTCAGTATCTCAGCCTCTCTTGTTGCGGAGCACAGGCTCCAGAGGCGCAGGCTCAGTAGTTGTGGCTCACGGGCCCAGTTGCCCCGTGGCATGTGGATTCCTCCCAGACCAGAGCTCGAACCCGTGTCCCCTGCATTGGCAGGCAGATTGTCAACCAGTGCACCACCAGGGAAGCCTCTGTTCTGCTCTATTTTAAAGGAAGTACCCTTTCCAGGACTCTTAGGCCCCTCGGGTGTGCATCATTTTCCCTCCAGGATCCCTGAGTGCCTCCAGACCCCTGTGGGCCTGTGAGCAACATGGAGGCCCAAAGGTAGGTCCCTCAGAGGCCCTCTGTGCATGCCGAGTGATGGGCAACACCCTGCACGTTCCTTAAGGAGAGCTACATTTCCAGAGCCCTGGAGCAGCCTCAGGACCACATTTCTAGGCAGTGCGACCTGCCATGGAAGTGTTCGTCACAGCCCCCGTCTGAGCTGCCGTGAGAAAACACTCTGCTTAGAATTCTTCGAGGACCTCGTACCTGAAGTCACTCTGCTGGAGGAGAAAGTCAGCATCCTCCCATGCTGTGGCGCTAACGGGACCCTCAGCGAGAGCACTTGCCTCGCGGTAAGGCCCTGAATTGCCATGCAGAAGCGGAGGCGTGCAGCAGTTTCCATGAGGCCGTAGCCACTGCCCTGCATTATTTTAACGTCAGTACGCTCTGCAGGACCTCTAGGAGCCTGGCGTGGGCACCCTATTCCCTGCAAGGACACTGAGTACCCTCAGGCCCCCATGGGCCTGCTAAGCCACATCCAGGCCCGTAGCCCTTCGGAGCCACTCTGTGTATGCCGAGTGTAGGGCAACAGACTGCACTCTTTCTTGGGACAGCTTGACTTCCCCAGCATTCCCACAGGTCCACGAACACCGTTCTAGCAGGGCCAACATGCCGTGCAAGTCTGACTCATTGCCCTAGTCTGCGCTGCACTGAGAAAACACTCGGCTTCGTATTCCATCTGGGACCCCCTGTCTGAAGTCACCCTGCCTCCAGGAGAATGTGGGCTTGCGTTCCGACTGCAACTAAAGCCCAGTTCCTCGGATAACACTGCAGGCTTTTGAAGAGCCACGGGCCCGGAGGCCTAGCTGGGGCTTTCCTTGGTTGAGGCAGTTCGCTAGATGCAGAACACCCTGCTTCGAGGAGTTGATTCAACGAAGTAACCACTGGGTAACCTGTGTCTCTTTGGACTTGTTAGAAAGCACAGGGATGTATGCTGCGTGTGCCAGCGGAAATGGGGGCCTGATGGAACTAGCCTTGCTTTCCCATTCTGAAAGCTCCATTCATGCTGCCTTGAAGCTACTTGAAATTGACTGCTGTTGACAGGCCACTGGCCACTGTATACATGGCTCTGGGAAGACAATGAGTTTTGTCTAGCTAGCCGGATGCTTCGATGGCCGGGGTGGAGCTCATCGTGCCACGCTCTGGAGCTAAAGGGAAACTCAACGTGAGTACTGACCTCGAGGTAAGTCCCTGAGTAACCGCGCAGAAAGGGCGGCATGCAGCTGTTTCCATGAGGTATTAGTCGCTGTTCTGCTGTATTTTATTTTAGTTTTTATATTTTTTATTGTTGTTTTAAGATTGATTGATGGATTGATTGATTGATTGCTATATTGGGTCTTCGTTTCTGTGCTAGGGCTCTCTCCAGTTACGGTAAGTGGGGGCCACTCTTCATCGCGGTGCGTAGGCCTCTCAGTATCTCAGCCTCTCTTGTTGCGGAGCACAGGCTCCAGAGGCGCAGGCTCAGTAGTTGTGGCTCACGGGCCCAGTTGCCCCGTGGCATGTGGATTCCTCCCAGACCAGAGCTCGAACCCGTGTCCCCTGCATTGGCAGGCAGATTGTCAACCAGTGCACCACCAGGGAAGCCTCTGTTCTGCTCTATTTTAAAGGAAGTACCCTTTCCAGGACTCTTAGGCCCCTCGGGTGTGCATCATTTTCCCTCCAGGATCCCTGAGTGCCTCCAGACCCCTGTGGGCCTGTGAGCAACATGGAGGCCCAAAGGTAGGTCCCTCAGAGGCCCTCTGTGCATGCCGAGTGATGGGCAACACCCTGCACGTTCCTTAAGGAGAGCTACATTTCCAGAGCCCTGGAGCAGCCTCAGGACCACATTTCTAGGCAGTGCGACCTGCCATGGAAGTGTTCGTCACGGCCCCCGTCTGAGCTGCCGTGAGAAAACACTCTGCTTAGAATTCTTCGAGGACCTCGTACCTGAAGTCACTCTGCTGGAGGAGAAAGTCAGCATCCTCCCATGCTGTGGCGCTAACGGGACCCTCAGCGAGAGCACTTGCCTCGCGGTAAGGCCCTGAATTGCCATGCAGAAGCGGAGGCGTGCAGCAGTTTCCAGGAGGCCGTAGCCACTGCTCTGCATCATTTTAACGTCAGTACGCTCTGCAGGACATCTAGGAGCCTGGCCTGGGCACCCTATTCCCTGCAAGGACACTGAGTACCCTCAGGCCCCCATGGGCCTGCTAAGCCACATCCAGGCCCGTAGCCCTTCGGAGCCACTCTGTGTATGCCGAGTGTAGGGCAACAGACTGCACTCTTTCTTGGGACAGCTTGATTTCCCCAGCATTCCCACAGGTCCACGAACACCGTTCTAGCAGGGCCAACATGCCGTGCAAGTCTGACTCATTGCCCTAGTCTGCGCTGCACTGAGAAAACACTCGGCTTCGTATTCCATCTGGGACCCCCTGTCTAAAGTCACCCTGCCTGCAGGAGAATGTCGGCTTGCGTTCCGACTGCAACTAAAGCCCAGTTCCTCGGATAACACTGCAGGCTTTTGAAGAGCCACGGGCCCGGAGGCCTAGCTGGGGCTTTCCTTGGTTGAGGCAGTTCGCTAGATGCAGAACACCCTGCTTCGACGAGTTGATTCAACGAAGTAACCACTGGGTAACCTGTGTCTCTTTGGACTTGTTAGAAAGCACAGGGATGTATGCTGCGTGTGCAAGTGGAAATGGGGGCCTGATGGAACTAGCCTTGCTTTCCCATTCTGAAAGCTCCATTCATGCTGCCTTGAAGCTACTTGAAATTGACTGCTGTTGACAGGCCACTGGCCACTGTATACATGGCTCTGGGAAGACAATGAGTTTTGTCTAGCTAGCCGGATGCTTCGATGGCCGGGGTGGAGCTCATCGTGCCACGCTCTGGAGCTAAAGGGAAACTCAACGTGAGTACTGACCTCGAGGTAAGTCCCTGAGTAACCGCGCAGAAAGGGCGGCATGCAGCTGTTTCCATGAGGTATTAGTCGCTGTTCTGCTGTATTTTATTTTAGTTTTTATATTTTTTATTGTTGTTTTAAGATTGATTGATGGATTGATTGATTGCTATATTGGGTCTTCGTTTCTGTGCTAGGGCTCTCTCCAGTTACGGTAAGTGGGGGCCACTCTTCATCGCGGTGCGTAGGCCTCTCAGTATCTCAGCCTCTCTTGTTGCGGAGCACAGGCTCCAGAGGCGCAGGCTCAGTAGTTGTGGCTCACGGGCCCAGTTGCCCCGTGGCATGTGGATTCCTCCCAGACCAGAGCTCGAACCCGTGTCCCCTGCATTGGCAGGCAGATCGTCAACCAGTGCACCACCAGGGAAGCCTCTGTTCTGCTCTATTTTAAAGGAAGTACCCTTTCCAGGACTCTTAGGCCCCTCGGGTGTGCATCATTTTCCCTCCAGGATCCCTGAGTGCCTCCAGACCCCTGTGGGCCTGTGAGCAACATGGAGGCCCAAAGGTAGGTCCCTCAGAGGCCCTCTGTGCATGCCGAGTGATGGGCAACACCCTGCACGTTCCTTAAGGAGAGCTACATTTCCAGAGCCCTGGAGCAGCCTCAGGACCACATTTCTAGGCAGTGCGACCTGCCATGGAAGTGTTCGTCACGGCCCCCGTCTGAGCTGCCGTGAGAAAACACTCTGCTTAGAATTCTTCGAGGACCTCGTACCTGAAGTCACTCTGCTGGAGGAGAAAGTCAGCATCCTCCCATGCTGTGGCGCTAACGGGACCCTCAGCGAGAGCACTTGCCTCGCGGTAAGGCCCTGAATTGCCATGCAGAAGCGGAGGCGTGCAGCAGTTTCCATGAGGCCGTAGCCACTGCTCTGCATTATTTTAACATCAGTACGCTCTGCAGGACCTCTAGGAGCCTGGCCTGGGCACCCTATTCCCTGCAAGGACACTGAGTACCCTCAGGCCCCCATGGGCCTGCTAAGCCACATCCAGGCCCGTAGCCCTTCGGAGCCACTCTGTGTATGCCGAGTGTAGGGCAACAGACTGCACTCTTTCTTGGGACAGCTTGACTTCCCCAGCATTCCCACAGGTCCACAAACACCGTTCTAGCAGGGCCAACATGCCGTGCAAGTCTGACTCATTGCCCTAGTCTGCGCTGCACTGAGAAAACACTCGGCTTCGTATTCCATCTGGGACCCCCTGTCTGAAGTCACCCTGCCTCCAGGAGAATGTGGGCTTGCGTTCCGACTGCAACTAAAGCCCAGTTCCTCGGATAACACTGCAGGCTTTTGAAGAGCCACGGGCCCGGAGGCCTAGCTGGGGCTTTCCTTGGTTGAGGCAGTTCGCTAGATGCAGAACACCCTGCTTCGACGAGTTGATTCAACGAAGTAACCACTGGGTAACCTGTGTCTCTTTGGACTTGTTAGAAAGCACAGGGATGTATGCTGCGTGTGCAAGTGGAAATGGGGGCCTGATGGAACTAGCCTTGCTTTCCCATTCTGAAAGCTCCATTCATGCTGCCTTGAAGCTACTTGAAATTGACTGCTGTTGACAGGCCACTGGCCACTGTATACATGGCTCTGGGAAGACAATGAGTTTTGTCTAGCTAGCCGGATGCTTCGATGGCCGGGGTGGAGCTCATCGTGCCACGCTCTGGAGCTAAAGGGAAACTCAACGTGAGTACTGACCTCGAGGTAAGTCCCTGAGTAACCGCGCAGAAAGGGCGGCATGCAGCTGTTTCCATGAGGTATTAGTCGCTGTTCTGCTGTATTTTATTTTAGTTTTTATATTTTTTATTGTTGTTTTAAGATTGATTGATGGATTGATTGATTGCTATATTGGGTCTTCGTTTCTGTGCTAGGGCTCTCTCCAGTTACGGTAAGTGGGGGCCACTCTTCATCGCGGTGCGTAGGCCTCTCAGTATCTCAGCCTCTCTTGTTGCGGAGCACAGGCTCCAGAGGCGCAGGCTCAGTAGTTGTGGCTCACGGGCCCAGTTGCCCCGTGGCATGTGGATTCCTCCCAGACCAGAGCTCGAACCCGTGTCCCCTGCATTGGCAGGCAGATCGTCAACCAGTGCACCACCAGGGAAGCCTCTGTTCTGCTCTATTTTAAAGGAAGTACCCTTTCCAGGACTCTTAGGCCCCTCGGGTGTGCATCATTTTCCCTCCAGGATCCCTGAGTGCCTCCAGACCCCTGTGGGCCTGTGAGCAACATGGAGGCCCAAAGGTAGGTCCCTCAGAGGCCCTCTGTGCATGCCGAGTGATGGGCAACACCCTGCACGTTCCTTAAGGAGAGCTACATTTCCAGAGCCCTGGAGCAGCCTCAGGACCACATTTCTAGGCAGTGCGACCTGCCATGGAAGTGTTCGTCACGGCCCCCGTCTGAGCTGCCGTGAGAAAACACTCTGCTTAGAATTCTTCGAGGACCTCGTACCTGAAGTCACTCTGCTGGAGGAGAAAGTCAGCATCCTCCCATGCTGTGGCGCTAACGG
The DNA here is from genome assembly GCF_949987535.1 of Balaenoptera acutorostrata. NCBI lineage: Eukaryota > Metazoa > Chordata > Mammalia > Artiodactyla > Balaenopteridae > Balaenoptera > Balaenoptera acutorostrata. The sequence continues at coordinate 1,901,525 of NC_080065.1, read as the reverse complement.
GACCCTCAGCGAGAGCACTTGCCTCGCGGTAAGGCCCTGAATTGCCATGCAGAAGCGGAGGCGTGCAGCAGTTTCCATGAGGCCGTAGCCACTGCTCTGCATTATTTTAACGTCAGTACGCTCTGCAGGACCTCTAGGAGCCTGGCCTGGGCACCCTATTCCCTGCAAGGACACTGAGTACCCTCAGGCCCCCATGGGCCTGCTAAGCCACATCCAGGCCCGTAGCCCTTCGGAGCCACTCTGTGTATGCCGAGTGTAGGGCAACAGACTGCACTCTTTCTTGGGACAGCTTGACTTCCCCAGCATTCCCACAGGTCCACAAACACCGTTCTAGCAGGGCCAACATGCCGTGCAAGTCTGACTCATTGCCCTAGTCTGCGCTGCACTGAGAAAACACTCGGCTTCGTATTCCATCTGGGACCCCCTGTCTGAAGTCACCCTGCCTCCAGGAGAATGTGGGCTTGCGTTCCGACTGCAACTAAAGCCCAGTTCCTCGGATAACACTGCAGGCTTTTGAAGAGCCACGGGCCCGGAGGCCTAGCTGGGGCTTTCCTTGGATGAGGCAGTTCGCTAGATGCAGAACACCCTGCTTCGAGGAGTTGATTCAACGAAGTAACCACTGGGTAACCTGTGTCTCTTTGGACTTGTTAGAAAGCACAGGGATGTATGCTGCGTGTGCAAGCGGAAATGGGGGCCTGATGGAACTAGCCTTGCTTTCCCATTCTGAAAGCTCCATTCATGCTGCCTTGAAGCTACTTGAAATTGACTGCTGTTGACAGGCCACTGGCCACTGTATACATGGCTCTGGGAAGACAATGAGTTTTGTCTAGCTAGCCGGATGCTTCGATGGCCGGGGTGGAGCTCATCGTGCCACGCTCTGGAGCTAAAGGGAAACTCAACGTGAGTACTGACCTCGAGGTAAGTCCCTGAGTAACCGCGCAGAAAGGGCGGCATGCAGCTGTTTCCATGAGGTATTAGTCGCTGTTCTGCTGTATTTTATTTTAGTTTTTATATTTTTTATTGTTGTTTTAAGATTGATTGATGGATTGATTGATTGATTGCTATATTGGGTCTTCGTTTCTGTGCTAGGGCTCTCTCCAGTTACGGTAAGTGGGGGCCACTCTTCATCGCGGTGCGTAGGCCTCTCAGTATCTCAGCCTCTCTTGTTGCGGAGCACAGGCTCCAGAGGCGCAGGCTCAGTAGTTGTGGCTCACGGGCCCAGTTGCCCCGTGGCATGTGGATTCCTCCCAGACCAGAGCTCGAACCCGTGTCCCCTGCATTGGCAGGCAGATTGTCAACCAGTGCACCACCAGGGAAGCCTCTGTTCTGCTCTATTTTAAAGGAAGTACCCTTTCCAGGACTCTTAGGCCCCTCGGGTGTGCATCATTTTCCCTCCAGGATCCCTGAGTGCCTCCAGACCCCTGTGGGCCTGTGAGCAACATGGAGGCCCAAAGGTAGGTCCCTCAGAGGCCCTCTGTGCATGCCGAGTGATGGGCAACACCCTGCACGTTCCTTAAGGAGAGCTACATTTCCAGAGCCCTGGAGCAGCCTCAGGACCACATTGCTAGGCAGTGCGACCTGCCATGGAAGTGTTCGTCACGGCCCCCGTCTGAGCTGCCGTGAGAAAACACTCTGCTTAGAATTCTTCGAGGACCTCGTACCTGAAGTCACTCTGCTGGAGGAGAAAGTCAGCATCCTCCCATGCTGTGGCGCTAACGGGACCCTCAGCGAGAGCACTTGCCTCGCGGTAAGGCCCTGAATTGCCATGCAGAAGCGGAGGCGTGCAGCAGTTTCCATGAGGCCGTAGCCACTGCTCTGCATTATTTTAACGTCAGTACGCTCTGCAGGACCTCTAGGAGCCTGGCCTGGGCACCCTATTCCCTGCAAGGACACTGAGTACCCTCAGGCCCCCATGGGCCTGCTAAGCCACATCCAGGCCCGTAGCCCTTCGGAGCCACTCTGTGTATGCCGAGTGTAGGGCAACAGACTGCACTCTTTCTTGGGACAGCTTGACTTCCCCAGCATTCCCACAGGTCCACAAACACCGTTCTAGCAGGGCCAACATGCCGTGCAAGTCTGACTCATTGCCCTAGTCTGCGCTGCACTGAGAAAACACTCGGCTTCGTATTCCATCTGGGACCCCCTGTCTGAAGTCACCCTGCCTCCAGGAGAATGTGGGCTTGCGTTCCGACTGCAACTAAAGCCCAGTTCCTCGGATAACACTGCAGGCTTTTGAAGAGCCACGGGCCCGGAGGCCTAGCTGGGGCTTTCCTTGGTTGAGGCAGTTCGCTAGATGCAGAACACCCTGCTTCGAGGAGTTGATTCAACGAAGTAACCACTGGGTAACCTGTGTCTCTTTGGACTTGTTAGAAAGCACAGGGATGTATGGTGCGTGTGCAAGTGGAAATGGGGGCCTGATGGAACTAGCCTTGCTTTCCCATTCTGAAAGCTCCATTCATGCTGCCTTGAAGCTACTTGAAATTGACTGCTGTTGACAGGCCACTGGCCACTGTATACATGGCTCTGGGAAGACAATGAGTTTTGTCTAGCTAGCCGGATGCTTCGATGGCCGGGGTGGAGCTCATCGTGCCACGCTCTGGAGCTAAAGGGAAACTCAACGTGAGTACTGACCTCGAGGTAAGTCCCTGAGTAACCGCGCAGAAAGGGCGGCATGCAGCTGTTTCCATGAGGTATTAGTCGCTGTTCTGCTGTATTTTATTTTAGTTTTTATATTTTTTATTGTTGTTTTAAGATTGATTGATGGATTGATTGATTGCTATATTGGGTCTTCGTTTCTGTGCTAGGGCTCTCTCCAGTTACGGTAAGTGGGGGCCACTCTTCATCGCGGTGCGTAGGCCTCTCAGTATCTCAGCCTCTCTTGTTGCGGAGCACAGGCTCCAGAGGCGCAGGCTCAGTAGTTGTGGCTCACGGGCCCAGTTGCCCCGTGGCATGTGGATTCCTCCCAGACCAGAGCTCGAACCCGTGTCCCCTGCATTGGCAGGCAGATCGTCAACCAGTGCACCACCAGGGAAGCCTCTGTTCTGCTCTATTTTAAAGGAAGTACCCTTTCCAGGACTCTTAGGCCCCTCGGGTGTGCATCATTTTCCCTCCAGGATCCCTGAGTGCCTCCAGACCCCTGTGGGCCTGTGAGCAACATGGAGGCCCAAAGGTAGGTCCCTCAGAGGCCCTCTGTGCATGCCGAGTGATGGGCAACACCCTGCACGTTCCTTAAGGAGAGCTACATTTCCAGAGCCCTGGAGCAGCCTCAGGACCACATTTCTAGGCAGTGCGACCTGCCATGGAAGTGTTCGTCACGGCCCCCGTCTGAGCTGCCGTGAGAAAACACTCTGCTTAGAATTCTTCGAGGACCTCGTACCTGAAGTCACTCTGCTGGAGGAGAAAGTCAGCATCCTCCCATGCTGTGGCGCTAACGGGACCCTCAGCGAGAGCACTTGCCTCGCGGTAAGGCCCTGAATTGCCATGCAGAAGCGGAGGCGTGCAGCAGTTTCCATGAGGCCGTAGCCACTGCTCTGCATTATTTTAACGTCAGTACGCTCTGCAGGACCTCTAGGAGCCTGGCCTGGGCACCCTATTCCCTGCAAGGACACTGAGTACCCTCAGGCCCCCATGGGCCTGCTAAGCCACATCCAGGCCCGTAGCCCTTCGGAGCCACTCTGTGTATGCCGAGTGTAGGGCAACAGACTGCACTCTTTCTTGGGACAGCTTGACTTCCCCAGCATTCCCACAGGTCCACAAACACCGTTCTAGCAGGGCCAACATGCCGTGCAAGTCTGACTCATTGCCCTAGTCTGCGCTGCACTGAGAAAACACTCGGCTTCGTATTCCATCTGGGACCCCCTGTCTGAAGTCACCCTGCCTCCAGGAGAATGTGGGCTTGCGTTCCGACTGCAACTAAAGCCCAGTTCCTCGGATAACACTACAGGCTTTTGAAGAGCCACGGGCCCGGAGGCCTAGCTGGGGCTTTCCTTGGTTGAGGCAGTTCGCTAGATGCAGAACACCCTGCTTCGACGAGTTGATTCAACGAAGTAACCACTGGGTAACCTGTGTCTCTTTGGACTTGTTAGAAAGCACAGGGATGTATGCTGCGTGTGCAAGTGGAAATGGGGGCCTGATGGAACTAGCCTTGCTTTCCCATTCTGAAAGCTCCATTCATGCTGCCTTGAAGCTACTTGAAATTGACTGCTGTTGACAGGCCACTGGCCACTGTATACATGGCTCTGGGAAGACAATGAGTTTTGTCTAGCTAGCCGGATGCTTCAATGGCCGGGGTGGAGCTCATCGTGCCACGCTCTGGAGCTAAAGGGAAACTCAACGTGAGTACTGACCTCGAGGTAAGTCCCTGAGTAACCGCGCAGAAAGGGCGGCATGCAGCTGTTTCCATGAGGTATTAGTCGCTGTTCTGCTGTATTTTATTTTAGTTTTTATATTTTTTATTGTTGTTTTAAGATTGATTGATGGATTGATTGATTGCTATATTGGGTCTTCGTTTCTGTGCTAGGGCTCTCTCCAGTTACGGTAAGTGGGGGCCACTCTTCATCGCGGTGCGTAGGCCTCTCAGTATCTCAGCCTCTCTTGTTGCGGAGCACAGGCTCCAGAGGCGCAGGCTCAGTAGTTGTGGCTCACGGGCCCAGTTGCCCCGTGGCATGTGGATTCCTCCCAGACCAGAGCTCGAACCCGTGTCCCCTGCATTGGCAGGCAGATCGTCAACCAGTGCACCACCAGGGAAGCCTCTGTTCTGCTCTATTTTAAAGGAAGTACCCTTTCCAGGACTCTTAGGCCCCTCGGGTGTGCATCATTTTCCCTCCAGGATCCCTGAGTGCCTCCAGACCCCTGTGGGCCTGTGAGCAACATGGAGGCCCAAAGGTAGGTCCCTCAGAGGCCCTCTGTGCATGCCGAGTGATGGGCAACACCCTGCACGTTCCTTAAGGAGAGCTACATTTCCAGAGCCCTGGAGCAGCCTCAGGACCACATTTCTAGGCAGTGCGACCTGCCATGGAAGTGTTCGTCACGGCCCCCGTCTGAGCTGCCGTGAGAAAACACTCTGCTTAGAATTCTTCGAGGACCTCGTACCTGAAGTCACTCTGCTGGAGGAGAAAGTCAGCATCCTCCCATGCTGTGGCGCTAACGGGACCCTCAGCGAGAGCACTTGCCTCGCGGTAAGGCCCTGAATTGCCATGCAGAAGCGGAGGCGTGCAGCAGTTTCCATGAGGCCGTAGCCACTGCTCTGCATTATTTTAACGTCAGTACGCTCTGCAGGACCTCTAGGAGCCTGGCCTGGGCACCCTATTCCCTGCAAGGACACTGAGTACCCTCAGGCCCCCATGGACCTGCTAAGCCACATCCAGGCCCGTAGCCCTTCGGAGCCACTCTGTGTATGCCGAGTGTAGGGCAACAGACTGCACTCTTTCTTGGGACAGCTTGACTTCCCCAGCATTCCCACAGGTCCACAAACACCGTTCTAGCAGGGCCAACATGCCGTGCAAGTCTGACTCATTGCCCTAGTCTGCGCTGCACTGAGAAAACACTCGGCTTCGTATTCCATCTGGGACCCCCTGTCTGAAGTCACCCTGCCTCCAGGAGAATGTGGGCTTGCGTTCCGACTGCAACTAAAGCCCAGTTCCTCGGATAACACTGCAGGCTTTTGAAGAGCCACGGGCCCGGAGGCCTAGCTGGGGCTTTCCTTGGATGAGGCAGTTCGCTAGATGCAGAACACCCTGCTTCGAGGAGTTGATTCAACGAAGTAACCACTGGGTAACCTGTGTCTCTTTGGACTTGTTAGAAAGCACAGGGATGTATGCTGCGTGTGCAAGCGGAAATGGGGGCCTGATGGAACTAGCCTTGCTTTCCCATTCTGAAAGCTCCATTCATGCTGCCTTGAAGCTACTTGAAATTGACTGCTGTTGACAGGCCACTGGCCACTGTATACATGGCTCTGGGAAGACAATGAGTTTTGTCTAGCTAGCCGGATGCTTCGATGGCCGGGGTGGAGCTCATCGTGCCACGCTCTGGAGCTAAAGGGAAACTCAACGTGAGTACTGACCTCGAGGTAAGTCCCTGAGTAACCGCGCAGAAAGGGCGGCATGCAGCTGTTTCCATGAGGTATTAGTCGCTGTTCTGCTGTATTTTATTTTAGTTTTTATATTTTTTATTGTTGTTTTAAGATTGATTGATGGATTGATTGATTGATTGCTATATTGGGTCTTTGTTTCTGTGCTAGGGCTCTCTCCAGTTACGGTAAGTGGGGGCCACTCTTCATCGCGGTGCGTAGGCCTCTCAGTATCTCAGCCTCTCTTGTTGCGGAGCACAGGCTCCAGAGGCGCAGGCTCAGTAGTTGTGGCTCACGGGCCCAGTTGCCCCGTGGCATGTGGATTCCTCCCAGACCAGAGCTCGAACCCGTGTCCCCTGCATTGGCAGGCAGATTGTCAACCAGTGCACCACCAGGGAAGCCTCTGTTCTGCTCTATTTTAAAGGAAGTACCCTTTCCAGGACTCTTAGGCCCCTCGGGTGTGCATCATTTTCCCTCCAGGATCCCTGAGTGCCTCCAGACCCCTGTGGGCCTGTGAGCAACATGGAGGCCCAAAGGTAGGTCCCTCAGAGGCCCTCTGTGCATGCCGAGTGATGGGCAACACCCTGCACGTTCCTTAAGGAGAGCTACATTTCCAGAGCCCTGGAGCAGCCTCAGGACCACATTGCTAGGCAGTGCGACCTGCCATGGAAGTGTTCGTCACGGCCCCCGTCTGAGCTGCCGTGAGAAAACACTCTGCTTAGAATTCTTCGAGGACCTCGTACCTGAAGTCACTCTGCTGGAGGAGAAAGTCAGCATCCTCCCATGCTGTGGCGCTAACGGGACCCTCAGCGAGAGCACTTGCCTCGCGGTAAGGCCCTGAATTGCCATGCAGAAGCGGAGGCGTGCAGCAGTTTCCATGAGGCCGTAGCCACTGCTCTGCATTATTTTAACGTCAGTACGCTCTGCAGGACCTCTAGGAGCCTGGCCTGGGCACCCTATTCCCTGCAAGGACACTGAGTACCCTCAGGCCCCCATGGGCCTGCTAAGCCACATCCAGGCCCGTAGCCCTTCGGAGCCACTCTGTGTATGCCGAGTGTAGGGCAACAGACTGCACTCTTTCTTGGGACAGCTTGACTTCCCCAGCATTCCCACAGGTCCACAAACACCGTTCTAGCAGGGCCAACATGCCGTGCAAGTCTGACTCATTGCCCTAGTCTGCGCTGCACTGAGAAAACACTCGGCTTCGTATTCCATCTGGGACCCCCTGTCTGAAGTCACCCTGCCTCCAGGAGAATGTGGGCTTGCGTTCCGACTGCAACTAAAGCCCAGTTCCTCGGATAACACTGCAGGCTTTTGAAGAGCCACGGGCCCGGAGGCCTAGCTGGGGCTTTCCTTGGTTGAGGCAGTTCGCTAGATGCAGAACACCCTGCTTCGAGGAGTTGATTCAACGAAGTAACCACTGGGTAACCTGTGTCTCTTTGGACTTGTTAGAAAGCACAGGGATGTATGGTGCGTGTGCAAGTGGAAATGGGGGCCTGATGGAACTAGCCTTGCTTTCCCATTCTGAAAGCTCCATTCATGCTGCCTTGAAGCTACTTGAAATTGACTGCTGTTGACAGGCCACTGGCCACTGTATACATGGCTCTGGGAAGACAATGAGTTTTGTCTAGCTAGCCGGATGCTTCGATGGCCGGGGTGGAGCTCATCGTGCCACGCTCTGGAGCTAAAGGGAAACTCAACGTGAGTACTGACCTCGAGGTAAGTCCCTGAGTAACCGCGCAGAAAGGGCGGCATGCAGCTGTTTCCATGAGGTATTAGTCGCTGTTCTGCTGTATTTTATTTTAGTTTTTATATTTTTTATTGTTGTTTTAAGATTGATTGATGGATTGATTGATTGATTGCTATATTGGGTCTTCGTTTCTGTGCTAGGGCTCTCTCCAGTTACGGTAAGTGGGGGCCACTCTTCATCGCGGTGCGTAGGCCTCTCAGTATCTCAGCCTCTCTTGTTGTGGAGCACAGGCTCCAGAGGCGCAGGCTCAGTAGTTGTGGCTCACGGGCTCAGTTGCCCCGTGGCATGTGGATTCCTCCCAGACCAGAGCTCGAACCCGTGTCCCCTGCATTGGCAGGCAGATCGTCAACCAGTGCACCACCAGGGAAGCCTCTGTTCTGCTCTATTTTAAAGGAAGTACCCTTTCCAGGACTCTTAGGCCCCTCGGGTGTGCATCATTTTCCCTCCAGGATCCCTGAGTGCCTCCAGACCCCTGTGGGCCTGTGAGCAACATGGAGGCCCAAAGGTAGGTCCCTCAGAGGCCCTCTGTGCATGCCGAGTGATGGGCAACACCCTGCACGTTCCTTAAGGAGAGCTACATTTCCAGAGCCCTGGAGCAGCCTCAGGACCACATTTCTAGGCAGTGCGACCTGCCATGGAAGTGTTCGTCACGGCCCCCGTCTGAGCTGCCGTGAGAAAACACTCTGCTTAGAATTCTTCGAGGACCTCGTACCTGAAGTCACTCTGCTGGAGGAGAAAGTCAGCATCCTCCCATGCTGTGGCGCTAACGGGACCCTCAGCGAGAGCACTTGCCTCGCGGTAAGGCCCTGAATTGCCATGCAGAAGCGGAGGCGTGCAGCAGTTTCCATGAGGCCGTAGCCACTGCTCTGCATTATTTTAACGTCAGTACGCTCTGCAGGACCTCTAGGAGCCTGGCGTGGGCACCCTATTCCCTGCAAGGACACTGAGTACCCTCAGGCCCCCATGGGCCTGCTAAGCCACATCCAGGCCCGTAGCCCTTCGGAGCCACTCTGTGTATGCCGAGTGTAGGGCAACAGACTGCACTCTTTCTTGGGACAGCTTGACTTCCCCAGCATTCCCACAGGTCCACGAACACCGTTCTAGCAGGGCCAACATGCCGTGCAAGTCTGACTCATTGCCCTAGTCTGCGCTGCACTGAGAAAACACTCGGCTTCGTATTCCATCTGGGACCCCCTGTCTGAAGTCACCCTGCCTCCAGGAGAATGTGGGCTTGCGTTCCGACTGCAACTAAAGCCCAGTTCCTCGGATAACACTGCAGGCTTTTGAAGAGCCACGGGCCCGGAGGCCTAGCTGGGGCTTTCCTTGGTTGAGGCAGTTCGCTAGATGCAGAACACCCTGCTTCGAGGAGTTGATTCAACGAAGTAACCACTGGGTAACCTGTGTCTCTTTGGACTTGTTAGAAAGCACAGGGATGTATGGTGCGTGTGCAAGTGGAAATGGGGGCCTGATGGAACTAGCCTTGCTTTCCCATTCTGAAAGCTCCATTCATGCTGCCTTGAAGCTACTTGAAATTGACTGCTGTTGACAGGCCACTGGCCACTGTATACATGGCTCTGGGAAGACAATGAGTTTTGTCTAGCTAGCCGGATGCTTCGATGGCCGGGGTGGAGCTCATCGTGCCACGCTCTGGAGCTAAAGGGAAACTCAACGTGAGTACTGACCTCGAGGTAAGTCCCTGAGTAACCGCGCAGAAAGGGCGGCATGCAGCTGTTTCCATGAGGTATTAGTCGCTGTTCTGCTGTATTTTATTTTAGTTTTTATATTTTTTATTGTTGTTTTAAGATTGATTGATGGATTGATTGATTGATTGCTATACTGGGTCTTCGTTTCTGTGCTAGGGCTCTCTCCAGTTACGGTAAGTGGGGGCCACTCTTCATCGCGGTGCGTAGGCCTCTCAGTATCTCAGCCTCTCTTGTTGCGGAGCACAGGCTCCAGAGGCGCAGGCTCAGTAGTTGTGGCTCACGGGCCCAGTTGCCCCGTGGCATGTGGATTCCTCCCAGACCAGAGCTCGAACCCGTGTCCCCTGCATTGGCAGGCAGATTGTCAACCAGTGCACCACCAGGGAAGCCTCTGTTCTGCTCTATTTTAAAGGAAGTACCCTTTCCAGGACTCTTAGGCCCCTCGGGTGTGCATCATTTTCCCTCCAGGATCCCTGAGTGCCTCCAGACCCCTGTGGGCCTGTGAGCAACATGGAGGCCCAAAGGTAGGTCCCTCAGAGGCCCTCTGTGCATGCCGAGTGATGGGCAACACCCTGCACGTTCCTTAAGGAGAGCTACATTTCCAGAGCCCTGGAGCAGCCTCAGGACCACATTTCTAGGCAGTGCGACCTGCCATGGAAGTGTTCGTCACGGCCCCCGTCTGAGCTGCCGTGAGAAAACACTCTGCTTAGAATTCTTCGAGGACCTCGTACCTGAAGTCACTCTGCTGGAGGAGAAAGTCAGCATCCTCCCATGCTGTGGCGCTAACGGGACCCTCAGCGAGAGCACTTGCCTCGCGGTAAGGCCCTGAATTGCCATGCAGAAGCGGAGACGTGCAGCAGTTTCCAGGAGGCCGTAGCCACTGCTCTGCATCATTTTAACGTCAGTACGCTCTGCAGGACATCTAGGAGCCTGGCGTGGGCACCCTATTCCCTGCAAGGACACTGAGTACCCTCAGGCCCCCATGGGCCTGCTAAGCCACATCCAGGCCCGTAGCCCTTCGGAGCCACTCTGTGTATGCCGAGTGTAGGGCAACAGACTGCACTCTTTCTTGGGACAGCTTGATTTCCCCAGCATTCCCACAGGTCCACGAACACCGTTCTAGCAGGGCCAACATGCCGTGCAAGTCTGACTCATTGCCCTAGTCTGCGCTGCACTGAGAAAACACTCGGCTTCGTATTCCATCTGGGACCCCCTGTCTGAAGTCACCCTGCCTCCAGGAGAATGTCGGCTTGCGTTCCGACTGCAACTAAAGCCCAGTTCCTCGGATAACACTGCAGGCTTTTGAAGAGCCACGGGCCCGGAGGCCTAGCTGGGGCTTTCCTTGGTTGAGGCAGTTCGCTAGATGCAGAACACCCTGCTTCGAGGAGTTGATTCAACGAAGTAACCACTGGGTAACCTGTGTCTCTTTGGACTTGTTAGAAAGCCCAGGGATGTATGCTGCGTGTGCAAGCGGAAATGGGGGCCTGATGGAACTAGCCTTGCTTTCCCATTCTGAAAGCTCCATTCATGCTGCCTTGAAGCTACTTGAAATTGACTGCTGTTGACAGGCCACTGGCCACTGTATACATGGCTCTGGGAAGACAATGAGTTTTGTCTAGCTAGCCGGATGCTTCGATGGCCGGGGTGGAGCTCATCGTGCCACGCTCTGGAGCTAAAGGGAAACTCAACGTGAGTACTGACCTCGAGGTAAGTCCCTGAGTAACCGCGCAGAAAGGGCGGCATGCAGCTGTTTCCATGAGGTATTAGTCGCTGTTCTGCTGTATTTTATTTTAGTTTTTATATTTTTTATTGTTGTTTTAAGATTGATTGATGGATTGATTGATTGATTGCTATATTGGGTCTTCGTTTCTGTGCTAGGGCTCTCTCCAGTTACGGTAAGTGGGGGCCACTCTTCATCGCGGTGCGTAGGCCTCTCAGTATCTCAGCCTCTCTTGTTGCGGAGCACAGGCTCCAGAGGCGCAGGCTCAGTAGTTGTGGCTCACGGGCCCAGTTGCCCCGTGGCATGTGGATTCCTCCCAGACCAGAGCTCGAACCCGTGTCCCCTGCATTGGCAGGCAGATCGTCAACCAGTGCACCACCAGGGAAGCCTCTGTTCTGCTCTATTTTAAAGGAAGTACCCTTTCCAGGACTCTTAGGCCCCTCGGGTGTGCATCATTTTCCCTCCAGGATCCCTGAGTGCCTCCAGACCCCTGTGGGCCTGTGAGCAACATGGAGGCCCAAAGGTAGGTCCCTCAGAGGCCCTCTGTGCATGCCGAGTGATGGGCAACACCCTGCACGTTCCTTAAGGAGAGCTACATTTCCAGAGCCCTGGAGCAGCCTCAGGACCACATTTCTAGGCAGTGCGACCTGCCATGGAAGTGTTCGTCACGGCCCCCGTCTGAGCTGCCGTGAGAAAACACTCTGCTTAGAATTCTTCGAGGACCTCGTACCTGAAGTCACTCTGCTGGAGGAGAAAGTCAGCATCCTCCCATGCTGTGGCGCTAACGGGACCCTCAGCGAGAGCACTTGCCTCGCGGTAAGGCCCTGAATTGCCATGCAGAAGCGGAGGCGTGCAGCAGTTTCCAGGAGGCCGTAGCCACTGCTCTGCATTATTTTAACGTCAGTACGCTCTGCAGGACCTCTAGGAGCCTGGCGTGGGCACCCTATTCCCTGCAAGGACACTGAGTACCCTCAGGCCCCCATGGGCCTGCTAAGCCACATCCAGGCCCGTAGCCCTTCGGAGCCACTCTGTGTATGCCGAGTGTAGGGCAACAGACTGCACTCTTTCTTGGGACAGCTTGACTTCCCCAGCATTCCCACAGGTCCACGAACACCGTTCTAGCAGGGCCAACATGCCGTGCAAGTCTGACTCATTGCCCTAGTCTGCGCTGCACTGAGAAAACACTCGGCTTCGTATTCCATCTGGGACCCCCTGTCTGAAGTCACCCTGCCTCCAGGAGAATGTGGGCTTGCGTTCCGACTGCAACTAAAGCCCAGTTCCTCGGATAACACTGCAGGCTTTTGAAGAGCCACGGGCCCGGAGGCCTAGCTGGGGCTTTCCTTGGTTGAGGCAGTTCGCTAGATGCAGAACACCCTGCTTCGAGGAGTTGATTCAACGAAGTAACCACTGGGTAACCTGTGTCTCTTTGGACTTGTTAGAAAGCAGAGGGATGTATGGTGCGTGTGCAAGTGGAAATGGGGGCCTGATGGAACTAGCCTTGCTTTCCCATTCTGAAAGCTCCATTCATGCTGCCTTGAAGCTACTTGAAATTGACTGCTGTTGACAGGCCACTGGCCACTGTATACATGGCTCTGGGAAGACAATGAGTTTTGTCTAGCTAGCCGGATGCTTCGATGGCCGGGGTGGAGCTCATCGTGCCACGCTCTGGAGCTAAAGGGAAACTCAACGTGAGTACTGACCTCGAGGTAAGTCCCTGAGTAACCGCGCAGAAAGGGCGGCATGCAGCTGTTTCCATGAGGTATTAGTCGCTGTTCTGCTGTATTTTATTTTAGTTTTTATATTTTTTATTGTTGTTTTAAGATTGATTGATGGATTGATTGATTGATTGCTATATTGGGTCTTCGTTTCTGTGCTAGGGCTCTCTCCAGTTACGGTAAGTGGGGGCCACTCTTCATCGCGGTGCGTAGGCCTCTCAGTATCTCAGCCTCTCTTGTTGCGGAGCACAGGCTCCAGAGGCGCAGGCTCAGTAGTTGTGGCTCACGGGCCCAGTTGCCCCGTGGCATGTGGATTCCTCCCAGACCAGAGCTCGAACCCGTGTCCCCTGCATTGGCAGGCAGATCGTCAACCAGTGCACCACCAGGGAAACCTCTGTTCTGCTCTATTTTAAAGGAAGTACCCTTTCCAGGACTCTTAGGCCCCTCGGGTGTGCATCATTTTCCCTCCAGGATCCCTGAGTGCCTCCAGACCCCTGTGGGCCTGTGAGCAACATGGAGGCCCAAAGGTAGGTCCCTCAGAGGCCCTCTGTGCATGCCGAGTGATGGGCAACACCCTGCACGTTCCTTAAGGAGAGCTACATTTCCAGAGCCCTGGAGCAGCCTCAGGACCACATTTCTAGGCAGTGCGACCTGCCATGGAAGTGTTCGTCACGGCCCCCGTCTGAGCTGCCGTGAGAAAACACTCTGCTTAGAATTCTTCGAGGACCTCGTACCTGAAGTCACTCTGCTGGAGGAGAAAGTCAGCATCCTCCCATGCTGTGGCACTAACGGGACCCTCAGCGAGAGCACTTGCCTCGCGGTAAGGCCCTGAATTGCCATGCAGAAGCGGAGGCGTGCAGCAGTTTCCATGAGGCCGTAGCCACTGCTCTGCATTATTTTAACGTCAGTACGCTCTGCAGGACCTCTAGGAGCCTGGCGTGGGCACCCTATTCCCTGCAAGGACACTGAGTACCCTCAGGCCCCCATGGGCCTGCTAAGCCACATCCAGGCCCGTAGCCCTTCGGAGCCACTCTGTGTATGCCGAGTGTAGGGCAACAGACTGCACTCTTTCTTGGGACAGCTTGACTTCCCCAGCATTCCCACAGGTCCACGAACACCGTTCTAGCAGGGCCAACATGCCGTGCAAGTCTGACTCATTGCCCTAGTCTGCGCTGCACTGAGAAAACACTCGGCTTCGTATTCCATCTGGGACCCCCTGTCTGAAGTCACCCTGCCTCCAGGAGAATGTGGGCTTGCGTTCCGACTGCAACTAAAGCCCAGTTCCTCGGATAACACTGCAGGCTTTTGAAGAGCCACGGGCCCGGAGGCCTAGCTGGGGCTTTCCTTGGTTGAGGCAGTTCGCTAGATGCAGAACACCCTGCTTCGACGAGTTGATTCAACGAAGTAACCACTGGGTAACCTGTGTCTCTTTGGACTTGTTAGAAAGCACAGGGATGTATGGTGCGTGTGCAAGTGGAAATGGGGGCCTGATGGAACTAGCCTTGCTTTCCCATTCTGAAAGCTCCATTCATGCTGCCTTGAAGCTACTTGAAATTGACTGCTGTTGACAGGCCACTGGCCACTGTATACATGGCTCTGGGAAGACAATGAGTTTTGTCTAGCTAGCCGGATGCTTCGATGGCCGGGGTGGAGCTCATCGTGCCACGCTCTGGAGCTAAAGGGAAACTCAACGTGAGTACTGACCTCGAGGTAAGTCCCTGAGTAACCGCGCAGAAAGGGCGGCATGCAGCTGTTTCCATGAGATATTAGTCGCTGTTCTGCTGTATTTTATTTTAGTTTTTATATTTTTTATTGTTGTTTTAAGATTGATTGATGGATTGATTGATTGATTGCTATATTGGGTCTTCGTTTCTGTGCTAGGGCTCTCTCCAGTTACGGTAAGTGGGGGCCACTCTTCATCGCGGTGCGTAGGCCTCTCAGTATCTCAGCCTCTCTTGTTGCGGAGCACAGGCTCCAGAGGCGCAGGCTCAGTAGTTGTGGCTCACGGGCCCAGTTGCCCCGTGGCATGTGGATTCCTCCCAGACCAGAGCTCGAACCCGTGTCCCCTGCATTGGCAGGCAGATCGTCAACCAGTGCACCACCAGGGAAGCCTCTGTTCTGCTCTATTTTAAAGGAAGTACCCTTTCCAGGACTCTTAGGCCCCTCGGGTGTGCATCATTTTCCCTCCAGGATCCCTGAGTGCCTCCAGACCCCTGTGGGCCTGTGAGCAACATGGAGGCCCAAAGGTAGGTCCCTCAGAGGCCCTCTGTGCATGCCGAGTGATGGGCAACACCCTGGACGTTCCTTAAGGAGAGCTACATTTCCAGAGCCCTGGAGCAGCCTCAGGACCACATTTCTAGGCAGTGCGACCTGCCATGGAAGTGTTCGTCACGGCCCCCGTCTGAGCTGCCGTGAGAAAACACTCTGCTTAGAATTCTTCGAGGACCTCGTACCTGAAGTCACTCTGCTGGAGGAGAAAGTCAGCATCCTCCCATGCTGTGGCGCTAACGGGACCCTCAGCGAGAGCACTTGCCTCGCGGTAAGGCCCTGAATTGCCATGCAGAAGCAGAGACGTGCAGCAGTTTCCAGGAGGCCGTAGCCACTGCTCTGCATCATTTTAACGTCAGTACGCTCTGCAGGACATCTAGGAGCCTGGCGTGGGCACCCTATTCCCTGCAAGGACACTGAGTACCCTCAGGCCCCCATGGGCCTGCTAAGCCACATCCAGGCCCGTAGCCCTTCGGAGCCACTCTGTGTATGCCGAGTGTAGGGCAACAGACTGCACTCTTTCTTGGGACAGCTTGATTTCCCCAGCATTCCCACAGGTCCACGAACACCGTTCTAGCAGGGCCAACATGCCGTGCAAGTCTGACTCATTGCCCTAGTCTGCGCTGCACTGAGAAAACACTCGGCTTCGTATTCCATCTGGGACCCCCTTTCTGAAGTCACCCTGCCTCCAGGAGAATGTGGGCTTGCGTTCCGACTGCAACTAAAGCCCAGTTCCTCGGATAACACTGCAGGCTTTTGAAGAGCCACGGGCCCGGAGGCCTAGCTGGGGCTTTCCTTGGTTGAGGCAGTTCGCTAGATGCAGAACACCCTGCTTCGAGGAGTTGATTCAACGAAGTAACCACTGGGTAACCTGTGTCTCTTTGGACTTGTTAGAAAGCCCAGGGATGTATGCTGCGTGTGCAAGCGGAAATGGGGGCCTGATGGAACTAGCCTTGCTTTCCCATTCTGAAAGCTCCATTCATGCTGCCTTGAAGCTACTTGAAATTGACTGCTGTTGACAGGCCACTGGCCACTGTATACATGGCTCTGGGAAGACAATGAGTTTTGTCTAGCTAGCCGGATGCTTCGATGGCCGGGGTGGAGCTCATCGTGCCACGCTCTGGAGCTAAAGGGAAACTCAACGTGAGTACTGACCTCGAGGTAAGTCCCTGAGTAACCGCGCAGAAAGGGCGGCATGCAGCTGTTTCCATGAGGTATTAGTCGCTGTTCTGCTGTATTTTATTTTAGTTTTTATATTTTTTATTGTTGTTTTAAGATTGATTGATGGATTGATTGATTGATTGCTATATTGGGTCTTCGTTTCTGTGCTAGGGCTCTCTCCAGTTACGGTAAGTGGGGGCCACTCTTCATCGCGGTGCGTAGGCCTCTCAGTATCTCAGCCTCTCTTGTTGCGGAGCACAGGCTCCAGAGGCGCAGGCTCAGTAGTTGTGGCTCACGGGCCCAGTTGCCCCGTGGCATGTGGATTCCTCCCAGACCAGAGCTCGAACCCGTGTCCCCTGCATTGGCAGGCAGATCGTCAACCAGTGCACCACCAGGGAAACCTCTGTTCTGCTCTATTTTAAAGGAAGTACCCTTTCCAGGACTCTTAGGCCCCTCGGGTGTGCATCATTTCCCCTCCAGGATCCCTGAGTGCCTCCAGACCCCTGTGGGCCTGTGAGCAACATGGAGGCCCAAAGGTAGGTCCCTCAGAGGCCCTCTGTGCATGCCGAGTGATGGGCAACACCCTGCACGTTCCTTAAGGAGAGCTACATTTCCAGAGCCCTGGAGCAGCCTCAGGACCACATTGCTAGGCAGTGCGACCTGCCATGGAAGTGTTCGTCACGGCCCCCGTCTGAGCTGCCGTGAGAAAACACTCTGCTTAGAATTCTTCGAGGACCTCGTACCTGAAGTCACTCTGCTGGAGGAGAAAGTCCGCATCCTCCCATGCTGTGGCACTAACGGGACCCTCAGCGAGAGCACTTGCCTCGCGGTAAGGCCCTGAATTGCCATGCAGAAGCGGAGGCGTGCAGCAGTTTCCATGAGGCCGTAGCCACTGCTCTGCATTATTTTAACATCAGTACGCTCTGCAGGACATCTAGGAGCCTGGCGTGGGCACCCTATTCCCTGCAAGGACACTGAGTACCCTCAGGCCCCCATGGGCTTGCTAAGCCACATCCAGGCCCGTAGCCCTTCGGAGCCACTCTGTGTATGCCGAGTGTAGGGCAACAGACTGCACTCTTTCTTGGGACAGCTTGACTTCCCCAGCATTCCCACAGGTCCACGAACACCGTTCTAGCAGGGCCAACATGCCGTGCAAGTCTGACTCATTGCCCTAGTCTGCGCTGCACTGAGAAAACACTCGGCTTCGTATTCCATCTGGGACCCCCTGTCTGAAGTCACCCTGCCTCCAGGAGAATGTGGGCTTGCGTTCCGACTGCAACTAAAGCCCAGTTCCTCGGATAACACTGCAGGCTTTTGAAGAGCCACGGGCCCGGAGGCCTAGCTGGGGCTTTCCTTGGATGAGGCAGTTCGCTAGATGCAGAACACCCTGCTTCGAGGAGTTGATTCAACGAAGTAACCACTGGGTAACCTGTGTCTCTTTGGACTTGTTAGAAAGCACAGGGATGTATGCTGCGTGTGCAAGCGGAAATGGGGGCCTGATGGAACTAGCCTTGCTTTCCCATTCTGAAAGCTCCATTCATGCTGCCTTGAAGCTACTTGAAATTGACTGCTGTTGACAGGCCACTGGCCACTGTATACATGGCTCTGGGAAGACAATGAGTTTTGTCTAGCTAGCCGGATGCTTCGATGGCCGGGGTGGAGCTCATCGTGCCACGCTCTGGAGCTAAAGGGAAACTCAACGTGAGTACTGACCTCGAGGTAAGTCCCTGAGTAACCGCGCAGAAAGGGCGGCATGCAGCTGTTTCCATGAGGTATTAGTCGCTGTTCTGCTGTATTTTATTTTAGTTTTTATATTTTTTATTGTTGTTTTAAGATTGATTGATGGATTGATTGATTGATTGCTATATTGGGTCTTCGTTTCTGTGCTAGGGCTCTCTCCAGTTACGGTAAGTGGGGGCCACTCTTCATCGCGGTGCGTAGGCCTCTCAGTATCTCAGCCTCTCTTGTTGCGGAGCACAGGCTCCAGAGGCGCAGGCTCAGTAGTTGTGGCTCACGGGCCCAGTTGCCCCGTGGCATGTGGATTCCTCCCAGACCAGAGCTCGAACCCGTGTCCCCTGCATTGGCAGGCAGATCGTCAACCAGTGCACCACCAGGGAAACCTCTGTTCTGCTCTATTTTAAAGGAAGTACCCTTTCCAGGACTCTTAGGCCCCTCGGGTGTGCATCATTTCCCCTCCAGGATCCCTGAGTGCCTCCAGACCCCTGTGGGCCTGTGAGCAACATGGAGGCCCAAAGGTAGGTCCCTCAGAGGCCCTCTGTGCATGCCGAGTGATGGGCAACACCCTGCACGTTCCTTAAGGAGAGCTACATTTCCAGAGCCCTGGAGCAGCCTCAGGACCACATTGCTAGGCAGTGCGACCTGCCATGGAAGTGTTCGTCACGGCCCCCGTCTGAGCTGCCGTGAGAAAACACTCTGCTTAGAATTCTTCGAGGACCTCGTACCTGAAGTCACTCTGCTGGAGGAGAAAGTCAGCATCCTCCCATGCTGTGGCACTAACGGGACCCTCAGCGAGAGCACTTGCCTCGCGGTAAGGCCCTGAATTGCCATGCAGAAGCGGAGGCGTGCAGCAGTTTCCATGAGGCCGTAGCCACTGCTCTGCATTATTTTAACATCAGTACGCTCTGCAGGACATCTAGGAGCCTGGCGTGGGCACCCTATTCCCTGCAAGGACACTGAGTACCCTCAGGCCCCCATGGGCTTGCTAAGCCACATCCAGGCCCGTAGCCCTTCGGAGCCACTCTGTGTATGCCGAGTGTAGGGCAACAGACTGCACTCTTTCTTGGGACAGCTTGACTTCCCCAGCATTCCCACAGGTCCACGAACACCGTTCTAGCAGGGCCAACATGCCGTGCAAGTCTGACTCATTGCCCTAGTCTGCGCTGCACTGAGAAAACACTCGGCTTCGTATTCCATCTGGGACCCCCTGTCTGAAGTCACCCTGCCTCCAGGAGAATGTGGGCTTGCGTTCCGACTGCAACTAAAGCCCAGTTCCTCGGATAACACTGCAGGCTTTTGAAGAGCCACGGGCCCGGAGGCCTAGCTGGGGCTTTCCTTGGATGAGGCAGTTCGCTAGATGCAGAACACCCTGCTTCGAGGAGTTGATTCAACGAAGTAACCACTGGGTAACCTGTGTCTCTTTGGACTTGTTAGAAAGCACAGGGATGTATGCTGCGTGTGCAAGCGGAAATGGGGGCCTGATGGAACTAGCCTTGCTTTCCCATTCTGAAAGCTCCATTCATGCTGCCTTGAAGCTACTTGAAATTGACTGCTGTTGACAGGCCACTGGCCACTGTATACATGGCTCTGGGAAGACAATGAGTTTTGTCTAGCTAGCCGGATGCTTCGATGGCCGGGGTGGAGCTCATCGTGCCACGCTCTGGAGCTAAAGGGAAACTCAACGTGAGTACTGACCTCGAGGTAAGTCCCTGAGTAACCGCGCAGAAAGGGCGGCATGCAGCTGTTTCCATGAGGTATTAGTCGCTGTTCTGCTGTATTTTATTTTAGTTTTTATATTTTTTATTGTTGTTTTAAGATTGATTGATGGATTGATTGATTGATTGCTATACTGGGTCTTCGTTTCTGTGCTAGGGCTCTCTCCAGTTACGGTAAGTGGGGGCCACTCTTCATCGCGGTGCGTAGGCCTCTCAGTATCTCAGCCTCTCTTGTTGCGGAGCACAGGCTCCAGAGGCGCAGGCTCAGTAGTTGTGGCTCACGGGCCCAGTTGCCCCGTGGCATGTGGATTCCTCCCAGACCAGAGCTCGAACCCGTGTCCCCTGCATTGGCAGGCAGATTGTCAACCAGTGCACCACCAGGGAAGCCTCTGTTCTGCTCTATTTTAAAGGAAGTACCCTTTCCAGGACTCTTAGGCCCCTCGGGTGTGCATCATTTTCCCTCCAGGATCCCTGAGTGCCTCCAGACCCCTGTGGGCCTGTGAGCAACATGGAGGCCCAAAGGTAGGTCCCTCAGAGGCCCTCTGTGCATGCCGAGTGATGGGCAACACCCTGCACGTTCCTTAAGGAGAGCTACATTTCCAGAGCCCTGGAGCAGCCTCAGGACCACATTTCTAGGCAGTGCGACCTGCCATGGAAGTGTTCGTCACGGCCCCCGTCTGAGCTGCCGTGAGAAAACACTCTGCTTAGAATTCTTCGAGGACCTCGTACCTGAAGTCACTCTGCTGGAGGAGAAAGTCAGCATCCTCCCATGCTGTGGCGCTAACGGGACCCTCAGCGAGAGCACTTGCCTCGCGGTAAGGCCCTGAATTGCCATGAAGAAGCGGAGGCGTGCAGCAGTTTCCAGGAGGCCGTAGCCACTGCTCTGCATCATTTTAACGTCAGTACGCTCTGCAGGACATCTAGGAGCCTGGCGTGGGCACCCTATTCCCTGCAAGGACACTGAGTACCCTCAGGCCCCCATGGGCCTGCTAAGCCACATCCAGGCCCGTAGCCCTTCGGAGCCACTCTGTGTATGCCGAGTGTAGGGCAACAGACTGCACTCTTTCTTGGGACAGCTTGATTTCCCCAGCATTCCCACAGGTCCACGAACACCGTTCTAGCAGGGCCAACATGCCGTGCAAGTCTGACTCATTGCCCTAGTCTGCGCTGCACTGAGAAAACACTCGGCTTCGTATTCCATCTGGGACCCCCTGTCTGAAGTCACCCTGCCTGCAGGAGAATGTCGGCTTGCGTTCCGACTGCAACTAAAGCCCAGTTCCTCGGATAACACTGCAGGCTTTTGAAGAGCCACGGGCCCGGAGGCCTAGCTGGGGCTTTCCTTGGTTGAGGCAGTTCGCTAGATGCAGAACACCCTGCTTCGAGGAGTTGATTCAACGAAGTAACCACTGGGTAACCTGTGTCTCTTTGGACTTGTTAGAAAGCACAGGGATGTATGCTGCGTGTGCAAGCGGAAATGGGGGCCTGATGGAACTAGCCTTGCTTTCCCATTCTGAAAGCTCCATTCATGCTGCCTTGAAGCTACTTGAAATTGACTGCTGTTGACAGGCCACTGGCCACTGTATACATGGCTCTGGGAAGACAATGAGTTTTGTCTAGCTAGCCGGATGCTTCGATGGCCGGGGTGGAGCTCATCGTGCCACGCTCTGGAGCTAAAGGGAAACTCAACGTGAGTACTGACCTCGAGGTAAGTCCCTGAGTAACCGCGCAGAAAGGGCGGCATGCAGCTGTTTCCATGAGGTATTAGTCGCTGTTCTGCTGTATTTTATTTTAGTTTTTATATTTTTTATTGTTGTTTTAAGATTGATTGATGGATTGATTGATTGATTGCTATATTGGGTCTTCGTTTCTGTGCTAGGGCTCTCTCCAGTTACGGTAAGTGGGGGCCACTCTTCATCGCGGTGCGTAGGCCTCTCAGTATCTCAGCCTCTCTTGTTGCGGAGCACAGGCTCCAGAGGCGCAGGCTCAGTAGTTGTGGCTCACGGGCCCAGTTGCCCCGTGGCATGTGGATTCCTCCCAGACCAGAGCTCGAACCCGTGTCCCCTGCATTGGCAGGCAGATTGTCAACCAGTGCACCACCAGGGAAGCCTCTGTTCTGCTCTATTTTAAAGGAAGTACCCTTTCCAGGACTCTTAGGCCCCTCGGGTGTGCATCATTTTCCCTCCAGGATCCCTGAGTGCCTCCAGACCCCTGTGGGCCTGTGAGCAACATGGAGGCCCAAAGGTAGGTCCCTCAGAGGCCCTCTGTGCATGCCGAGTGATGGGCAACACCCTGCACGTTCCTTAAGGAGAGCTACATTTCCAGAGCCCTGGAGCAGCCTCAGGACCACATTGCTAGGCAGTGCGACCTGCCATGGAAGTGTTCGTCACGGCCCCCGTCTGAGCTGCCGTGAGAAAACACTCTGCTTAGAATTCTTCGAGGACCTCGTACCTGAAGTCACTCTGCTGGAGGAGAAAGTCAGCATCCTCCCATGCTGTGGCACTAACGGGACCCTCAGCGAGAGCACTTGCCTCGCGGTAAGGCCCTGAATTGCCATGCAGAAGCGGAGGCGTGCAGCAGTTTCCATGAGGCCGTAGCCACTGCTCTGCATTATTTTAACATCAGTACGCTCTGCAGGACATCTAGGAGCCTGGCGTGGGCACCCTATTCCCTGCAAGGACACTGAGTACCCTCAGGCCCCCATGGGCTTGCTAAGCCACATCCAGGCCCGTAGCCCTTCGGAGCCACTCTGTGTATGCCGAGTGTAGGGCAACAGACTGCACTCTTTCTTGGGACAGCTTGACTTCCCCAGCATTCCCACAGGTCCACGAACACCGTTCTAGCAGGGCCAACATGCCGTGCAAGTCTGACTCATTGCCCTAGTCTGCGCTGCACTGAGAAAACACTCGGCTTCGTATTCCATCTGGGACCCCCTGTCTGAAGTCACCCTGCCTCCAGGAGAATGTGGGCTTGCGTTCCGACTGCAACTAAAGCCCAGTTCCTCGGATAACACTGCAGGCTTTTGAAGAGCCACGGGCCCGGAGGCCTAGCTGGGGCTTTCCTTGGATGAGGCAGTTCGCTAGATGCAGAACACCCTGCTTCGAGGAGTTGATTCAACGAAGTAACCACTGGGTAACCTGTGTCTCTTTGGACTTGTTAGAAAGCACAGGGATGTATGCTGCGTGTGCAAGCGGAAATGGGGGCCTGATGGAACTAGCCTTGCTTTCCCATTCTGAAAGCTCCATTCATGCTGCCTTGAAGCTACTTGAAATTGACTGCTGTTGACAGGCCACTGGCCACTGTATACATGGCTCTGGGAAGACAATGAGTTTTGTCTAGCTAGCCGGATGCTTCGATGGCCGGGGTGGAGCTCATCGTGCCACGCTCTGGAGCTAAAGGGAAACTCAACGTGAGTACTGACCTCGAGGTAAGTCCCTGAGTAACCGCGCAGAAAGGGCGGCATGCAGCTGTTTCCATGAGGTATTAGTCGCTGTTCTGCTGTATTTTATTTTAGTTTTTATATTTTTTATTGTTGTTTTAAGATTGATTGATGGATTGATTGATTGATTGCTATATTGGGTCTTTGTTTCTGTGCTAGGGCTCTCTCCAGTTACGGTAAGTGGGGGCCACTCTTCATCGCGGTGCGTAGGCCTCTCAGTATCTCAGCCTCTCTTGTTGTGGAGCACAGGCTCCAGAGGCGCAGGCTCAGTAGTTGTGGCTCACGGGCCCAGTTGCCCCGTGGCATGTGGATTCCTCCCAGACCAGAGCTCGAACCCGTGTCCCCTGCATTGGCAGGCAGATCGTCAACCAGTGCACCACCAGGGAAGCCTCTGTTCTGCTCTATTTTAAAGGAAGTACCCTTTCCAGGACTCTTAGGCCCCTCGGGTGTGCATCATTTTCCCTCCAGGATCCCTGAGTGCCTCCAGACCCCTGTGGGCCTGTGAGCAACATGGAGGCCCAAAGGTAGGTCCCTCAGAGGTCCTCTGTGCATGCCGAGTGATGGGCAACACCTTGCACGTAACATAAGGAGAGCTACATTTCCAGAGCCCTGGAGCAGCCTCAGGACCACATTTCTAGGCAGTGCGACCTGCCATGGAAGTGTTCGTCACGGCCCCCGTCTGAGCTGCCATGAGAAAACACTCTGCTTAGAATTCTTCGAGGACCTCGTACCTGAAGTCACTCTGCTGGAGGAGAAAGTCAGCATCCTCCCATGCTGTGGCGCTAACGGGACCCTCAGCGAGAGCACTTGCCTCGCGGTAAGGCCCTGAATTGCCATGCAGAAGCGGAGGCGTGCAGCAGTTTCCATGAGGCCGTAGCCACTGCCCTGCATTATTTTAACGTCAGTACGCTCTGCAGGACATCTAGGAGCCTGGCGTGGGCACCCTATTCCCTGCAAGGACACTGAGTACCCTCAGGCCCCCATGGGCCTGCTAAGCCACATCCAGGCCCGTAGCCCTTCGGAGCCACTCTGTGTATGCCGAGTGTAGGGCAACAGACTGCACTCTTTCTTGGGACAGCTTGACTTCTCCAGCATTCCCACAGGTCCACGAACACCGTTCTAGCAGGGCCAACATGCCGTGCAAGTCTGACTCATTGCCCTAGTCTGCGCTGCACTGAGAAAACACTCGGCTTCGTATTCCATCTGGGACCCCCTGTCTGAAGTCACCCTGCCTCCAGGAGAATGTGGGCTTGCTTTCCGACTGCAACTAAAGCCCAGTTCCTCGGATAACACTGCAGGCTTTTGAAGAGCCTCGGGCCCGGAGGCCTAGCTGGGGCTTTCCTTGGTTGAGGCAGTTCGCTAGATGCAGAACACCCTGCTTCGAGGAGTTGATTCAACGAAGTAACCACTGGGTAACCTGTGTCTCTTTGGACTTGTTAGAAAGCACAGGGATGTATGCTGCGTGTGCAAGTGGAAATGGGGGCCTGATGGAACTAGCCTTGCTTTCCCATTCTGAAAGCTCCATTCATGCTGCCTTGAAGCTACTTGAAATTGACTGCTGTTGACAGGCCACTGGCCACTGTATACATGGCTCTGGGAAGACAATGAGTTTTGTCTAGCTAGCCGGATGCTTCGATGGCCGGGGTGGAGCTCATCGTGCCACGCTCTGGAGCTAAAGGGAAACTCAACGTGAGTACTGACCTCGAGGTAAGTCCCTGAGTAACCGCGCAGAAAGGGCGGCATGCAGCTGTTTCCATGAGGTATTAGTCGCTGTTCTGCTGTATTTTATTTTATTTTTTATATTTTTTATTGTTGTTTTAAGATTGATTGATGGATTGATTGATTGATTGCTATATTGGGTCTTTGTTTCTGTGCTAGGGCTCTCTCCAGTTACGGTAAGTGGGGGCCACTCTTCATCGCGGTGCGTAGGCCTCTCAGTATCTCAGCCTCTCTTGTTGTGGAGCACAGGCTCCAGAGGCGCAGGCTCAGTAGTTGTGGCTCACGGGCCCAGTTGCCCCGTGGCATGTGGATTCCTCCCAGACCAGAGCTCGAACCCGTGTCCCCTGCATTGGCAGGCAGATTGTCAACCAGTGCACCACCAGGGAAGCCTCTGTTCTGCTCTATTTTAAAGGAAGTACCCTTTCCAGGACTCTTAGGCCCCTCGGGTGTGCATCATTTTCCCTCCAGGATCCCTGAGTGCCTCCAGACCCCTGTGGGCCTGTGAGCAACATGGAGGCCCAAAGGTAGGTCCCTCAGAGGTCCTCTGTGCATGCCGAGTGATGGGCAACACCTTGCACGTAACATAAGGAGAGCTACATTTCCAGAGCCCTGGAGCAGCCTCAGGACCACATTTCTAGGCAGTGCGACCTGCCATGGAAGTGTTCGTCACGGCCCCCGTCTGAGCTGCCATGAGAAAACACTCTGCTTAGAATTCTTCGAGGACCTCGTACCTGAAGTCACTCTGCTGGAGGAGAAAGTCAGCATCCTCCCATGCTGTGGCGCTAACGGGACCCTCAGCGAGAGCACTTGCCTCGCGGTAAGGCCCTGAATTGCCATGCAGAAGCGGAGGCGTGCAGCAGTTTCCATGAGGCCGTAGCCACTGCCCTGCATTATTTTAACGTCAGTACGCTCTGCAGGACATCTAGGAGCCTGGCGTGGGCACCCTATTCCCTGCAAGGACACTGAGTACCCTCAGGCCCCCATGGGCCTGCTAAGCCACATCCAGGCCCGTAGCCCTTCGGAGCCACTCTGTGTATGCCGAGTGTAGGGCAACAGACTGCACTCTTTCTTGGGACAGCTTGACTTCTCCAGCATTCCCACAGGTCCACGAACACCGTTCTAGCAGGGCCAACGTGCCGTGCAAGTCTGACTCATTGCCCTAGTCTGCGCTGCACTGAGAAAACACTCGGCTTCGTATTCCATCTGGGACCCCCTGTCTGAAGTCACCCTGCCTCCAGGAGAATGTGGGCTTGCGTTCCGACTGCAACTAAAGCCCAGTTCCTCGGATAACACTGCAGGCTTTTGAAGAGCCACGGGCCCGGAGGCCTAGCTGGGGCTTTCCTTGGTTGAGGCAGTTCGCTAGATGCAGAACACCCTGCTTCGAGGAGTTGATTCAACGAAGTAACCACTGGGTAACCTGTGTCTCTTTGGACTTGTTAGAAAGCACAGGGATGTATGCTGCGTGTGCAAGTGGAAATGGGGGCCTGATGGAACTAGCCTTGCTTTCCCATTCTGAAAGCTCCATTCATGCTGCCTTGAAGCTACTTGAAATTGACTGCTGTTGACAGGCCACTGGCCACTGTATACATGGCTCTGGGAAGACAATGAGTTTTGTCTAGCTAGCCGGATGCTTCGATGGCCGGGGTGGAGCTCATCGTGCCACGCTCTGGAGCTAAAGGGAAACTCAACGTGAGTACTGACCTCGAGGTAAGTCCCTGAGTAACCGCGCAGAAAGGGCGGCATGCAGCTGTTTCCATGAGGTATTAGTCGCTGTTCTGCTGTATTTTATTTTAGTTTTTATATTTTTTATTGTTGTTTTAAGATTGATTGATGGATTGATTGATTGATTGCTATATTGGGTCTTTGTTTCTGTGCTAGGGCTCTCTCCAGTTACGGTAAGTGGGGGCCACTCTTCATCGCGGTGCGTAGGCCTCTCAGTATCTCAGCCTCTCTTGTTGTGGAGCACAGGCTCCAGAGGCGCAGGCTCAGTAGTTGTGGCTCACGGGCCCAGTTGCCCCGTGGCATGTGGATTCCTCCCAGACCAGAGCTCGAACCCGTGTCCCCTGCATTGGCAGGCAGATTGTCAACCAGTGCACCACCAGGGAAGCCTCTGTTCTGCTCTATTTTAAAGGAAGTACCCTTTCCAGGACTCTTAGGCCCCTCGGGTGTGCATCATTTTCCCTCCAGGATCCCTGAGTGCCTCCAGACCCCTGTGGGCCTGTGAGCGACATGGAGGCCCAAAGGTAGGTCCCTCAGAGGCCCTCTGTGCATGCCGAGTGATGGGCAACACCCTGCACGTTCCTTAAGGAGAGCTACATTTCCAGAGCCCTGGAGCAGCCTCAGGACCACATTTCTAGGCAGTGCGACCTGCCATGGAAGTGTTCGTCACGGCCCCCGTCTGAGCTGCCGTGAGAAAACACTCTGCTTAGAATTCTTCGAGGACCTCGTACCTGAAGTCACTCTGCTGGAGGAGAAAGTCAGCATCCTCCCATGCTGTGGCGCTAACGGGACCCTCAGCGAGAGCACTTGCCTCGCGGTAAGGCCCTGAATTGCCATGCAGAAGCGGAGGCGTGCAGCAGTTTCCATGAGGCCGTAGCCACTGCTCTGCATTATTTTAACGTCAGTACGCTCTGCAGGACATCTAGGAGCCTGGCGTGGGCACCCTATTCCCTGCAAGGACACTGAGTACCCTCAGGCCCCCATGGGCCTGCTAAGCCACATCCAGGCCCGTAGCCCTTCGGAGCCACTCTGTGTATGCCGAGTGTAGGGCAACAGACTGCACTCTTTCTTGGGACAGCTTGACTTCTCCAGCATTCCCACAGGTCCACGAACACCGTTCTAGCAGGGCCAACGTGCCGTGCAAGTCTGACTCATTGCCCTAGTCTGCGCTGCACTGAGAAAACACTCGGCTTCGTATTCCATCTGGGACCCCCTGTCTGAAGTCACCCTGCCTCCAGGAGAATGTGGGCTTGCGTTCCGACTGCAACTAAAGCCCAGTTCCTCGGATAACACTGCAGGCTTTTGAAGAGCCACGGGCCCGGAGGCCTAGCTGGGGCTTTCCTTGGTTGAGGCAGTTCGCTAGATGCAGAACACCCTGCTTCGAGGAGTTGATTCAACGAAGTAACCACTGGGTAACCTGTGTCTCTTTGGACTTGTTAGAAAGCACAGGGATGTATGCTGCGTGTGCAAGCGGAAATGGGGGCCTGATGGAACTAGCCTTGCTTTCCCATTCTGAAAGCTCCATTCATGCTGCCTTGAAGCTACTTGAAATTGACTGCTGTTGACAGGCCACTGGCCACTGTATACATGGCTCTGGGAAGACAATGAGTTTTGTCTAGCTAGCCGGATGCTTCGATGGCCGGGGTGGAGCTCATCGTGCCACGCTCTGGAGCTAAAGGGAAACTCAACGTGAGTACTGACCTCGAGGTAAGTCCCTGAGTAACCGCGCAGAAAGGGCGGCATGCAGCTGTTTCCATGAGGTATTAGTCGCTGTTCTGCTGTATTTTATTTTAGTTTTTATATTTTTTATTGTTGTTTTAAGATTGATTGATGGATTGATTGATTGATTGCTATATTGGGTCTTCGTTTCTGTGCTAGGGCTCTCTCCAGTTACGGTAAGTGGGGGCCACTCTTCATCGCGGTGCGTAGGCCTCTCAGTATCTCAGCCTCTCTTGTTGCGGAGCACAGGCTCCAGAGGCGCAGGCTCAGTAGTTGTGGCTCACGGGCCCAGTTGCCCCGTGGCATGTGGATTCCTCCCAGACCAGAGCTCGAACCCGTGTCCCCTGCATTGGCAGGCAGATTGTCAACCAGTGCACCACCAGGGAAGCCTCTGTTCTGCTCTATTTTAAAGGAAGTACCCTTTCCAGGACTCTTAGGCCCCTCGGGTGTGCATCATTTTCCCTCCAGGATCCCTGAGTGCCTCCAGACCCCTGTGGGCCTGTGAGCAACATGGAGGCCCAAAGGTAGGTCCCTCAGAGGCCCTCTGTGCATGCCGAGTGATGGGCAACACCCTGCACGTTCCTTAAGGAGAGCTACATTTCCAGAGCCCTGGAGCAGCCTCAGGACCACATTGCTAGGCAGTGCGACCTGCCATGGAAGTGTTCGTCACGGCCCCCGTCTGAGCTGCCGTGAGAAAACACTCTGCTTAGAATTCTTCGAGGACCTCGTACCTGAAGTCACTCTGCTGGAGGAGAAAGTCAGCATCCTCCCATGCTGTGGCGCTAACGGGACCCTCAGCGAGAGCACTTGCCTCGCGGTAAGGCCCTGAATTGCCATGCAGAAGCGGAGGCGTGCAGCAGTTTCCATGAGGCCGTAGCCACTGCTCTGCATTATTTTAACGTCAGTACGCTCTGCAGGACATCTAGGAGCCTGGCGTGGGCACCCTATTCCCTGCAAGGACACTGAGTACCCTCAGGCCCCCATGGGCCTGCTAAGCCACATCCAGGCCCGTAGCCCTTCGGAGCCACTCTGTGTATGCCGAGTGTAGGGCAACAGACTGCACTCTTTCTTGGGACAGCTTGACTTCTCCAGCATTCCCACAGGTCCACGAACACCGTTCTAGCAGGGCCAACGTGCCGTGCAAGTCTGACTCATTGCCCTAGTCTGCGCTGCACTGAGAAAACACTCGGCTTCGTATTCCATCTGGGACCCCCTGTCTGAAGTCACCCTGCCTCCAGGAGAATGTGGGCTTGCGTTCCGACTGCAACTAAAGCCCAGTTCCTCGGATAACACTGCAGGCTTTTGAAGAGCCACGGGCCCGGAGGCCTAGCTGGGGCTTTCCTTGGTTGAGGCAGTTCGCTAGATGCAGAACACCCTGCTTCGAGGAGTTGATTCAACGAAGTAACCACTGGGTAACCTGTGTCTCTTTGGACTTGTTAGAAAGCACAGGGATGTATGCTGCGTGTGCAAGCGGAAATGGGGGCCTGATGGAACTAGCCTTGCTTTCCCATTCTGAAAGCTCCATTCATGCTGCCTTGAAGCTACTTGAAATTGACTGCTGTTGACAGGCCACTGGCCACTGTATACATGGCTCTGGGAAGACAATGAGTTTTGTCTAGCTAGCCGGATGCTTCGATGGCCGGGGTGGAGCTCATCGTGCCACGCTCTGGAGCTAAAGGGAAACTCAACGTGAGTACTGACCTCGAGGTAAGTCCCTGAGTAACCGCGCAGAAAGGGCGGCATGCAGCTGTTTCCATGAGGTATTAGTCGCTGTTCTGCTGTATTTTATTTTAGTTTTTATATTTTTTATTGTTGTTTTAAGATTGATTGATGGATTGATTGATTGATTGCTATATTGGGTCTTCGTTTCTGTGCTAGGGCTCTCTCCAGTTACGGTAAGTGGGGGCCACTCTTCATCGCGGTGCGTAGGCCTCTCAGTATCTCAGCCTCTCTTGTTGCGGAGCACAGGCTCCAGAGGCGCAGGCTCAGTAGTTGTGGCTCACGGGCCCAGTTGCCCCGTGGCATGTGGATTCCTCCCAGACCAGAGCTCGAACCCGTGTCCCCTGCATTGGCAGGCAGATCGTCAACCAGTGCACCACCAGGGAAGCCTCTGTTCTGCTCTATTTTAAAGGAAGTACCCTTTCCAGGACTCTTAGGCCCCTCGGGTGTGCATCATTTTCCCTCCAGGATCCCTGAGTGCCTCCAGACCCCTGTGGGCCTGTGAGCAACATGGAGGCCCAAAGGTAGGTCCCTCAGAGGCCCTCTGTGCATGCCGAGTGATGGGCAACACCCTGCACGTTCCTTAAGGAGAGCTACATTTCCAGAGCCCTGGAGCAGCCTCAGGACCACATTGCTAGGCAGTGCGACCTGCCATGGAAGTGTTCGTCACGGCCCCCGTCTGAGCTGCCGTGAGAAAACACTCTGCTTAGAATTCTTCGAGGACCTCGTACCTGAAGTCACTCTGCTGGAGGAGAAAGTCAGCATCCTCCCATGCTGTGGCGCTAACGGGACCCTCAGCGAGAGCACTTGCCTCGCGGTAAGGCCCTGAATTGCCATGCAGAAGCGGAGGCGTGCAGCAGTTTCCATGAGGCCGTAGCCACTGCTCTGCATTATTTTAACGTCAGTACGCTCTGCAGGACATCTAGGAGCCTGGCGTGGGCACCCTATTCCCTGCAAGGACACTGAGTACCCTCAGGCCCCCATGGGCCTGCTAAGCCACATCCAGGCCCGTAGCCCTTCGGAGCCACTCTGTGTATGCCGAGTGTAGGGCAACAGACTGCACTCTTTCTTGGGACAGCTTGACTTCCCCAGCATTCCCACAGGTCCACGAACACCGTTCTAGCAGGGCCAACGTGCCGTGCAAGTCTGACTCATTGCCCTAGTCTGCGCTGCACTGAGAAAACACTCGGCTTCGTATTCCATCTGGGACCCCCTGTCTGAAGTCACCCTGCCTCCAGGAGAATGTGGGCTTGCGTTCCGACTGCAACTAAAGCCCAGTTCCTCGGATAACACTGCAGGCTTTTGAAGAGCCACGGGCCCGGAGGCCTAGCTGGGGCTTTCCTTGGATGAGGCAGTTCGCTAGATGCAGAACACCCTGCTTCGAGGAGTTGATTCAACGAAGTAACCACTGGGTAACCTGTGTCTCTTTGGACTTGTTAGAAAGCACAGGGATGTATGCTGCGTGTGCAAGCGGAAATGGGGGCCTGATGGAACTAGCCTTGCTTTCCCATTCTGAAAGCTCCATTCATGCTGCCTTGAAGCTACTTGAAATTGACTGCTGTTGACAGGCCACTGGCCACTGTATACATGGCTCTGGGAAGACAATGAGTTTTGTCTAGCTAGCCGGATGCTTCGATGGCCGGGGTGGAGCTCATCGTGCCACGCTCTGGAGCTAAAGGGAAACTCAACGTGAGTACTGACCTCGAGGTAAGTCCCTGAGTAACCGCGCAGAAAGGGCGGCATGCAGCTGTTTCCATGAGGTATTAGTCGCTGTTCTGCTGTATTTTATTTTAGTTTTTATATTTTTTATTGTTGTTTTAAGATTGATTGATGGATTGATTGATTGATTGCTATATTGGGTCTTCGTTTCTGTGCTAGGGCTCTCTCCAGTTACGGTAAGTGGGGGCCACTCTTCATCGCGGTGCGTAGGCCTCTCAGTATCTCAGCCTCTCTTGTTGCGGAGCACAGGCTCCAGAGGCGCAGGCTCAGTAGTTGTGGCTCACGGGCCCAGTTGCCCCGTGGCATGTGGATTCCTCCCAGACCAGAGCTCGAACCCGTGTCCCCTGCATTGGCAGGCAGATCGTCAACCAGTGCACCACCAGGGAAACCTCTGTTCTGCTCTATTTTAAAGGAAGTACCCTTTCCAGGACTCTTAGGCCCCTCGGGTGTGCATCATTTCCCCTCCAGGATCCCTGAGTGCCTCCAGACCCCTGTGGGCCTGTGAGCAACATGGAGGCCCAAAGGTAGGTCCCTCAGAGGCCCTCTGTGCATGCCGAGTGATGGGCAACACCCTGCACGTTCCTTAAGGAGAGCTACATTTCCAGAGCCCTGGAGCAGCCTCAGGACCACATTGCTAGGCAGTGCGACCTGCCATGGAAGTGTTCGTCACGGCCCCCGTCTGAGCTGCCGTGAGAAAACACTCTGCTTAGAATTCTTCGAGGACCTCGTACCTGAAGTCACTCTGCTGGAGGAGAAAGTCAGCATCCTCCCATGCTGTGGCGCTAACGGGACCCTCAGCGAGAGCACTTGCCTCGCGGTAAGGCCCTGAATTGCCATGCAGAAGCGGAGGCGTGCAGCAGTTTCCATGAGGCCGTAGCCACTGCTCTGCATTATTTTAACGTCAGTACGCTCTGCAGGACATCTAGGAGCCTGGCGTGGGCACCCTATTCCCTGCAAGGACACTGAGTACCCTCAGGCCCCCATGGGCCTGCTAAGCCACATCCAGGCCCGTAGCCCTTCGGAGCCACTCTGTGTATGCCGAGTGTAGGGCAACAGACTGCACTCTTTCTTGGGACAGCTTGACTTCCCCAGCATTCCCACAGGTCCACGAACACCGTTCTAGCAGGGCCAACGTGCCGTGCAAGTCTGACTCATTGCCCTAGTCTGCGCTGCACTGAGAAAACACTCGGCTTCGTATTCCATCTGGGACCCCCTGTCTGAAGTCACCCTGCCTCCAGGAGAATGTGGGCTTGCGTTCCGACTGCAACTAAAGCCCAGTTCCTCGGATAACACTGCAGGCTTTTGAAGAGCCACGGGCCCGGAGGCCTAGCTGGGGCTTTCCTTGGATGAGGCAGTTCGCTAGATGCAGAACACCCTGCTTCGAGGAGTTGATTCAACGAAGTAACCACTGGGTAACCTGTGTCTCTTTGGACTTGTTAGAAAGCACAGGGATGTATGCTGCGTGTGCAAGCGGAAATGGGGGCCTGATGGAACTAGCCTTGCTTTCCCATTCTGAAAGCTCCATTCATGCTGCCTTGAAGCTACTTGAAATTGACTGCTGTTGACAGGCCACTGGCCACTGTATACATGGCTCTGGGAAGACAATGAGTTTTGTCTAGCTAGCCGGATGCTTCGATGGCCGGGGTGGAGCTCATCGTGCCACGCTCTGGAGCTAAAGGGAAACTCAACGTGAGTACTGACCTCGAGGTAAGTCCCTGAGTAACCGCGCAGAAAGGGCGGCATGCAGCTGTTTCCATGAGGTATTAGTCGCTGTTCTGCTGTATTTTATTTTAGTTTTTATATTTTTTATTGTTGTTTTAAGATTGATTGATGGATTGATTGATTGATTGCTATATTGGGTCTTCGTTTCTGTGCTAGGGCTCTCTCCAGTTACGGTAAGTGGGGGCCACTCTTCATCGCGGTGCGTAGGCCTCTCAGTATCTCAGCCTCTCTTGTTGCGGAGCACAGGCTCCAGAGGCGCAGGCTCAGTAGTTGTGGCTCACGGGCCCAGTTGCCCCGTGGCATGTGGATTCCTCCCAGACCAGAGCTCGAACCCGTGTCCCCTGCATTGGCAGGCAGATCGTCAACCAGTGCACCACCAGGGAAACCTCTGTTCTGCTCTATTTTAAAGGAAGTACCCTTTCCAGGACTCTTAGGCCCCTCGGGTGTGCATCATTTCCCCTCCAGGATCCCTGAGTGCCTCCAGACCCCTGTGGGCCTGTGAGCAACATGGAGGCCCAAAGGTAGGTCCCTCAGAGGCCCTCTGTGCATGCCGAGTGATGGGCAACACCCTGCACGTTCCTTAAGGAGAGCTACATTTCCAGAGCCCTGGAGCAGCCTCAGGACCACATTTCTAGGCAGTGCGACCTGCCATGGAAGTGTTCGTCACGGCCCCCGTCTGAGCTGCCGTGAGAAAACACTCTGCTTAGAATTCTTCGAGGACCTCGTACCTGAAGTCACTCTGCTGGAGGAGAAAGTCAGCATCCTCCCATGCTGTGGCACTAACGGGACCCTCAGCGAGAGCACTTGCCTCGCGGTAAGGCCCTGAATTGCCATGCAGAAGCGGAGGCGTGCAGCAGTTTCCATGAGGCCGTAGCCACTGCTCTGCATTATTTTAACGTCAGTACGCTCTGCAGGACCTCTAGGAGCCTGGCGTGGGCACCCTATTCCCTGCAAGGACACTGAGTACCCTCAGGCCCCCATGGGCCTGCTAAGCCACATCCAGGCCCGTAGCCCTTCGGAGCCACTCTGTGTATGCCGAGTGTAGGGCAACAGACTGCACTCTTTCTTGGGACAGCTTGACTTCCCCAGCATTCCCACAGGTCCACGAACACCGTTCTAGCAGGGCCAACATGCCGTGCAAGTCTGACTCATTGCCCTAGTCTGCGCTGCACTGAGAAAACACTCGGCTTCGTATTCCATCTGGGACCCCCTGTCTGAAGTCACCCTGCCTCCAGGAGAATGTGGGCTTGCGTTCCGACTGCAACTAAAGCCCAGTTCCTCGGATAACACTGCAGGCTTTTGAAGAGCCACGGGCCCGGAGGCCTAGCTGGGGCTTTCCTTGGTTGAGGCAGTTCGCTAGATGCAGAACACCCTGCTTCGACGAGTTGATTCAACGAAGTAACCACTGGGTAACCTGTGTCTCTTTGGACTTGTTAGAAAGCACAGGGATGTATGGTGCGTGTGCAAGTGGAAATGGGGGCCTGATGGAACTAGCCTTGCTTTCCCATTCTGAAAGCTCCATTCATGCTGCCTTGAAGCTACTTGAAATTGACTGCTGTTGACAGGCCACTGGCCACTGTATACATGGCTCTGGGAAGACAATGAGTTTTGTCTAGCTAGCCGGATGCTTCGATGGCCGGGGTGGAGCTCATCGTGCCACGCTCTGGAGCTAAAGGGAAACTCAACGTGAGTACTGACCTCGAGGTAAGTCCCTGAGTAACCGCGCAGAAAGGGCGGCATGCAGCTGTTTCCATGAGATATTAGTCGCTGTTCTGCTGTATTTTATTTTAGTTTTTATATTTTTTATTGTTGTTTTAAGATTGATTGATGGATTGATTGATTGATTGCTATATTGGGTCTTCGTTTCTGTGCTAGGGCTCTCTCCAGTTACGGTAAGTGGGGGCCACTCTTCATCGCGGTGCGTAGGCCTCTCAGTATCTCAGCCTCTCTTGTTGCGGAGCACAGGCTCCAGAGGCGCAGGCTCAGTAGTTGTGGCTCACGGGCCCAGTTGCCCCGTGGCATGTGGATTCCTCCCAGACCAGAGCTCGAACCCGTGTCCCCTGCATTGGCAGGCAGATCGTCAACCAGTGCACCACCAGGGAAGCCTCTGTTCTGCTCTATTTTAAAGGAAGTACCCTTTCCAGGACTCTTAGGCCCCTCGGGTGTGCATCATTTTCCCTCCAGGATCCCTGAGTGCCTCCAGACCCCTGTGGGCCTGTGAGCAACATGGAGGCCCAAAGGTAGGTCCCTCAGAGGCCCTCTGTGCATGCCGAGTGATGGGCAACACCCTGGACGTTCCTTAAGGAGAGCTACATTTCCAGAGCCCTGGAGCAGCCTCAGGACCACATTTCTAGGCAGTGCGACCTGCCATGGAAGTGTTCGTCACGGCCCCCGTCTGAGCTGCCGTGAGAAAACACTCTGCTTAGAATTCTTCGAGGACCTCGTACCTGAAGTCACTCTGCTGGAGGAGAAAGTCAGCATCCTCCCATGCTGTGGCGCTAACGGGACCCTCAGCGAGAGCACTTGCCTCGCGGTAAGGCCCTGAATTGCCATGCAGAAGCGGAGACGTGCAGCAGTTTCCAGGAGGCCGTAGCCACTGCTCTGCATCATTTTAACGTCAGTACGCTCTGCAGGACATCTAGGAGCCTGGCGTGGGCACCCTATTCCCTGCAAGGACACTGAGTACCCTCAGGCCCCCATGGGCCTGCTAAGCCACATCCAGGCCCGTAGCCCTTCGGAGCCACTCTGTGTATGCCGAGTGTAGGGCAACAGACTGCACTCTTTCTTGGGACAGCTTGATTTCCCCAGCATTCCCACAGGTCCACGAACACCGTTCTAGCAGGGCCAACATGCCGTGCAAGTCTGACTCATTGCCCTAGTCTGCGCTGCACTGAGAAAACACTCGGCTTCGTATTCCATCTGGGACCCCCTTTCTGAAGTCACCCTGCCTCCAGGAGAATGTCGGCTTGCGTTCCGACTGCAACTAAAGCCCAGTTCCTCGGATAACACTGCAGGCTTTTGAAGAGCCACGGGCCCGGAGGCCTAGCTGGGGCTTTCCTTGGTTGAGGCAGTTCGCTAGATGCAGAACACCCTGCTTCGAGGAGTTGATTCAACGAAGTAACCACTGGGTAACCTGTGTCTCTTTGGACTTGTTAGAAAGCCCAGGGATGTATGCTGCGTGTGCAAGCGGAAATGGGGGCCTGATGGAACTAGCCTTGCTTTCCCATTCTGAAAGCTCCATTCATGCTGCCTTGAAGCTACTTGAAATTGACTGCTGTTGACAGGCCACTGGCCACTGTATACATGGCTCTGGGAAGACAATGAGTTTTGTCTAGCTAGCCGGATGCTTCGATGGCCGGGGTGGAGCTCATCGTGCCACGCTCTGGAGCTAAAGGGAAACTCAACGTGAGTACTGACCTCGAGGTAAGTCCCTGAGTAACCGCGCAGAAAGGGCGGCATGCAGCTGTTTCCATGAGGTATTAGTCGCTGTTCTGCTGTATTTTATTTTAGTTTTTATATTTTTTATTGTTGTTTTAAGATTGATTGATGGATTGATTGATTGATTGCTATATTGGGTCTTCGTTTCTGTGCTAGGGCTCTCTCCAGTTACGGTAAGTGGGGGCCACTCTTCATCGCGGTGCGTAGGCCTCTCAGTATCTCAGCCTCTCTTGTTGCGGAGCACAGGCTCCAGAGGCGCAGGCTCAGTAGTTGTGGCTCACGGGCCCAGTTGCCCCGTGGCATGTGGATTCCTCCCAGACCAGAGCTCGAACCCGTGTCCCCTGCATTGGCAGGCAGATCGTCAACCAGTGCACCACCAGGGAAACCTCTGTTCTGCTCTATTTTAAAGGAAGTACCCTTTCCAGGACTCTTAGGCCCCTCGGGTGTGCATCATTTCCCCTCCAGGATCCCTGAGTGCCTCCAGACCCCTGTGGGCCTGTGAGCAACATGGAGGCCCAAAGGTAGGTCCCTCAGAGGCCCTCTGTGCATGCCGAGTGATGGGCAACACCCTGCACGTTCCTTAAGGAGAGCTACATTTCCAGAGCCCTGGAGCAGCCTCAGGACCACATTGCTAGGCAGTGCGACCTGCCATGGAAGTGTTCGTCACGGCCCCCGTCTGAGCTGCCGTGAGAAAACACTCTGCTTAGAATTCTTCGAGGACCTCGTAGCTGAAGTCACTCTGCTGGAGGAGAAAGTCAGCATCCTCCCATGCTGTGGCACTAACGGGACCCTCAGCGAGAGCACTTGCCTCGCGGTAAGGCCCTGAATTGCCATGCAGAAGCGGAGGCGTGCAGCAGTTTCCATGAGGCCGTAGCCACTGCTCTGCATTATTTTAACATCAGTACGCTCTGCAGGACATCTAGGAGCCTGGCGTGGGCACCCTATTCCCTGCAAGGACACTGAGTACCCTCAGGCCCCCATGGGCTTGCTAAGCCACATCCAGGCCCGTAGCCCTTCGGAGCCACTCTGTGTATGCCGAGTGTAGGGCAACAGACTGCACTCTTTCTTGGGACAGCTTGACTTCCCCAGCATTCCCACAGGTCCACGAACACCGTTCTAGCAGGGCCAACATGCCGTGCAAGTCTGACTCATTGCCCTAGTCTGCGCTGCACTGAGAAAACACTCGGCTTCGTATTCCATCTGGGACCCCCTGTCTGAAGTCACCCTGCCTCCAGGAGAATGTGGGCTTGCGTTCCGACTGCAACTAAAGCCCAGTTCCTCGGATAACACTGCAGGCTTTTGAAGAG
Source organism: Balaenoptera acutorostrata (assembly GCF_949987535.1). Classification (NCBI taxonomy): domain Eukaryota; kingdom Metazoa; phylum Chordata; class Mammalia; order Artiodactyla; family Balaenopteridae; genus Balaenoptera; species Balaenoptera acutorostrata. The sequence continues at coordinate 1,863,194 of NC_080065.1, read as the reverse complement.
CCACGGGCCCGGAGGCCTAGCTGGGGCTTTCCTTGGATGAGGCAGTTCGCTAGATGCAGAACACCCTGCTTCGAGGAGTTGATTCAACGAAGTAACCACTGGGTAACCTGTGTCTCTTTGGACTTGTTAGAAAGCACAGGGATGTATGCTGCGTGTGCAAGCGGAAATGGGGGCCTGATGGAACTAGCCTTGCTTTCCCATTCTGAAAGCTCCATTCATGCTGCCTTGAAGCTACTTGAAATTGACTGCTGTTGACAGGCCACTGGCCACTGTATACATGGCTCTGGGAAGACAATGAGTTTTGTCTAGCTAGCCGGATGCTTCGATGGCCGGGGTGGAGCTCATCGTGCCACGCTCTGGAGCTAAAGGGAAACTCAACGTGAGTACTGACCTCGAGGTAAGTCCCTGAGTAACCGCGCAGAAAGGGCGGCATGCAGCTGTTTCCATGAGGTATTAGTCGCTGTTCTGCTGTATTTTATTTTAGTTTTTATATTTTTTATTGTTGTTTTAAGATTGATTGATGGATTGATTGATTGATTGCTATACTGGGTCTTCGTTTCTGTGCTAGGGCTCTCTCCAGTTACGGTAAGTGGGGGCCACTCTTCATCGCGGTGCGTAGGCCTCTCAGTATCTCAGCCTCTCTTGTTGCGGAGCACAGGCTCCAGAGGCGCAGGCTCAGTAGTTGTGGCTCACGGGCCCAGTTGCCCCGTGGCATGTGGATTCCTCCCAGACCAGAGCTCGAACCCGTGTCCCCTGCATTGGCAGGCAGATTGTCAACCAGTGCACCACCAGGGAAGCCTCTGTTCTGCTCTATTTTAAAGGAAGTACCCTTTCCAGGACTCTTAGGCCCCTCGGGTGTGCATCATTTTCCCTCCAGGATCCCTGAGTGCCTCCAGACCCCTGTGGGCCTGTGAGCAACATGGAGGCCCAAAGGTAGGTCCCTCAGAGGCCCTCTGTGCATGCCGAGTGATGGGCAACACCCTGGACGTTCCTTAAGGAGAGCTACATTTCCAGAGCCCTGGAGCAGCCTCAGGACCACATTTCTAGGCAGTGCGACCTGCCATGGAAGTGTTCGTCACGGCCCCCGTCTGAGCTGCCGTGAGAAAACACTCTGCTTAGAATTCTTCGAGGACCTCGTACCTGAAGTCACTCTGCTGGAGGAGAAAGTCAGCATCCTCCCATGCTGTGGCGCTAACGGGACCCTCAGCGAGAGCACTTGCCTCGCGGTAAGGCCCTGAATTGCCATGCAGAAGCGGAGACGTGCAGCAGTTTCCAGGAGGCCGTAGCCACGGCTCTGCATCATTTTAACGTCAGTACGCTCTGCAGGACATCTAGGAGCCTGGCGTGGGCACCCTATTCCCTGCAAGGACACTGAGTACCCTCAGGCCCCCATGGGCCTGCTAAGCCACATCCAGGCCCGTAGCCCTTCGGAGCCACTCTGTGTATGCCGAGTGTAGGGCATCAGACTGCACTCTTTCTTGGGACAGCTTGATTTCCCCAGCATTCCCACAGGTCCACGAACACCGTTCTAGCAGGGCCAACATGCCGTGCAAGTCTGACTCATTGCCCTAGTCTGCGCTGCACTGAGAAAACACTCGGCTTCGTATTCCATCTGGGACCCCCTTTCTGAAGTCACCCTGCCTCCAGGAGAATGTCGGCTTGCGTTCCGACTGCAACTAAAGCCCAGTTCCTCGGATAACACTGCAGGCTTTTGAAGAGCCACGGGCCCGGAGGCCTAGCTGGGGCTTTCCTTGGTTGAGGCAGTTCGCTAGATGCAGAACACCCTGCTTCGAGGAGTTGATTCAACGAAGTAACCACTGGGTAACCTGTGTCTCTTTGGACTTGTTAGAAAGCCCAGGGATGTATGCTGCGTGTGCAAGCGGAAATGGGGGCCTGATGGAACTAGCCTTGCTTTCCCATTCTGAAAGCTCCATTCATGCTGCCTTGAAGCTACTTGAAATTGACTGCTGTTGACAGGCCACTGGCCACTGTATACATGGCTCTGGGAAGACAATGAGTTTTGTCTAGCTAGCCGGATGCTTCGATGGCCGGGGTGGAGCTCATCGTGCCACGCTCTGGAGCTAAAGGGAAACTCAACGTGAGTACTGACCTCGAGGTAAGTCCCTGAGTAACCGCGCAGAAAGGGCGGCATGCAGCTGTTTCCATGAGGTATTAGTCGCTGTTCTGCTGTATTTTATTTTAGTTTTTATATTTTTTATTGTTGTTTTAAGATTGATTGATGGATTGATTGATTGATTGCTATATTGGGTCTTCGTTTCTGTGCTAGGGCTCTCTCCAGTTACGGTAAGTGGGGGCCACTCTTCATCGCGGTGCGTAGGCCTCTCAGTATCTCAGCCTCTCTTGTGGCGGAGCACAGGCTCCAGAGGCGCAGGCTCAGTAGTTGTGGCTCACGGGCCCAGTTGCCCCGTGGCATGTGGATTCCTCCCAGACCAGAGCTCGAACCCGTGTCCCCTGCATTGGCAGGCAGATCGTCAACCAGTGCACCACCAGGGAAACCTCTGTTCTGCTCTATTTTAAAGGAAGTACCCTTTCCAGGACTCTTAGGCCCCTCGGGTGTGCATCATTTCCCCTCCAGGATCCCTGAGTGCCTCCAGACCCCTGTGGGCCTGTGAGCAACATGGAGGCCCAAAGGTAGGTCCCTCAGAGGCCCTCTGTGCATGCCGAGTGATGGGCAACACCCTGCACGTTCCTTAAGGAGAGCTACATTTCCAGAGCCCTGGAGCAGCCTCAGGACCACATTGCTAGGCAGTGCGACCTGCCATGGAAGTGTTCGTCACGGCCCCCGTCTGAGCTGCCGTGAGAAAACACTCTGCTTAGAATTCTTCGAGGACCTCGTAGCTGAAGTCACTCTGCTGGAGGAGAAAGTCAGCATCCTCCCATGCTGTGGCACTAACGGGACCCTCAGCGAGAGCACTTGCCTCGCGGTAAGGCCCTGAATTGCCATGCAGAAGCGGAGGCGTGCAGCAGTTTCCATGAGGCCGTAGCCACTGCTCTGCATTATTTTAACATCAGTACGCTCTGCAGGACATCTAGGAGCCTGGCGTGGGCACCCTATTCCCTGCAAGGACACTGAGTACCCTCAGGCCCCCATGGGCTTGCTAAGCCACATCCAGGCCCGTAGCCCTTCGGAGCCACTCTGTGTATGCCGAGTGTAGGGCAACAGACTGCACTCTTTCTTGGGACAGCTTGACTTCCCCAGCATTCCCACAGGTCCACGAACACCGTTCTAGCAGGGCCAACATGCCGTGCAAGTCTGACTCATTGCCCTAGTCTGCGCTGCACTGAGAAAACACTCGGCTTCGTATTCCATCTGGGACCCCCTGTCTGAAGTCACCCTGCCTCCAGGAGAATGTGGGCTTGCGTTCCGACTGCAACTAAAGCCCAGTTCCTCGGATAACACTGCAGGCTTTTGAAGAGCCACGGGCCCGGAGGCCTAGCTGGGGCTTTCCTTGGATGAGGCAGTTCGCTAGATGCAGAACACCCTGCTTCGAGGAGTTGATTCAACGAAGTAACCACTGGGTAACCTGTGTCTCTTTGGACTTGTTAGAAAGCACAGGGATGTATGCTGCGTGTGCAAGCGGAAATGGGGGCCTGATGGAACTAGCCTTGCTTTCCCATTCTGAAAGCTCCATTCATGCTGCCTTGAAGCTACTTGAAATTGACTGCTGTTGACAGGCCACTGGCCACTGTATACATGGCTCTGGGAAGACAATGAGTTTTGTCTAGCTAGCCGGATGCTTCGATGGCCGGGGTGGAGCTCATCGTGCCACGCTCTGGAGCTAAAGGGAAACTCAACGTGAGTACTGACCTCGAGGTAAGTCCCTGAGTAACCGCGCAGAAAGGGCGGCATGCAGCTGTTTCCATGAGGTATTAGTCGCTGTTCTGCTGTATTTTATTTTAGTTTTTATATTTTTTATTGTTGTTTTAAGATTGATTGATGGATTGATTGATTGATTGCTATATTGGGTCTTCGTTTCTGTGCTAGGGCTCTCTCCAGTTACGGTAAGTGGGGGCCACTCTTCATCGCGGTGCGTAGGCCTCTCAGTATCTCAGCCTCTCTTGTTGCGGAGCACAGGCTCCAGAGGCGCAGGCTCAGTAGTTGTGGCTCACGGGCCCAGTTGCCCCGTGGCATGTGGATTCCTCCCAGACCAGAGCTCGAACCCGTGTCCCCTGCATTGGCAGGCAGATCGTCAACCAGTGCACCACCAGGGAAGCCTCTGTTCTGCTCTATTTTAAAGGAAGTACCCTTTCCAGGACTCTTAGGCCCCTCGGGTGTGCATCATTTTCCCTCCAGGATCCCTGAGTGCCTCCAGACCCCTGTGGGCCTGTGAGCAACATGGAGGCCCAAAGGTAGGTCCCTCAGAGGTCCTCTGTGCATGCCGAGTGATGGGCAACACCTTGCACGTAACATAAGGAGAGCTACATTTCCAGAGCCCTGGAGCAGCCTCAGGACCACATTTCTAGGCAGTGCGACCTGCCATGGAAGTGTTCGTCACGGCCCCCGTCTGAGCTGCCATGAGAAAACACTCTGCTTAGAATTCTTCGAGGACCTCGTACCTGAAGTCACTCTGCTGGAGGAGAAAGTCAGCATCCTCCGATGCTGTGGCGCTAACGGGACCCTCAGCGAGAGCACTTGCCTCGCGGTAAGGCCCTGAATTGCCATGCAGAAGCGGAGGCGTGCAGCAGTTTCCATGAGGCCGTAGCCACTGCCCTGCATTATTTTAACGTCAGTACGCTCTGCAGGACATCTAGGAGCCTGGCGTGGGCACCCTATTCCCTGCAAGGACACTGAGTACCCTCAGGCCCCCATGGGCCTGCTAAGCCACATCCAGGCCCGTAGCCCTTCGGAGCCACTCTGTGTATGCCGAGTGTAGGGCAACAGACTGCACTCTTTCTTGGGACAGCTTGACTTCTCCAGCATTCCCAGAGGTCCACGAACACCGTTCTAGCAGGGCCAACATGCCGTGCAAGTCTGACTCATTGCCCTAGTCTGCGCTGCACTGAGAAAACACTCGGCTTCGTATTCCATCTGGGACCCCCTGTCTGAAGTCACCCTGCCTCCAGGAGAATGTGGGCTTGCTTTCCGACTGCAACTAAAGCCCAGTTCCTCGGATAACACTGCAGGCTTTTGAAGAGCCTCGGGCCCGGAGGCCTAGCTGGGGCTTTCCTTGGTTGAGGCAGTTCGCTAGATGCAGAACACCCTGCTTCGAGGAGTTGATTCAACGAAGTAACCACTGGGTAACCTGTGTCTCTTTGGACTTGTTAGAAAGCACAGGGATGTATGCTGCGTGTGCAAGTGGAAATGGGGGCCTGATGGAACTAGCCTTGCTTTCCCATTCTGAAAGCTACATTCATGCTGCCTTGAAGCTACTTGAAATTGACTGCTGTTGACAGGCCACTGGCCACTGTATACATGGCTCTGGGAAGACAATGAGTTTTGTCTAGCTAGCCGGATGCTTCGATGGCCGGGGTGGAGCTCATCGTGCCACGCTCTGGAGCTAAAGGGAAACTCAACGTGAGTACTGACCTCGAGGTAAGTCCCTGAGTAACCGCGCAGAAAGGGCGGCATGCAGCTGTTTCCATGAGGTATTAGTCGCTGTTCTGCTGTATTTTATTTTATTTTTTATATTTTTTATTGTTGTTTTAAGATTGATTGATGGATTGATTGATTGATTGCTATATTGGGTCTTTGTTTCTGTGCTAGGGCTCTCTCCAGTTACGGTAAGTGGGGGCCACTCTTCATCGCGGTGCGTAGGCCTCTCAGTATCTCAGCCTCTCTTGTTGTGGAGCACAGGCTCCAGAGGCGCAGGCTCAGTAGTTGTGGCTCACGGGCCCAGTTGCCCCGTGGCATGTGGATTCCTCCCAGACCAGAGCTCGAACCCGTGTCCCCTGCATTGGCAGGCAGATTGTCAACCAGTGCACCACCAGGGAAGCCTCTGTTCTGCTCTATTTTAAAGGAAGTACCCTTTCCAGGACTCTTAGGCCCCTCGGGTGTGCATCATTTTCCCTCCAGGATCCCTGAGTGCCTCCAGACCCCTGTGGGCCTGTGAGCGACATGGAGGCCCAAAGGTAGGTCCCTCAGAGGCCCTCTGTGCATGCCGAGTGATGGGCAACACCCTGCACGTTCCTTAAGGAGAGCTACATTTCCAGAGCCCTGGAGCAGCCTCAGGACCACATTTCTAGGCAGTGCGACCTGCCATGGAAGTGTTCGTCACGGCCCCCGTCTGAGCTGCCGTGAGAAAACACTCTGCTTAGAATTCTTCGAGGACCTCGTACCTGAAGTCACTCTGCTGGAGGAGAAAGTCAGCATCCTCCCATGCTGTGGCGCTAACGGGACCCTCAGCGAGAGCACTTGCCTCGCGGTAAGGCCCTGAATTGCCATGCAGAAGCGGAGGCGTGCAGCAGTTTCCATGAGGCCGTAGCCACTGCTCTGCATTATTTTAACGTCAGTACGCTCTGCAGGACATCTAGGAGCCTGGCGTGGGCACCCTATTCCCTGCAAGGACACTGAGTACCCTCAGGCCCCCATGGGCCTGCTAAGCCACATCCAGGCCCGTAGCCCTTCGGAGCCACTCTGTGTATGCCGAGTGTAGGGCAACAGACTGCACTCTTTCTTGGGACAGCTTGACTTCCCCAGCATTCCCACAGGTCCACGAACACCGTTCTAGCAGGGCCAACGTGCCGTGCAAGTCTGACTCATTGCCCTAGTCTGCGCTGCACTGAGAAAACACTCGGCTTCGTATTCCATCTGGGACCCCCTGTCTGAAGTCACCCTGCCTCCAGGAGAATGTGGGCTTGCGTTCCGACTGCAACTAAAGCCCAGTTCCTCGGATAACACTGCAGGCTTTTGAAGAGCCACGGTCCCGGAGGCCTAGCTGGGGCTTTCCTTGGTTGAGGCAGTTCGCTAGATGCAGAACACCCTGCTTCGAGGAGTTGATTCAACGAAGTAACCACTGGGTAACCTGTGTCTCTTTGGACTTGTTAGAAAGCACAGGGATGTATGCTGCGTGTGCAAGCGGAAATGGGGGCCTGATGGAACTAGCCTTGCTTTCCCATTCTGAAAGCTCCATTCATGCTGCCTTGAAGCTACTTGAAATTGACTGCTGTTGACAGGCCACTGGCCACTGTATACATGGCTCTGGGAAGACAATGAGTTTTGTCTAGCTAGCCGGATGCTTCGATGGCCGGGGTGGAGCTCATCGTGCCACGCTCTGGAGCTAAAGGGAAACTCAACGTGAGTACTGACCTCGAGGTAAGTCCCTGAGTAACCGCGCAGAAAGGGCGGCATGCAGCTGTTTCCATGAGGTATTAGTCGCTGTTCTGCTGTATTTTATTTTAGTTTTTATATTTTTTATTGTTGTTTTAAGATTGATTGATGGATTGATTGATTGATTGCTATATTGGGTCTTCGTTTCTGTGCTAGGGCTCTCTCCAGTTACGGTAAGTGGGGGCCACTCTTCATCGCGGTGCGTAGGCCTCTCAGTATCTCAGCCTCTCTTGTTGCGGAGCACAGGCTCCAGAGGCGCAGGCTCAGTAGTTGTGGCTCACGGGCCCAGTTGCCCCGTGGCATGTGGATTCCTCCCAGACCAGAGCTCGAACCCGTGTCCCCTGCATTGGCAGGCAGATTGTCAACCAGTGCACCACCAGGGAAGCCTCTGTTCTGCTCTATTTTAAAGGAAGTACCCTTTCCAGGACTCTTAGGCCCCTCGGGTGTGCATCATTTTCCCTCCAGGATCCCTGAGTGCCTCCAGACCCCTGTGGGCCTGTGAGCAACATGGAGGCCCAAAGGTAGGTCCCTCAGAGGCCCTCTGTGCATGCCGAGTGATGGGCAACACCCTGCACGTTCCTTAAGGAGAGCTACATTTCCAGAGCCCTGGAGCAGCCTCAGGACCACATTGCTAGGCAGTGCGACCTGCCATGGAAGTGTTCGTCACGGCCCCCGTCTGAGCTGCCGTGAGAAAACACTCTGCTTAGAATTCTTCGAGGACCTCGTACCTGAAGTCACTCTGCTGGAGGAGAAAGTCAGCATCCTCCCATGCTGTGGCGCTAACGGGACCCTCAGCGAGAGCACTTGCCTCGCGGTAAGGCCCTGAATTGCCATGCAGAAGCGGAGGCGTGCAGCAGTTTCCATGAGGCCGTAGCCACTGCTCTGCATTATTTTAACGTCAGTACGCTCTGCAGGACATCTAGGAGCCTGGCGTGGGCACCCTATTCCCTGCAAGGACACTGAGTACCCTCAGGCCCCCATGGGCCTGCTAAGCCACATCCAGGCCCGTAGCCCTTCGGAGCCACTCTGTGTATGCCGAGTGTAGGGCAACAGACTGCACTCTTTCTTGGGACAGCTTGACTTCTCCAGCATTCCCACAGGTCCACGAACACCGTTCTAGCAGGGCCAACGTGCCGTGCAAGTCTGACTCATTGCCCTAGTCTGCGCTGCACTGAGAAAACACTCGGCTTCGTATTCCATCTGGGACCCCCTGTCTGAAGTCACCCTGCCTCCAGGAGAATGTGGGCTTGCGTTCCGACTGCAACTAAAGCCCAGTTCCTCGGATAACACTGCAGGCTTTTGAAGAGCCACGGGCCCGGAGGCCTAGCTGGGGCTTTCCTTGGTTGAGGCAGTTCGCTAGATGCAGAACACCCTGCTTCGAGGAGTTGATTCAACGAAGTAACCACTGGGTAACCTGTGTCTCTTTGGACTTGTTAGAAAGCACAGGGATGTATGCTGCGTGTGCAAGCGGAAATGGGGGCCTGATGGAACTAGCCTTGCTTTCCCATTCTGAAAGCTCCATTCATGCTGCCTTGAAGCTACTTGAAATTGACTGCTGTTGACAGGCCACTGGCCACTGTATACATGGCTCTGGGAAGACAATGAGTTTTGTCTAGCTAGCCGGATGCTTCGATGGCCGGGGTGGAGCTCATCGTGCCACGCTCTGGAGCTAAAGGGAAACTCAACGTGAGTACTGACCTCGAGGTAAGTCCCTGAGTAACCGCGCAGAAAGGGCGGCATGCAGCTGTTTCCATGAGGTATTAGTCGCTGTTCTGCTGTATTTTATTTTAGTTTTTATATTTTTTATTGTTGTTTTAAGATTGATTGATGGATTGATTGATTGATTGCTATATTGGGTCTTCGTTTCTGTGCTAGGGCTCTCTCCAGTTACGGTAAGTGGGGGCCACTCTTCATCGCGGTGCGTAGGCCTCTCAGTATCTCAGCCTCTCTTGTTGCGGAGCACAGGCTCCAGAGGCGCAGGCTCAGTAGTTGTGGCTCACGGGCCCAGTTGCCCCGTGGCATGTGGATTCCTCCCAGACCAGAGCTCGAACCCGTGTCCCCTGCATTGGCAGGCAGATTGTCAACCAGTGCACCACCAGGGAAGCCTCTGTTCTGCTCTATTTTAAAGGAAGTACCCTTTCCAGGACTCTTAGGCCCCTCGGGTGTGCATCATTTTCCCTCCAGGATCCCTGAGTGCCTCCAGACCCCTGTGGGCCTGTGAGCAACATGGAGGCCCAAAGGTAGGTCCCTCAGAGGCCCTCTGTGCATGCCGAGTGATGGGCAACACCCTGCACGTTCCTTAAGGAGAGCTACATTTCCAGAGCCCTGGAGCAGCCTCAGGACCACATTGCTAGGCAGTGCGACCTGCCATGGAAGTGTTCGTCACGGCCCCCGTCTGAGCTGCCGTGAGAAAACACTCTGCTTAGAATTCTTCGAGGACCTCGTACCTGAAGTCACTCTGCTGGAGGAGAAAGTCAGCATCCTCCCATGCTGTGGCGCTAACGGGACCCTCAGCGAGAGCACTTGCCTCGCGGTAAGGCCCTGAATTGCCATGCAGAAGCGGAGGCGTGCAGCAGTTTCCATGAGGCCGTAGCCACTGCTCTGCATTATTTTAACGTCAGTACGCTCTGCAGGACATCTAGGAGCCTGGCGTGGGCACCCTATTCCCTGCAAGGACACTGAGTACCCTCAGGCCCCCATGGGCCTGCTAAGCCACATCCAGGCCCGTAGCCCTTCGGAGCCACTCTGTGTATGCCGAGTGTAGGGCAACAGACTGCACTCTTTCTTGGGACAGCTTGACTTCCCCAGCATTCCCACAGGTCCACGAACACCGTTCTAGCAGGGCCAACGTGCCGTGCAAGTCTGACTCATTGCCCTAGTCTGCGCTGCACTGAGAAAACACTCGGCTTCGTATTCCATCTGGGACCCCCTGTCTGAAGTCACCCTGCCTCCAGGAGAATGTGGGCTTGCGTTCCGACTGCAACTAAAGCCCAGTTCCTCGGATAACACTGCAGGCTTTTGAAGAGCCACGGGCCCGGAGGCCTAGCTGGGGCTTTCCTTGGATGAGGCAGTTCGCTAGATGCAGAACACCCTGCTTCGAGGAGTTGATTCAACGAAGTAACCACTGGGTAACCTGTGTCTCTTTGGACTTGTTAGAAAGCACAGGGATGTATGCTGCGTGTGCAAGCGGAAATGGGGGCCTGATGGAACTAGCCTTGCTTTCCCATTCTGAAAGCTCCATTCATGCTGCCTTGAAGCTACTTGAAATTGACTGCTGTTGACAGGCCACTGGCCACTGTATACATGGCTCTGGGAAGACAATGAGTTTTGTCTAGCTAGCCGGATGCTTCGATGGCCGGGGTGGAGCTCATCGTGCCACGCTCTGGAGCTAAAGGGAAACTCAACGTGAGTACTGACCTCGAGGTAAGTCCCTGAGTAACCGCGCAGAAAGGGCGGCATGCAGCTGTTTCCATGAGGTATTAGTCGCTGTTCTGCTGTATTTTATTTTAGTTTTTATATTTTTTATTGTTGTTTTAAGATTGATTGATGGATTGATTGATTGATTGCTATATTGGGTCTTCGTTTCTGTGCTAGGGCTCTCTCCAGTTACGGTAAGTGGGGGCCACTCTTCATCGCGGTGCGTAGGCCTCTCAGTATCTCAGCCTCTCTTGTTGCGGAGCACAGGCTCCAGAGGCGCAGGCTCAGTAGTTGTGGCTCACGGGCCCAGTTGCCCCGTGGCATGTGGATTCCTCCCAGACCAGAGCTCGAACCCGTGTCCCCTGCATTGGCAGGCAGATCGTCAACCAGTGCACCACCAGGGAAACCTCTGTTCTGCTCTATTTTAAAGGAAGTACCCTTTCCAGGACTCTTAGGCCCCTCGGGTGTGCATCATTTCCCCTCCAGGATCCCTGAGTGCCTCCAGACCCCTGTGGGCCTGTGAGCAACATGGAGGCCCAAAGGTAGGTCCCTCAGAGGCCCTCTGTGCATGCCGAGTGATGGGCAACACCCTGCACGTTCCTTAAGGAGAGCTACATTTCCAGAGCCCTGGAGCAGCCTCAGGACCACATTTCTAGGCAGTGCGACCTGCCATGGAAGTGTTCGTCACGGCCCCCGTCTGAGCTGCCGTGAGAAAACACTCTGCTTAGAATTCTTCGAGGACCTCGTACCTGAAGTCACTCTGCTGGAGGAGAAAGTCAGCATCCTCCCATGCTGTGGCACTAACGGGACCCTCAGCGAGAGCACTTGCCTCGCGGTAAGGCCCTGAATTGCCATGCAGAAGCGGAGGCGTGCAGCAGTTTCCATGAGGCCGTAGCCACTGCTCTGCATTATTTTAACGTCAGTACGCTCTGCAGGACCTCTAGGAGCCTGGCGTGGGCACCCTATTCCCTGCAAGGACACTGAGTACCCTCAGGCCCCCATGGGCCTGCTAAGCCACATCCAGGCCCGTAGCCCTTCGGAGCCACTCTGTGTATGCCGAGTGTAGGGCAACAGACTGCACTCTTTCTTGGGACAGCTTGACTTCCCCAGCATTCCCACAGGTCCACGAACACCGTTCTAGCAGGGCCAACATGCCGTGCAAGTCTGACTCATTGCCCTAGTCTGCGCTGCACTGAGAAAACACTCGGCTTCGTATTCCATCTGGGACCCCCTGTCTGAAGTCACCCTGCCTCCAGGAGAATGTGGGCTTGCGTTCCGACTGCAACTAAAGCCCAGTTCCTCGGATAACACTGCAGGCTTTTGAAGAGCCACGGGCCCGGAGGCCTAGCTGGGGCTTTCCTTGGTTGAGGCAGTTCGCTAGATGCAGAACACCCTGCTTCGACGAGTTGATTCAACGAAGTAACCACTGGGTAACCTGTGTCTCTTTGGACTTGTTAGAAAGCACAGGGATGTATGGTGCGTGTGCAAGTGGAAATGGGGGCCTGATGGAACTAGCCTTGCTTTCCCATTCTGAAAGCTCCATTCATGCTGCCTTGAAGCTACTTGAAATTGACTGCTGTTGACAGGCCACTGGCCACTGTATACATGGCTCTGGGAAGACAATGAGTTTTGTCTAGCTAGCCGGATGCTTCGATGGCCGGGGTGGAGCTCATCGTGCCACGCTCTGGAGCTAAAGGGAAACTCAACGTGAGTACTGACCTCGAGGTAAGTCCCTGAGTAACCGCGCAGAAAGGGCGGCATGCAGCTGTTTCCATGAGATATTAGTCGCTGTTCTGCTGTATTTTATTTTAGTTTTTATATTTTTTATTGTTGTTTTAAGATTGATTGATGGATTGATTGATTGATTGCTATATTGGGTCTTCGTTTCTGTGCTAGGGCTCTCTCCAGTTACGGTAAGTGGGGGCCACTCTTCATCGCGGTGCGTAGGCCTCTCAGTATCTCAGCCTCTCTTGTTGCGGAGCACAGGCTCCAGAGGCGCAGGCTCAGTAGTTGTGGCTCACGGGCCCAGTTGCCCCGTGGCATGTGGATTCCTCCCAGACCAGAGCTCGAACCCGTGTCCCCTGCATTGGCAGGCAGATCGTCAACCAGTGCACCACCAGGGAAGCCTCTGTTCTGCTCTATTTTAAAGGAAGTACCCTTTCCAGGACTCTTAGGCCCCTCGGGTGTGCATCATTTTCCCTCCAGGATCCCTGAGTGCCTCCAGACCCCTGTGGGCCTGTGAGCAACATGGAGGCCCAAAGGTAGGTCCCTCAGAGGCCCTCTGTGCATGCCGAGTGATGGGCAACACCCTGGACGTTCCTTAAGGAGAGCTACATTTCCAGAGCCCTGGAGCAGCCTCAGGACCACATTTCTAGGCAGTGCGACCTGCCATGGAAGTGTTCGTCACGGCCCCCGTCTGAGCTGCCGTGAGAAAACACTCTGCTTAGAATTCTTCGAGGACCTCGTACCTGAAGTCACTCTGCTGGAGGAGAAAGTCAGCATCCTCCCATGCTGTGGCGCTAACGGGACCCTCAGCGAGAGCACTTGCCTCGCGGTAAGGCCCTGAATTGCCATGCAGAAGCGGAGACGTGCAGCAGTTTCCAGGAGGCCGTAGCCACTGCTCTGCATCATTTTAACGTCAGTACGCTCTGCAGGACATCTAGGAGCCTGGCGTGGGCACCCTATTCCCTGCAAGGACACTGAGTACCCTCAGGCCCCCATGGGCCTGCTAAGCCACATCCAGGCCCGTAGCCCTTCGGAGCCACTCTGTGTATGCCGAGTGTAGGGCAACAGACTGCACTCTTTCTTGGGACAGCTTGATTTCCCCAGCATTCCCACAGGTCCACGAACACCGTTCTAGCAGGGCCAACATGCCGTGCAAGTCTGACTCATTGCCCTAGTCTGCGCTGCACTGAGAAAACACTCGGCTTCGTATTCCATCTGGGACCCCCTTTCTGAAGTCACCCTGCCTCCAGGAGAATGTCGGCTTGCGTTCCGACTGCAACTAAAGCCCAGTTCCTCGGATAACACTGCAGGCTTTTGAAGAGCCACGGGCCCGGAGGCCTAGCTGGGGCTTTCCTTGGTTGAGGCAGTTCGCTAGATGCAGAACACCCTGCTTCGAGGAGTTGATTCAACGAAGTAACCACTGGGTAACCTGTGTCTCTTTGGACTTGTTAGAAAGCCCAGGGATGTATGCTGCGTGTGCAAGCGGAAATGGGGGCCTGATGGAACTAGCCTTGCTTTCCCATTCTGAAAGCTCCATTCATGCTGCCTTGAAGCTACTTGAAATTGACTGCTGTTGACAGGCCACTGGCCACTGTATACATGGCTCTGGGAAGACAATGAGTTTTGTCTAGCTAGCCGGATGCTTCGATGGCCGGGGTGGAGCTCATCGTGCCACGCTCTGGAGCTAAAGGGAAACTCAACGTGAGTACTGACCTCGAGGTAAGTCCCTGAGTAACCGCGCAGAAAGGGCGGCATGCAGCTGTTTCCATGAGGTATTAGTCGCTGTTCTGCTGTATTTTATTTTAGTTTTTATATTTTTTATTGTTGTTTTAAGATTGATTGATGGATTGATTGATTGATTGCTATATTGGGTCTTCGTTTCTGTGCTAGGGCTCTCTCCAGTTACGGTAAGTGGGGGCCACTCTTCATCGCGGTGCGTAGGCCTCTCAGTATCTCAGCCTCTCTTGTTGCGGAGCACAGGCTCCAGAGGCGCAGGCTCAGTAGTTGTGGCTCACGGGCCCAGTTGCCCCGTGGCATGTGGATTCCTCCCAGACCAGAGCTCGAACCCGTGTCCCCTGCATTGGCAGGCAGATCGTCAACCAGTGCACCACCAGGGAAACCTCTGTTCTGCTCTATTTTAAAGGAAGTACCCTTTCCAGGACTCTTAGGCCCCTCGGGTGTGCATCATTTCCCCTCCAGGATCCCTGAGTGCCTCCAGACCCCTGTGGGCCTGTGAGCAACATGGAGGCCCAAAGGTAGGTCCCTCAGAGGCCCTCTGTGCATGCCGAGTGATGGGCAACACCCTGCACGTTCCTTAAGGAGAGCTACATTTCCAGAGCCCTGGAGCAGCCTCAGGACCACATTGCTAGGCAGTGCGACCTGCCATGGAAGTGTTCGTCACGGCCCCCGTCTGAGCTGCCGTGAGAAAACACTCTGCTTAGAATTCTTCGAGGACCTCGTAGCTGAAGTCACTCTGCTGGAGGAGAAAGTCAGCATCCTCCCATGCTGTGGCACTAACGGGACCCTCAGCGAGAGCACTTGCCTCGCGGTAAGGCCCTGAATTGCCATGCAGAAGCGGAGGCGTGCAGCAGTTTCCATGAGGCCGTAGCCACTGCTCTGCATTATTTTAACATCAGTACGCTCTGCAGGACATCTAGGAGCCTGGCGTGGGCACCCTATTCCCTGCAAGGACACTGAGTACCCTCAGGCCCCCATGGGCTTGCTAAGCCACATCCAGGCCCGTAGCCCTTCGGAGCCACTCTGTGTATGCCGAGTGTAGGGCAACAGACTGCACTCTTTCTTGGGACAGCTTGACTTCCCCAGCATTCCCACAGGTCCACGAACACCGTTCTAGCAGGGCCAACATGCCGTGCAAGTCTGACTCATTGCCCTAGTCTGCGCTGCACTGAGAAAACACTCGGCTTCGTATTCCATCTGGGACCCCCTGTCTGAAGTCACCCTGCCTCCAGGAGAATGTGGGCTTGCGTTCCGACTGCAACTAAAGCCCAGTTCCTCGGATAACACTGCAGGCTTTTGAAGAGCCACGGGCCCGGAGGCCTAGCTGGGGCTTTCCTTGGATGAGGCAGTTCGCTAGATGCAGAACACCCTGCTTCGAGGAGTTGATTCAACGAAGTAACCACTGGGTAACCTGTGTCTCTTTGGACTTGTTAGAAAGCACAGGGATGTATGCTGCGTGTGCAAGCGGAAATGGGGGCCTGATGGAACTAGCCTTGCTTTCCCATTCTGAAAGCTCCATTCATGCTGCCTTGAAGCTACTTGAAATTGACTGCTGTTGACAGGCCACTGGCCACTGTATACATGGCTCTGGGAAGACAATGAGTTTTGTCTAGCTAGCCGGATGCTTCGATGGCCGGGGTGGAGCTCATCGTGCCACGCTCTGGAGCTAAAGGGAAACTCAACGTGAGTACTGACCTCGAGGTAAGTCCCTGAGTAACCGCGCAGAAAGGGCGGCATGCAGCTGTTTCCATGAGGTATTAGTCGCTGTTCTGCTGTATTTTATTTTAGTTTTTATATTTTTTATTGTTGTTTTAAGATTGATTGATGGATTGATTGATTGATTGCTATACTGGGTCTTCGTTTCTGTGCTAGGGCTCTCTCCAGTTACGGTAAGTGGGGGCCACTCTTCATCGCGGTGCGTAGGCCTCTCAGTATCTCAGCCTCTCTTGTTGCGGAGCACAGGCTCCAGAGGCGCAGGCTCAGTAGTTGTGGCTCACGGGCCCAGTTGCCCCGTGGCATGTGGATTCCTCCCAGACCAGAGCTCGAACCCGTGTCCCCTGCATTGGCAGGCAGATTGTCAACCAGTGCACCACCAGGGAAGCCTCTGTTCTGCTCTATTTTAAAGGAAGTACCCTTTCCAGGACTCTTAGGCCCCTCGGGTGTGCATCATTTTCCCTCCAGGATCCCTGAGTGCCTCCAGACCCCTGTGGGCCTGTGAGCAACATGGAGGCCCAAAGGTAGGTCCCTCAGAGGCCCTCTGTGCATGCCGAGTGATGGGCAACACCCTGCACGTTCCTTAAGGAGAGCTACATTTCCAGAGCCCTGGAGCAGCCTCAGGACCACATTTCTAGGCAGTGCGACCTGCCATGGAAGTGTTCGTCACGGCCCCCGTCTGAGCTGCCGTGAGAAAACACTCTGCTTAGAATTCTTCGAGGACCTCGTACCTGAAGTCACTCTGCTGGAGGAGAAAGTCAGCATCCTCCCATGCTGTGGCGCTAACGGGACCCTCAGCGAGAGCACTTGCCTCGCGGTAAGGCCCTGAATTGCCATGCAGAAGCGGAGGCGTGCAGCAGTTTCCAGGAGGCCGTAGCCACTGCTCTGCATCATTTTAACGTCAGTACGCTCTGCAGGACATCTAGGAGCCTGGCGTGGGCACCCTATTCCCTGCAAGGACACTGAGTACCCTCAGGCCCCCATGGGCCTGCTAAGCCACATCCAGGCCCGTAGCCCTTCGGAGCCACTCTGTGTATGCCGAGTGTAGGGCAACAGACTGCACTCTTTCTTGGGACAGCTTGATTTCCCCAGCATTCCCACAGGTCCACGAACACCGTTCTAGCAGGGCCAACATGCCGTGCAAGTCTGACTCATTGCCCTAGTCTGCGCTGCACTGAGAAAACACTCGGCTTCGTATTCCATCTGGGACCCCCTTTCTGAAGTCACCCTGCCTCCAGGAGAATGTCGGCTTGCGTTCCGACTGCAACTAAAGCCCAGTTCCTCGGATAACACTGCAGGCTTTTGAAGAGCCACGGGCCCGGAGGCCTAGCTGGGGCTTTCCTTGGTTGAGGCAGTTCGCTAGATGCAGAACACCCTGCTTCGAGGAGTTGATTCAACGAAGTAACCACTGGGTAACCTGTGTCTCTTTGGACTTGTTAGAAAGCCCAGGGATGTATGCTGCGTGTGCAAGCGGAAATGGGGGCCTGATGGAACTAGCCTTGCTTTCCCATTCTGAAAGCTCCATTCATGCTGCCTTGAAGCTACTTGAAATTGACTGCTGTTGACAGGCCACTGGCCACTGTATACATGGCTCTGGGAAGACAATGAGTTTTGTCTAGCTAGCCGGATGCTTCGATGGCCGGGGTGGAGCTCATCGTGCCACGCTCTGGAGCTAAAGGGAAACTCAACGTGAGTACTGACCTCGAGGTAAGTCCCTGAGTAACCGCGCAGAAAGGGCGGCATGCAGCTGTTTCCATGAGGTATTAGTCGCTGTTCTGCTGTATTTTATTTTAGTTTTTATATTTTTTATTGTTGTTTTAAGATTGATTGATGGATTGATTGATTGATTGCTATATTGGGTCTTCGTTTCTGTGCTAGGGCTCTCTCCAGTTACGGTAAGTGGGGGCCACTCTTCATCGCGGTGCGTAGGCCTCTCAGTATCTCAGCCTCTCTTGTTGCGGAGCACAGGCTCCAGAGGCGCAGGCTCAGTAGTTGTGGCTCACGGGCCCAGTTGCCCCGTGGCATGTGGATTCCTCCCAGACCAGAGCTCGAACCCGTGTCCCCTGCATTGGCAGGCAGATCGTCAACCAGTGCACCACCAGGGAAACCTCTGTTCTGCTCTATTTTAAAGGAAGTACCCTTTCCAGGACTCTTAGGCCCCTCGGGTGTGCATCATTTCCCCTCCAGGATCCCTGAGTGCCTCCAGACCCCTGTGGGCCTGTGAGCAACATGGAGGCCCAAAGGTAGGTCCCTCAGAGGCCCTCTGTGCATGCCGAGTGATGGGCAACACCCTGCACGTTCCTTAAGGAGAGCTACATTTCCAGAGCCCTGGAGCAGCCTCAGGACCACATTGCTAGGCAGTGCGACCTGCCATGGAAGTGTTCGTCACGGCCCCCGTCTGAGCTGCCGTGAGAAAACACTCTGCTTAGAATTCTTCGAGGACCTCGTAGCTGAAGTCACTCTGCTGGAGGAGAAAGTCAGCATCCTCCCATGCTGTGGCACTAACGGGACCCTCAGCGAGAGCACTTGCCTCGCGGTAAGGCCCTGAATTGCCATGCAGAAGCGGAGGCGTGCAGCAGTTTCCATGAGGCCGTAGCCACTGCTCTGCATTATTTTAACATCAGTACGCTCTGCAGGACATCTAGGAGCCTGGCGTGGGCACCCTATTCCCTGCAAGGACACTGAGTACCCTCAGGCCCCCATGGGCTTGCTAAGCCACATCCAGGCCCGTAGCCCTTCGGAGCCACTCTGTGTATGCCGAGTGTAGGGCAACAGACTGCACTCTTTCTTGGGACAGCTTGACTTCCCCAGCATTCCCACAGGTCCACGAACACCGTTCTAGCAGGGCCAACATGCCGTGCAAGTCTGACTCATTGCCCTAGTCTGCGCTGCACTGAGAAAACACTCGGCTTCGTATTCCATCTGGGACCCCCTGTCTGAAGTCACCCTGCCTCCAGGAGAATGTGGGCTTGCGTTCCGACTGCAACTAAAGCCCAGTTCCTCGGATAACACTGCAGGCTTTTGAAGAGCCACGGGCCCGGAGGCCTAGCTGGGGCTTTCCTTGGATGAGGCAGTTCGCTAGATGCAGAACACCCTGCTTCGAGGAGTTGATTCAACGAAGTAACCACTGGGTAACCTGTGTCTCTTTGGACTTGTTAGAAAGCACAGGGATGTATGCTGCGTGTGCAAGCGGAAATGGGGGCCTGATGGAACTAGCCTTGCTTTCCCATTCTGAAAGCTCCATTCATGCTGCCTTGAAGCTACTTGAAATTGACTGCTGTTGACAGGCCACTGGCCACTGTATACATGGCTCTGGGAAGACAATGAGTTTTGTCTAGCTAGCCGGATGCTTCGATGGCCGGGGTGGAGCTCATCGTGCCACGCTCTGGAGCTAAAGGGAAACTCAACGTGAGTACTGACCTCGAGGTAAGTCCCTGAGTAACCGCGCAGAAAGGGCGGCATGCAGCTGTTTCCATGAGGTATTAGTCGCTGTTCTGCTGTATTTTATTTTAGTTTTTATATTTTTTATTGTTGTTTTAAGATTGATTGATGGATTGATTGATTGATTGCTATACTGGGTCTTCGTTTCTGTGCTAGGGCTCTCTCCAGTTACGGTAAGTGGGGGCCACTCTTCATCGCGGTGCGTAGGCCTCTCAGTATCTCAGCCTCTCTTGTTGCGGAGCACAGGCTCCAGAGGCGCAGGCTCAGTAGTTGTGGCTCACGGGCCCAGTTGCCCCGTGGCATGTGGATTCCTCCCAGACCAGAGCTCGAACCCGTGTCCCCTGCATTGGCAGGCAGATTGTCAACCAGTGCACCACCAGGGAAGCCTCTGTTCTGCTCTATTTTAAAGGAAGTACCCTTTCCAGGACTCTTAGGCCCCTCGGGTGTGCATCATTTTCCCTCCAGGATCCCTGAGTGCCTCCAGACCCCTGTGGGCCTGTGAGCAACATGGAGGCCCAAAGGTAGGTCCCTCAGAGGCCCTCTGTGCATGCCGAGTGATGGGCAACACCCTGCACGTTCCTTAAGGAGAGCTACATTTCCAGAGCCCTGGAGCAGCCTCAGGACCACATTTCTAGGCAGTGCGACCTGCCATGGAAGTGTTCGTCACGGCCCCCGTCTGAGCTGCCGTGAGAAAACACTCTGCTTAGAATTCTTCGAGGACCTCGTACCTGAAGTCACTCTGCTGGAGGAGAAAGTCAGCATCCTCCCATGCTGTGGCGCTAACGGGACCCTCAGCGAGAGCACTTGCCTCGCGGTAAGGCCCTGAATTGCCATGCAGAAGCGGAGGCGTGCAGCAGTTTCCAGGAGGCCGTAGCCACTGCTCTGCATCATTTTAACGTCAGTACGCTCTGCAGGACATCTAGGAGCCTGGCGTGGGCACCCTATTCCCTGCAAGGACACTGAGTACCCTCAGGCCCCCATGGGCCTGCTAAGCCACATCCAGGCCCGTAGCCCTTCGGAGCCACTCTGTGTATGCCGAGTGTAGGGCAACAGACTGCACTCTTTCTTGGGACAGCTTGATTTCCCCAGCATTCCCACAGGTCCACGAACACCGTTCTAGCAGGGCCAACATGCCGTGCAAGTCTGACTCATTGCCCTAGTCTGCGCTGCACTGAGAAAACACTCGGCTTCGTATTCCATCTGGGACCCCCTGTCTGAAGTCACCCTGCCTGCAGGAGAATGTCGGCTTGCGTTCCGACTGCAACTAAAGCCCAGTTCCTCGGATAACACTGCAGGCTTTTGAAGAGCCACGGGCCCGGAGGCCTAGCTGGGGCTTTCCTTGGTTGAGGCAGTTCGCTAGATGCAGAACACCCTGCTTCGAGGAGTTGATTCAACGAAGTAACCACTGGGTAACCTGTGTCTCTTTGGACTTGTTAGAAAGCACAGGGATGTATGCTGCGTGTGCAAGCGGAAATGGGGGCCTGATGGAACTAGCCTTGCTTTCCCATTCTGAAAGCTCCATTCATGCTGCCTTGAAGCTACTTGAAATTGACTGCTGTTGACAGGCCACTGGCCACTGTATACATGGCTCTGGGAAGACAATGAGTTTTGTCTAGCTAGCCGGATGCTTCGATGGCCGGGGTGGAGCTCATCGTGCCACGCTCTGGAGCTAAAGGGAAACTCAACGTGAGTACTGACCTCGAGGTAAGTCCCTGAGTAACCGCGCAGAAAGGGCGGCATGCAGCTGTTTCCATGAGGTATTAGTCGCTGTTCTGCTGTATTTTATTTTAGTTTTTATATTTTTTATTGTTGTTTTAAGATTGATTGATGGATTGATTGATTGATTGCTATATTGGGTCTTCGTTTCTGTGCTAGGGCTCTCTCCAGTTACGGTAAGTGGGGGCCACTCTTCATCGCGGTGCGTAGGCCTCTCAGTATCTCAGCCTCTCTTGTTGCGGAGCACAGGCTCCAGAGGCGCAGGCTCAGTAGTTGTGGCTCACGGGCCCAGTTGCCCCGTGGCATGTGGATTCCTCCCAGACCAGAGCTCGAACCCGTGTCCCCTGCATTGGCAGGCAGATTGTCAACCAGTGCACCACCAGGGAAGCCTCTGTTCTGCTCTATTTTAAAGGAAGTACCCTTTCCAGGACTCTTAGGCCCCTCGGGTGTGCATCATTTTCCCTCCAGGATCCCTGAGTGCCTCCAGACCCCTGTGGGCCTGTGAGCAACATGGAGGCCCAAAGGTAGGTCCCTCAGAGGCCCTCTGTGCATGCCGAGTGATGGGCAACACCCTGCACGTTCCTTAAGGAGAGCTACATTTCCAGAGCCCTGGAGCAGCCTCAGGACCACATTTCTAGGCAGTGCGACCTGCCATGGAAGTGTTCGTCACGGCCCCCGTCTGAGCTGCCGTGAGAAAACACTCTGCTTAGAATTCTTCGAGGACCTCGTACCTGAAGTCACTCTGCTGGAGGAGAAAGTCAGCATCCTCCCATGCTGTGGCGCTAACGGGACCCTCAGCGAGAGCACTTGCCTCGCGGTAAGGCCCTGAATTGCCATGCAGAAGCGGAGGCGTGCAGCAGTTTCCATGAGGCCGTAGCCACTGCTCTGCATTATTTTAACGTCAGTACGCTCTGCAGGACATCTAGGAGCCTGGCGTGGGCACCCTATTCCCTGCAAGGACACTGAGTACCCTCAGGCCCCCATGGGCCTGCTAAGCCACATCCAGGCCCGTAGCCCTTCGGAGCCACTCTGTGTATGCCGAGTGTAGGGCAACAGACTGCACTCTTTCTTGGGACAGCTTGATTTCCCCAGCATTCCCACAGGTCCACGAACACCGTTCTAGCAGGGCCAACATGCCGTGCAAGTCTGACTCATTGCCCTAGTCTGCGCTGCACTGAGAAATCACTCGGCTTCGTATTCCATCTGGGACCCCCTGTCTGAAGTCACCCTGCCTCCAGAAGAATGTGGGCTTGCGTTCCGACTGCAACTAAAGCCCAGTTACTCGGATAACACTGCAGGCTTTTGAAGAGCCACGGGCCCGGAGGCCTAGCTGGGGCTTTCCTTGGTTGAGGCAGTTCGCTAGATGCAGAACACCCTGCTTCGAGGAGTTGATTCAACGAAGTAACCACTGGGTAACCTGTGTCTCTTTGGACTTGTTAGAAAGCACAGGGATGTATGCTGCGTGTGCAAGTGGAAATGGGGGCCTGATGGAACTAGCCTTGCTTTCCCATTCTGAAAGCTCCATTCATGCTGCCTTGAAGCTACTTGAAATTGACTGCTGTTGACAGGCCACTGGCCACTGTATACATGGCTCTGGGAAGACAATGAGTTTTGTCTAGCTAGCCGGATGCTTCGATGGCCGGGGTGGAGCTCATCGTGCCACGCTCTGGAGCTAAAGGGAAACTCAACGTGAGTACTGACCTCGAGGTAAGTCCCTGAGTAACCGCGCAGAAAGGGCGGCATGCAGCTGTTTCCATGAGGTATTAGTCGCTGTTCTGCTGTATTTTATTTTAGTTTTTATATTTTTTATTGTTGTTTTAAGATTGATTGATGGATTGATTGATTGATTGCTATATTGGGTCTTCGTTTCTGTGCTAGGGCTCTCTCCAGTTACGGTAAGTGGGGGCCACTCTTCATCGCGGTGCGTAGGCCTCTCAGTATCTCAGCCTCTCTTGTTGCGGAGCACAGGCTCCAGAGGCGCAGGCTCAGTAGTTGTGGCTCACGGGCCCAGTTGCCCCGTGGCATGTGGATTCCTCCCAGACCAGAGCTCGAACCCGTGTCCCCTGCATTGGCAGGCAGATTGTCAACCAGTGCACCACCAGGGAAGCCTCTGTTCTGCTCTATTTTAAAGGAAGTACCCTTTCCAGGACTCTTAGGCCCCTCGGGTGTGCATCATTTTCCCTCCAGGATCCCTGAGTGCCTCCAGACCCCTGTGGGCCTGTGAGCAACATGGAGGCCCAAAGGTAGGTCCCTCAGAGGCCCTCTGTGCATGCCGAGTGATGGGCAACACCCTGCACGTTCCTTAAGGAGAGCTACATTTCCAGAGCCCTGGAGCAGCCTCAGGACCACATTTCTAGGCAGTGCGACCTGCCATGGAAGTGTTCGTCACGGCCCCCGTCTGAGCTGCCGTGAGAAAACACTCTGCTTAGAATTCTTCGAGGACCTCGTACCTGAAGTCACTCTGCTGGAGGAGAAAGTCAGCATCCTCCCATGCTGTGGCGCTAACGGGACCCTCAGCGAGAGCACTTGCCTCGCGGTAAGGCCCTGAATTGCCATGCAGAAGCGGAGGCGTGCAGCAGTTTCCATGAGGCCGTAGCCACTGCTCTGCATTATTTTAACGTCAGTACGCTCTGCAGGACATCTAGGAGCCTGGCGTGGGCACCCTATTCCCTGCAAGGACACTGAGTACCCTCAGGCCCCCATGGGCCTGCTAAGCCACATCCAGGCCCGTAGCCCTTCGGAGCCACTCTGTGTATGCCGAGTGTAGGGCAACAGACTGCACTCTTTCTTGGGACAGCTTGATTTCCCCAGCATTCCCACAGGTCCACGAACACCGTTCTAGCAGGGCCAACATGCCGTGCAAGTCTGACTCATTGCCCTAGTCTGCGCTGCACTGAGAAATCACTCGGCTTCGTATTCCATCTGGGACCCCCTGTCTGAAGTCACCCTGCCTCCAGAAGAATGTGGGCTTGCGTTCCGACTGCAACTAAAGCCCAGTTACTCGGATAACACTGCAGGCTTTTGAAGAGCCACGGGCCCGGAGGCCTAGCTGGGGCTTTCCTTGGTTGAGGCAGTTCGCTAGATGCAGAACACCCTGCTTCGAGGAGTTGATTCAACGAAGTAACCACTGGGTAACCTGTGTCTCTTTGGACTTGTTAGAAAGCACAGGGATGTATGCTGCGTGTGCAAGTGGAAATGGGGGCCTGATGGAACTAGCCTTGCTTTCCCATTCTGAAAGCTCCATTCATGCTGCCTTGAAGCTACTTGAAATTGACTGCTGTTGACAGGCCACTGGCCACTGTATACATGGCTCTGGGAAGACAATGAGTTTTGTCTAGCTAGCCGGATGCTTCGATGGCCGGGGTGGAGCTCATCGTGCCACGCTCTGGAGCTAAAGGGAAACTCAACGTGAGTACTGACCTCGAGGTAAGTCCCTGAGTAACCGCGCAGAAAGGGCGGCATGCAGCTGTTTCCATGAGGTATTAGTCGCTGTTCTGCTGTATTTTATTTTAGTTTTTATATTTTTTATTGTTGTTTTAAGATTGATTGATGGATTGATTGATTGATTGCTATATTGGGTCTTCGTTTCTGTGCTAGGGCTCTCTCCAGTTACGGTAAGTGGGGGCCACTCTTCATCGCGGTGCGTAGGCCTCTCAGTATCTCAGCCTCTCTTGTTGCGGAGCACAGGCTCCAGAGGCGCAGGCTCAGTAGTTGTGGCTCACGGGCCCAGTTGCCCCGTGGCATGTGGATTCCTCCCAGACCAGAGCTCGAACCCGTGTCCCCTGCATTGGCAGGCAGATTGTCAACCAGTGCACCACCAGGGAAGCCTCTGTTCTGCTCTATTTTAAAGGAAGTACCCTTTCCAGGACTCTTAGGCCCCTCGGGTGTGCATCATTTTCCCTCCAGGATCCCTGAGTGCCTCCAGACCCCTGTGGGCCTGTGAGCAACATGGAGGCCCAAAGGTAGGTCCCTCAGAGGCCCTCTGTGCATGCCGAGTGATGGGCAACACCCTGCACGTTCCTTAAGGAGAGCTACATTTCCAGAGCCCTGGAGCAGCCTCAGGACCACATTGCTAGGCAGTGCGACCTGCCATGGAAGTGTTCGTCACGGCCCCCGTCTGAGCTGCCGTGAGAAAACACTCTGCTTAGAATTCTTCGAGGACCTCGTACCTGAAGTCACTCTGCTGGAGGAGAAAGTCAGCATCCTCCCATGCTGTGGCGCTAACGGGACCCTCAGCGAGAGCACTTGCCTCGCGGTAAGGCCCTGAATTGCCATGCAGAAGCGGAGGCGTGCAGCAGTTTCCATGAGGCCGTAGCCACTGCTCTGCATTATTTTAACGTCAGTACGCTCTGCAGGACATCTAGGAGCCTGGCGTGGGCACCCTATTCCCTGCAAGGACACTGAGTACCCTCAGGCCCCCATGGGCCTGCTAAGCCACATCCAGGCCCGTAGCCCTTCGGAGCCACTCTGTGTATGCCGAGTGTAGGGCAACAGACTGCACTCTTTCTTGGGACAGCTTGACTTCCCCAGCATTCCCACAGGTCCACGAACACCGTTCTAGCAGGGCCAACATGCCGTGCAAGTCTGACTCATTGCCCTAGTCTGCGCTGCACTGAGAAAACACTCGGCTTCGTATTCCATCTGGGACCCCCTGTCTGAAGTCACCCTGCCTCCAGGAGAATGTGGGCTTGCGTTCCGACTGCAACTAAAGCCCAGTTCCTCGGATAACACTGCAGGCTTTTGAAGAGCCACGGGCCCGGAGGCCTAGCTGGGGCTTTCCTTGGATGAGGCAGTTCGCTAGATGCAGAACACCCTGCTTCGAGGAGTTGATTCAACGAAGTAACCACTGGGTAACCTGTGTCTCTTTGGACTTGTTAGAAAGCACAGGGATGTATGCTGCGTGTGCAAGCGGAAATGGGGGCCTGATGGAACTAGCCTTGCTTTCCCATTCTGAAAGCTCCATTCATGCTGCCTTGAAGCTACTTGAAATTGACTGCTGTTGACAGGCCACTGGCCACTGTATACATGGCTCTGGGAAGACAATGAGTTTTGTCTAGCTAGCCGGATGCTTCGATGGCCGGGGTGGAGCTCATCGTGCCACGCTCTGGAGCTAAAGGGAAACTCAACGTGAGTACTGACCTCGAGGTAAGTCCCTGAGTAACCGCGCAGAAAGGGCGGCATGCAGCTGTTTCCATGAGGTATTAGTCGCTGTTCTGCTGTATTTTATTTTAGTTTTTATATTTTTTATTGTTGTTTTAAGATTGATTGATGGATTGATTGATTGATTGCTATATTGGGTCTTCGTTTCTGTGCTAGGGCTCTCTCCAGTTACGGTAAGTGGGGGCCACTCTTCATCGCGGTGCGTAGGCCTCTCAGTATCTCAGCCTCTCTTGTTGCGGAGCACAGGCTCCAGAGGCGCAGGCTCAGTAGTTGTGGCTCACGGGCCCAGTTGCCCCGTGGCATGTGGATTCCTCCCAGACCAGAGCTCGAACCCGTGTCCCCTGCATTGGCAGGCAGATCGTCAACCAGTGCACCACCAGGGAAGCCTCTGTTCTGCTCTATTTTAAAGGAAGTACCCTTTCCAGGACTCTTAGGCCCCTCGGGTGTGCATCATTTTCCCTCCAGGATCCCTGAGTGCCTCCAGACCCCTGTGGGCCTGTGAGCAACATGGAGGCCCAAAGGTAGGTCCCTCAGAGGTCCTCTGTGCATGCCGAGTGATGGGCAACACCTTGCACGTAACATAAGGAGAGCTACATTTCCAGAGCCCTGGAGCAGCCTCAGGACCACATTTCTAGGCAGTGCGACCTGCCATGGAAGTGTTCGTCACGGCCCCCGTCTGAGCTGCCATGAGAAAACACTCTGCTTAGAATTCTTCGAGGACCTCGTACCTGAAGTCACTCTGCTGGAGGAGAAAGTCAGCATCCTCCCATGCTGTGGCGCTAACGGGACCCTCAGCGAGAGCACTTGCCTCGCGGTAAGGCCCTGAATTGCCATGCAGAAGCGGAGGCGTGCAGCAGTTTCCATGAGGCCGTAGCCACTGCCCTGCATTATTTTAACGTCAGTACGCTCTGCAGGACATCTAGGAGCCTGGCGTGGGCACCCTATTCCCTGCAAGGACACTGAGTACCCTCAGGCCCCCATGGGCCTGCTAAGCCACATCCAGGCCCGTAGCCCTTCGGAGCCACTCTGTGTATGCCGAGTGTAGGGCAACAGACTGCACTCTTTCTTGGGACAGCTTGACTTCTCCAGCATTCCCACAGGTCCACGAACACCGTTCTAGCAGGGCCAACGTGCCGTGCAAGTCTGACTCATTGCCCTAGTCTGCGCTGCACTGAGAAAACACTCGGCTTCGTATTCCATCTGGGACCCCCTGTCTGAAGTCACCCTGCCTCCAGGAGAATGTGGGCTTGCGTTCCGACTGCAACTAAAGCCCAGTTCCTCGGATAACACTGCAGGCTTTTGAAGAGCCACGGGCCCGGAGGCCTAGCTGGGGCTTTCCTTGGTTGAGGCAGTTCGCTAGATGCAGAACACCCTGCTTCGAGGAGTTGATTCAACGAAGTAACCACTGGGTAACCTGTGTCTCTTTGGACTTGTTAGAAAGCACAGGGATGTATGCTGCGTGTGCAAGTGGAAATGGGGGCCTGATGGAACTAGCCTTGCTTTCCCATTCTGAAAGCTCCATTCATGCTGCCTTGAAGCTACTTGAAATTGACTGCTGTTGACAGGCCACTGGCCACTGTATACATGGCTCTGGGAAGACAATGAGTTTTGTCTAGCTAGCCGGATGCTTCGATGGCCGGGGTGGAGCTCATCGTGCCACGCTCTGGAGCTAAAGGGAAACTCAACGTGAGTACTGACCTCGAGGTAAGTCCCTGAGTAACCGCGCAGAAAGGGCGGCATGCAGCTGTTTCCATGAGGTATTAGTCGCTGTTCTGCTGTATTTTATTTTATTTTTTATATTTTTTATTGTTGTTTTAAGATTGATTGATGGATTGATTGATTGATTGCTATATTGGGTCTTTGTTTCTGTGCTAGGGCTCTCTCCAGTTACGGTAAGTGGGGGCCACTCTTCATCGCGGTGCGTAGGCCTCTCAGTATCTCAGCCTCTCTTGTTGTGGAGCACAGGCTCCAGAGGCGCAGGCTCAGTAGTTGTGGCTCACGGGCCCAGTTGCCCCGTGGCATGTGGATTCCTCCCAGACCAGAGCTCGAACCCGTGTCCCCTGCATTGGCAGGCAGATTGTCAACCAGTGCACCACCAGGGAAGCCTCTGTTCTGCTCTATTTTAAAGGAAGTACCCTTTCCAGGACTCTTAGGCCCCTCGGGTGTGCATCATTTTCCCTCCAGGATCCCTGAGTGCCTCCAGACCCCTGTGGGCCTGTGAGCAACATGGAGGCCCAAAGGTAGGTCCCTCAGAGGCCCTCTGTGCATGCCGAGTGATGGGCAACACCCTGCACGTTCCTTAAGGAGAGCTACATTTCCAGAGCCCTGGAGCAGCCTCAGGACCACATTTCTAGGCAGTGCGACCTGCCATGGAAGTGTTCGTCACGGCCCCCGTCTGAGCTGCCGTGAGAAAACACTCTGCTTAGAATTCTTCGAGGACCTCGTACCTGAAGTCACTCTGCTGGAGGAGAAAGTCAGCATCCTCCCATGCTGTGGCGCTAACGGGACCCTCAGCGAGAGCACTTGCCTCGCGGTAAGGCCCTGAATTGCCATGCAGAAGCGGAGGCGTGCAGCAGTTTCCATGAGGCCGTAGCCACTGCTCTGCATTATTTTAACGTCAGTACGCTCTGCAGGACATCTAGGAGCCTGGCGTGGGCACCCTATTCCCTGCAAGGACACTGAGTACCCTCAGGCCCCCATGGGCCTGCTAAGCCACATCCAGGCCCGTAGCCCTTCGGAGCCACTCTGTGTATGCCGAGTGTAGGGCAACAGACTGCACTCTTTCTTGGGACAGCTTGACTTCTCCAGCATTCCCACAGGTCCACGAACACCGTTCTAGCAGGGCCAACGTGCCGTGCAAGTCTGACTCATTGCCCTAGTCTGCGCTGCACTGAGAAAACACTCGGCTTCGTATTCCATCTGGGACCCCCTGTCTGAAGTCACCCTGCCTCCAGGAGAATGTGGGCTTGCGTTCCGACTGCAACTAAAGCCCAGTTCCTCGGATAACACTGCAGGCTTTTGAAGAGCCACGGGCCCGGAGGCCTAGCTGGGGCTTTCCTTGGTTGAGGCAGTTCGCTAGATGCAGAACACCCTGCTTCGAGGAGTTGATTCAACGAAGTAACCACTGGGTAACCTGTGTCTCTTTGGACTTGTTAGAAAGCACAGGGATGTATGCTGCGTGTGCAAGCGGAAATGGGGGCCTGATGGAACTAGCCTTGCTTTCCCATTCTGAAAGCTCCATTCATGCTGCCTTGAAGCTACTTGAAATTGACTGCTGTTGACAGGCCACTGGCCACTGTATACATGGCTCTGGGAAGACAATGAGTTTTGTCTAGCTAGCCGGATGCTTCGATGGCCGGGGTGGAGCTCATCGTGCCACGCTCTGGAGCTAAAGGGAAACTCAACGTGAGTACTGACCTCGAGGTAAGTCCCTGAGTAACCGCGCAGAAAGGGCGGCATGCAGCTGTTTCCATGAGGTATTAGTCGCTGTTCTGCTGTATTTTATTTTAGTTTTTATATTTTTTATTGTTGTTTTAAGATTGATTGATGGATTGATTGATTGATTGCTATATTGGGTCTTCGTTTCTGTGCTAGGGCTCTCTCCAGTTACGGTAAGTGGGGGCCACTCTTCATCGCGGTGCGTAGGCCTCTCAGTATCTCAGCCTCTCTTGTTGCGGAGCACAGGCTCCAGAGGCGCAGGCTCAGTAGTTGTGGCTCACGGGCCCAGTTGCCCCGTGGCATGTGGATTCCTCCCAGACCAGAGCTCGAACCCGTGTCCCCTGCATTGGCAGGCAGATTGTCAACCAGTGCACCACCAGGGAAGCCTCTGTTCTGCTCTATTTTAAAGGAAGTACCCTTTCCAGGACTCTTAGGCCCCTCGGGTGTGCATCATTTTCCCTCCAGGATCCCTGAGTGCCTCCAGACCCCTGTGGGCCTGTGAGCAACATGGAGGCCCAAAGGTAGGTCCCTCAGAGGCCCTCTGTGCATGCCGAGTGATGGGCAACACCCTGCACGTTCCTTAAGGAGAGCTACATTTCCAGAGCCCTGGAGCAGCCTCAGGACCACATTGCTAGGCAGTGCGACCTGCCATGGAAGTGTTCGTCACGGCCCCCGTCTGAGCTGCCGTGAGAAAACACTCTGCTTAGAATTCTTCGAGGACCTCGTACCTGAAGTCACTCTGCTGGAGGAGAAAGTCAGCATCCTCCCATGCTGTGGCGCTAACGGGACCCTCAGCGAGAGCACTTGCCTCGCGGTAAGGCCCTGAATTGCCATGCAGAAGCGGAGGCGTGCAGCAGTTTCCATGAGGCCGTAGCCACTGCTCTGCATTATTTTAACGTCAGTACGCTCTGCAGGACATCTAGGAGCCTGGCGTGGGCACCCTATTCCCTGCAAGGACACTGAGTACCCTCAGGCCCCCATGGGCCTGCTAAGCCACATCCAGGCCCGTAGCCCTTCGGAGCCACTCTGTGTATGCCGAGTGTAGGGCAACAGACTGCACTCTTTCTTGGGACAGCTTGACTTCCCCAGCATTCCCACAGGTCCACGAACACCGTTCTAGCAGGGCCAACGTGCCGTGCAAGTCTGACTCATTGCCCTAGTCTGCGCTGCACTGAGAAAACACTCGGCTTCGTATTCCATCTGGGACCCCCTGTCTGAAGTCACCCTGCCTCCAGGAGAATGTGGGCTTGCGTTCCGACTGCAACTAAAGCCCAGTTCCTCGGATAACACTGCAGGCTTTTGAAGAGCCACGGGCCCGGAGGCCTAGCTGGGGCTTTCCTTGGATGAGGCAGTTCGCTAGATGCAGAACACCCTGCTTCGAGGAGTTGATTCAACGAAGTAACCACTGGGTAACCTGTGTCTCTTTGGACTTGTTAGAAAGCACAGGGATGTATGCTGCGTGTGCAAGCGGAAATGGGGGCCTGATGGAACTAGCCTTGCTTTCCCATTCTGAAAGCTCCATTCATGCTGCCTTGAAGCTACTTGAAATTGACTGCTGTTGACAGGCCACTGGCCACTGTATACATGGCTCTGGGAAGACAATGAGTTTTGTCTAGCTAGCCGGATGCTTCGATGGCCGGGGTGGAGCTCATCGTGCCACGCTCTGGAGCTAAAGGGAAACTCAACGTGAGTACTGACCTCGAGGTAAGTCCCTGAGTAACCGCGCAGAAAGGGCGGCATGCAGCTGTTTCCATGAGGTATTAGTCGCTGTTCTGCTGTATTTTATTTTAGTTTTTATATTTTTTATTGTTGTTTTAAGATTGATTGATGGATTGATTGATTGATTGCTATATTGGGTCTTCGTTTCTGTGCTAGGGCTCTCTCCAGTTACGGTAAGTGGGGGCCACTCTTCATCGCGGTGCGTAGGCCTCTCAGTATCTCAGCCTCTCTTGTTGCGGAGCACAGGCTCCAGAGGCGCAGGCTCAGTAGTTGTGGCTCACGGGCCCAGTTGCCCCGTGGCATGTGGATTCCTCCCAGACCAGAGCTCGAACCCGTGTCCCCTGCATTGGCAGGCAGATCGTCAACCAGTGCACCACCAGGGAAGCCTCTGTTCTGCTCTATTTTAAAGGAAGTACCCTTTCCAGGACTCTTAGGCCCCTCGGGTGTGCATCATTTCCCCTCCAGGATCCCTGAGTGCCTCCAGACCCCTGTGGGCCTGTGAGCAACATGGAGGCCCAAAGGTAGGTCCCTCAGAGGCCCTCTGTGCATGCCGAGTGATGGGCAACACCCTGCACGTTCCTTAAGGAGAGCTACATTTCCAGAGCCCTGGAGCAGCCTCAGGACCACATTGCTAGGCAGTGCGACCTGCCATGGAAGTGTTCGTCACGGCCCCCGTCTGAGCTGCCGTGAGAAAACACTCTGCTTAGAATTCTTCGAGGACCTCGTACCTGAAGTCACTCTGCTGGAGGAGAAAGTCAGCATCCTCCCATGCTGTGGCACTAACGGGACCCTCAGCGAGAGCACTTGCCTCGCGGTAAGGCCCTGAATTGCCATGCAGAAGCGGAGGCGTGCAGCAGTTTCCATGAGGCCGTAGCCACTGCTCTGCATTATTTTAACATCAGTACGCTCTGCAGGACATCTAGGAGCCTGGCGTGGGCACCCTATTCCCTGCAAGGACACTGAGTACCCTCAGGCCCCCATGGGCTTGCTAAGCCACATCCAGGCCCGTAGCCCTTCGGAGCCACTCTGTGTATGCCGAGTGTAGGGCAACAGACTGCACTCTTTCTTGGGACAGCTTGACTTCCCCAGCATTCCCACAGGTCCACGAACACCGTTCTAGCAGGGCCAACATGCCGTGCAAGTCTGACTCATTGCCCTAGTCTGCGCTGCACTGAGAAAACACTCGGCTTCGTATTCCATCTGGGACCCCCTGTCTGAAGTCACCCTGCCTCCAGGAGAATGTGGGCTTGCGTTCCGACTGCAACTAAAGCCCAGTTCCTCGGATAACACTGCAGGCTTTTGAAGAGCCACGGGCCCGGAGGCCTAGCTGGGGCTTTCCTTGGATGAGGCAGTTCGCTAGATGCAGAACACCCTGCTTCGAGGAGTTGATTCAACGAAGTAACCACTGGGTAACCTGTGTCTCTTTGGACTTGTTAGAAAGCACAGGGATGTATGCTGCGTGTGCAAGCGGAAATGGGGGCCTGATGGAACTAGCCTTGCTTTCCCATTCTGAAAGCTCCATTCATGCTGCCTTGAAGCTACTTGAAATTGACTGCTGTTGACAGGCCACTGGCCACTGTATACATGGCTCTGGGAAGACAATGAGTTTTGTCTAGCTAGCCGGATGCTTCGATGGCCGGGGTGGAGCTCATCGTGCCACGCTCTGGAGCTAAAGGGAAACTCAACGTGAGTACTGACCTCGAGGTAAGTCCCTGAGTAACCGCGCAGAAAGGGCGGCATGCAGCTGTTTCCATGAGGTATTAGTCGCTGTTCTGCTGTATTTTATTTTAGTTTTTATATTTTTTATTGTTGTTTTAAGATTGATTGATGGATTGATTGATTGATTGCTATATTGGGTCTTCGTTTCTGTGCTAGGGCTCTCTCCAGTTACGGTAAGTGGGGGCCACTCTTCATCGCGGTGCGTAGGCCTCTCAGTATCTCAGCCTCTCTTGTTGCGGAGCACAGGCTCCAGAGGCGCAGGCTCAGTAGTTGTGGCTCACGGGCCCAGTTGCCCCGTGGCATGTGGATTCCTCCCAGACCAGAGCTCGAACCCGTGTCCCCTGCATTGGCAGGCAGATCGTCAACCAGTGCACCACCAGGGAAGCCTCTGTTCTGCTCTATTTTAAAGGAAGTACCCTTTCCAGGACTCTTAGGCCCCTCGGGTGTGCATCATTTTCCCTCCAGGATCCCTGAGTGCCTCCAGACCCCTGTGGGCCTGTGAGCAACATGGAGGCCCAAAGGTAGGTCCCTCAGAGGTCCTCTGTGCATGCCGAGTGATGGGCAACACCTTGCACGTAACATAAGGAGAGCTACATTTCCAGAGCCCTGGAGCAGCCTCAGGACCACATTTCTAGGCAGTGCGACCTGCCATGGAAGTGTTCGTCACGGCCCCCGTCTGAGCTGCCATGAGAAAACACTCTGCTTAGAATTCTTCGAGGACCTCGTACCTGAAGTCACTCTGCTGGAGGAGAAAGTCAGCATCCTCCGATGCTGTGGCGCTAACGGGACCCTCAGCGAGAGCACTTGCCTCGCGGTAAGGCCCTGAATTGCCATGCAGAAGCGGAGGCGTGCAGCAGTTTCCATGAGGCCGTAGCCACTGCCCTGCATTATTTTAACGTCAGTACGCTCTGCAGGACATCTAGGAGCCTGGCGTGGGCACCCTATTCCCTGCAAGGACACTGAGTACCCTCAGGCCCCCATGGGCCTGCTAAGCCACATCCAGGCCCGTAGCCCTTCGGAGCCACTCTGTGTATGCCGAGTGTAGGGCAACAGACTGCACTCTTTCTTGGGACAGCTTGACTTCTCCAGCATTCCCAGAGGTCCACGAACACCGTTCTAGCAGGGCCAACATGCCGTGCAAGTCTGACTCATTGCCCTAGTCTGCGCTGCACTGAGAAAACACTCGGCTTCGTATTCCATCTGGGACCCCCTGTCTGAAGTCACCCTGCCTCCAGGAGAATGTGGGCTTGCTTTCCGACTGCAACTAAAGCCCAGTTCCTCGGATAACACTGCAGGCTTTTGAAGAGCCTCGGGCCCGGAGGCCTAGCTGGGGCTTTCCTTGGTTGAGGCAGTTCGCTAGATGCAGAACACCCTGCTTCGAGGAGTTGATTCAACGAAGTAACCACTGGGTAACCTGTGTCTCTTTGGACTTGTTAGAAAGCACAGGGATGTATGCTGCGTGTGCAAGTGGAAATGGGGGCCTGATGGAACTAGCCTTGCTTTCCCATTCTGAAAGCTCCATTCATGCTGCCTTGAAGCTACTTGAAATTGACTGCTGTTGACAGGCCACTGGCCACTGTATACATGGCTCTGGGAAGACAATGAGTTTTGTCTAGCTAGCCGGATGCTTCGATGGCCGGGGTGGAGCTCATCGTGCCACGCTCTGGAGCTAAAGGGAAACTCAACGTGAGTACTGACCTCGAGGTAAGTCCCTGAGTAACCGCGCAGAAAGGGCGGCATGCAGCTGTTTCCATGAGGTATTAGTCGCTGTTCTGCTGTATTTTATTTTATTTTTTATATTTTTTATTGTTGTTTTAAGATTGATTGATGGATTGATTGATTGATTGCTATATTGGGTCTTTGTTTCTGTGCTAGGGCTCTCTCCAGTTACGGTAAGTGGGGGCCACTCTTCATCGCGGTGCGTAGGCCTCTCAGTATCTCAGCCTCTCTTGTTGTGGAGCACAGGCTCCAGAGGCGCAGGCTCAGTAGTTGTGGCTCACGGGCCCAGTTGCCCCGTGGCATGTGGATTCCTCCCAGACCAGAGCTCGAACCCGTGTCCCCTGCATTGGCAGGCAGATTGTCAACCAGTGCACCACCAGGGAAGCCTCTGTTCTGCTCTATTTTAAAGGAAGTACCCTTTCCAGGACTCTTAGGCCCCTCGGGTGTGCATCATTTTCCCTCCAGGATCCCTGAGTGCCTCCAGACCCCTGTGGGCCTGTGAGCGACATGGAGGCCCAAAGGTAGGTCCCTCAGAGGCCCTCTGTGCATGCCGAGTGATGGGCAACACCCTGCACGTTCCTTAAGGAGAGCTACATTTCCAGAGCCCTGGAGCAGCCTCAGGACCACATTTCTAGGCAGTGCGACCTGCCATGGAAGTGTTCGTCACGGCCCCCGTCTGAGCTGCCGTGAGAAAACACTCTGCTTAGAATTCTTCGAGGACCTCGTACCTGAAGTCACTCTGCTGGAGGAGAAAGTCAGCATCCTCCCATGCTGTGGCGCTAACGGGACCCTCAGCGAGAGCACTTGCCTCGCGGTAAGGCCCTGAATTGCCATGCAGAAGCGGAGGCGTGCAGCAGTTTCCATGAGGCCGTAGCCACTGCTCTGCATTATTTTAACGTCAGTACGCTCTGCAGGACATCTAGGAGCCTGGCGTGGGCACCCTATTCCCTGCAAGGACACTGAGTACCCTCAGGCCCCCATGGGCCTGCTAAGCCACATCCAGGCCCGTAGCCCTTCGGAGCCACTCTGTGTATGCCGAGTGTAGGGCAACAGACTGCACTCTTTCTTGGGACAGCTTGACTTCCCCAGCATTCCCACAGGTCCACGAACACCGTTCTAGCAGGGCCAACGTGCCGTGCAAGTCTGACTCATTGCCCTAGTCTGCGCTGCACTGAGAAAACACTCGGCTTCGTATTCCATCTGGGACCCCCTGTCTGAAGTCACCCTGCCTCCAGGAGAATGTGGGCTTGCGTTCCGACTGCAACTAAAGCCCAGTTCCTCGGATAACACTGCAGGCTTTTGAAGAGCCACGGGCCCGGAGGCCTAGCTGGGGCTTTCCTTGGATGAGGCAGTTCGCTAGATGCAGAACACCCTGCTTCGAGGAGTTGATTCAACGAAGTAACCACTGGGTAACCTGTGTCTCTTTGGACTTGTTAGAAAGCACAGGGATGTATGCTGCGTGTGCAAGCGGAAATGGGGGCCTGATGGAACTAGCCTTGCTTTCCCATTCTGAAAGCTCCATTCATGCTGCCTTGAAGCTACTTGAAATTGACTGCTGTTGACAGGCCACTGGCCACTGTATACATGGCTCTGGGAAGACAATGAGTTTTGTCTAGCTAGCCGGATGCTTCGATGGCCGGGGTGGAGCTCATCGTGCCACGCTCTGGAGCTAAAGGGAAACTCAACGTGAGTACTGACCTCGAGGTAAGTCCCTGAGTAACCGCGCAGAAAGGGCGGCATGCAGCTGTTTCCATGAGGTATTAGTCGCTGTTCTGCTGTATTTTATTTTAGTTTTTATATTTTTTATTGTTGTTTTAAGATTGATTGATGGATTGATTGATTGATTGCTATATTGGGTCTTCGTTTCTGTGCTAGGGCTCTCTCCAGTTACGGTAAGTGGGGGCCACTCTTCATCGCGGTGCGTAGGCCTCTCAGTATCTCAGCCTCTCTTGTTGCGGAGCACAGGCTCCAGAGGCGCAGGCTCAGTAGTTGTGGCTCACGGGCCCAGTTGCCCCGTGGCATGTGGATTCCTCCCAGACCAGAGCTCGAACCCGTGTCCCCTGCATTGGCAGGCAGATCGTCAACCAGTGCACCACCAGGGAAGCCTCTGTTCTGCTCTATTTTAAAGGAAGTACCCTTTCCAGGACTCTTAGGCCCCTCGGGTGTGCATCATTTCCCCTCCAGGATCCCTGAGTGCCTCCAGACCCCTGTGGGCCTGTGAGCAACATGGAGGCCCAAAGGTAGGTCCCTCAGAGGCCCTCTGTGCATGCCGAGTGATGGGCAACACCCTGCACGTTCCTTAAGGAGAGCTACATTTCCAGAGCCCTGGAGCAGCCTCAGGACCACATTGCTAGGCAGTGCGACCTGCCATGGAAGTGTTCGTCACGGCCCCCGTCTGAGCTGCCGTGAGAAAACACTCTGCTTAGAATTCTTCGAGGACCTCGTACCTGAAGTCACTCTGCTGGAGGAGAAAGTCAGCATCCTCCCATGCTGTGGCACTAACGGGACCCTCAGCGAGAGCACTTGCCTCGCGGTAAGGCCCTGAATTGCCATGCAGAAGCGGAGGCGTGCAGCAGTTTCCATGAGGCCGTAGCCACTGCTCTGCATTATTTTAACATCAGTACGCTCTGCAGGACATCTAGGAGCCTGGCGTGGGCACCCTATTCCCTGCAAGGACACTGAGTACCCTCAGGCCCCCATGGGCCTGCTAAGCCACATCCAGGCCCGTAGCCCTTCGGAGCCACTCTGTGTATGCCGAGTGTAGGGCAACAGACTGCACTCTTTCTTGGGACAGCTTGACTTCCCCAGCATTCCCACAGGTCCACGAACACCGTTCTAGCAGGGCCAACATGCCGTGCAAGTCTGACTCATTGCCCTAGTCTGCGCTGCACTGAGAAAACACTCGGCTTCGTATTCCATCTGGGACCCCCTGTCTGAAGTCACCCTGCCTCCAGGAGAATGTGGGCTTGCGTTCCGACTGCAACTAAAGCCCAGTTCCTCGGATAACACTGCAGGCTTTTGAAGAGCCACGGGCCCGGAGGCCTAGCTGGGGCTTTCCTTGGATGAGGCAGTTCGCTAGATGCAGAACACCCTGCTTCGAGGAGTTGATTCAACGAAGTAACCACTGGGTAACCTGTGTCTCTTTGGACTTGTTAGAAAGCACAGGGATGTATGCTGCGTGTGCAAGCGGAAATGGGGGCCTGATGGAACTAGCCTTGCTTTCCCATTCTGAAAGCTCCATTCATGCTGCCTTGAAGCTACTTGAAATTGACTGCTGTTGACAGGCCACTGGCCACTGTATACATGGCTCTGGGAAGACAATGAGTTTTGTCTAGCTAGCCGGATGCTTCGATGGCCGGGGTGGAGCTCATCGTGCCACGCTCTGGAGCTAAAGGGAAACTCAACGTGAGTACTGACCTCGAGGTAAGTCCCTGAGTAACCGCGCAGAAAGGGCGGCATGCAGCTGTTTCCATGAGGTATTAGTCGCTGTTCTGCTGTATTTTATTTTAGTTTTTATATTTTTTATTGTTGTTTTAAGATTGATTGATGGATTGATTGATTGATTGCTATATTGGGTCTTCGTTTCTGTGCTAGGGCTCTCTCCAGTTACGGTAAGTGGGGGCCACTCTTCATCGCGGTGCGTAGGCCTCTCAGTATCTCAGCCTCTCTTGTTGCGGAGCACAGGCTCCAGAGGCGCAGGCTCAGTAGTTGTGGCTCACGGGCCCAGTTGCCCCGTGGCATGTGGATTCCTCCCAGACCAGAGCTCGAACCCGTGTCCCCTGCATTGGCAGGCAGATCGTCAACCAGTGCACCACCAGGGAAGCCTCTGTTCTGCTCTATTTTAAAGGAAGTACCCTTTCCAGGACTCTTAGGCCCCTCGGGTGTGCATCATTTTCCCTCCAGGATCCCTGAGTGCCTCCAGACCCCTGTGGGCCTGTGAGCAACATGGAGGCCCAAAGGTAGGTCCCTCAGAGGTCCTCTGTGCATGCCGAGTGATGGGCAACACCTTGCACGTAACATAAGGAGAGCTACATTTCCAGAGCCCTGGAGCAGCCTCAGGACCACATTTCTAGGCAGTGCGACCTGCCATGGAAGTGTTCGTCACGGCCCCCGTCTGAGCTGCCATGAGAAAACACTCTGCTTAGAATTCTTCGAGGACCTCGTACCTGAAGTCACTCTGCTGGAGGAGAAAGTCAGCATCCTCCGATGCTGTGGCGCTAACGGGACCCTCAGCGAGAGCACTTGCCTCGCGGTAAGGCCCTGAATTGCCATGCAGAAGCGGAGGCGTGCAGCAGTTTCCATGAGGCCGTAGCCACTGCCCTGCATTATTTTAACGTCAGTACGCTCTGCAGGACATCTAGGAGCCTGGCGTGGGCACCCTATTCCCTGCAAGGACACTGAGTACCCTCAGGCCCCCATGGGCCTGCTAAGCCACATCCAGGCCCGTAGCCCTTCGGAGCCACTCTGTGTATGCCGAGTGTAGGGCAACAGACTGCACTCTTTCTTGGGACAGCTTGACTTCTCCAGCATTCCCAGAGGTCCACGAACACCGTTCTAGCAGGGCCAACATGCCGTGCAAGTCTGACTCATTGCCCTAGTCTGCGCTGCACTGAGAAAACACTCGGCTTCGTATTCCATCTGGGACCCCCTGTCTGAAGTCACCCTGCCTCCAGGAGAATGTGGGCTTGCTTTCCGACTGCAACTAAAGCCCAGTTCCTCGGATAACACTGCAGGCTTTTGAAGAGCCTCGGGCCCGGAGGCCTAGCTGGGGCTTTCCTTGGTTGAGGCAGTTCGCTAGATGCAGAACACCCTGCTTCGAGGAGTTGATTCAACGAAGTAACCACTGGGTAACCTGTGTCTCTTTGGACTTGTTAGAAAGCACAGGGATGTATGCTGCGTGTGCAAGTGGAAATGGGGGCCTGATGGAACTAGCCTTGCTTTCCCATTCTGAAAGCTCCATTCATGCTGCCTTGAAGCTACTTGAAATTGACTGCTGTTGACAGGCCACTGGCCACTGTATACATGGCTCTGGGAAGACAATGAGTTTTGTCTAGCTAGCCGGATGCTTCGATGGCCGGGGTGGAGCTCATCGTGCCACGCTCTGGAGCTAAAGGGAAACTCAACGTGAGTACTGACCTCGAGGTAAGTCCCTGAGTAACCGCGCAGAAAGGGCGGCATGCAGCTGTTTCCATGAGGTATTAGTCGCTGTTCTGCTGTATTTTATTTTATTTTTTATATTTTTTATTGTTGTTTTAAGATTGATTGATGGATTGATTGATTGATTGCTATATTGGGTCTTCGTTTCTGTGCTAGGGCTCTCTCCAGTTACGGTAAGTGGGGGCCACTCTTCATCGCGGTGCGTAGGCCTCTCAGTATCTCAGCCTCTCTTGTTGTGGAGCACAGGCTCC
This sequence comes from Balaenoptera acutorostrata, assembly GCF_949987535.1. Taxonomy (NCBI): domain Eukaryota; kingdom Metazoa; phylum Chordata; class Mammalia; order Artiodactyla; family Balaenopteridae; genus Balaenoptera; species Balaenoptera acutorostrata. Next base: position 1,822,994 of record NC_080065.1, on the reverse strand, counting down.
AGAGGCGCAGGCTCAGTAGTTGTGGCTCACGGGCCCAGTTGCCCCGTGGCATGTGGATTCCTCCCAGACCAGAGCTCGAACCCGTGTCCCCTGCATTGGCAGGCAGATTGTCAACCAGTGCACCACCAGGGAAGCCTCTGTTCTGCTCTATTTTAAAGGAAGTACCCTTTCCAGGACTCTTAGGCCCCTCGGGTGTGCATCATTTTCCCTCCAGGATCCCTGAGTGCCTCCAGACCCCTGTGGGCCTGTGAGCGACATGGAGGCCCAAAGGTAGGTCCCTCAGAGGCCCTCTGTGCATGCCGAGTGATGGGCAACACCCTGCACGTTCCTTAAGGAGAGCTACATTTCCAGAGCCCTGGAGCAGCCTCAGGACCACATTTCTAGGCAGTGCGACCTGCCATGGAAGTGTTCGTCACGGCCCCCGTCTGAGCTGCCGTGAGAAAACACTCTGCTTAGAATTCTTCGAGGACCTCGTACCTGAAGTCACTCTGCTGGAGGAGAAAGTCAGCATCCTCCCATGCTGTGGCGCTAACGGGACCCTCAGCGAGAGCACTTGCCTCGCGGTAAGGCCCTGAATTGCCATGCAGAAGCGGAGGCGTGCAGCAGTTTCCATGAGGCCGTAGCCACTGCTCTGCATTATTTTAACGTCAGTACGCTCTGCAGGACATCTAGGAGCCTGGCGTGGGCACCCTATTCCCTGCAAGGACACTGAGTACCCTCAGGCCCCCATGGGCCTGCTAAGCCACATCCAGGCCCGTAGCCCTTCGGAGCCACTCTGTGTATGCCGAGTGTAGGGCAACAGACTGCACTCTTTCTTGGGACAGCTTGACTTCTCCAGCATTCCCACAGGTCCACGAACACCGTTCTAGCAGGGCCAACGTGCCGTGCAAGTCTGACTCATTGCCCTAGTCTGCGCTGCACTGAGAAAACACTCGGCTTCGTATTCCATCTGGGACCCCCTGTCTGAAGTCACCCTGCCTCCAGGAGAATGTGGGCTTGCGTTCCGACTGCAACTAAAGCCCAGTTCCTCGGATAACACTGCAGGCTTTTGAAGAGCCACGGGCCCGGAGGCCTAGCTGGGGCTTTCCTTGGTTGAGGCAGTTCGCTAGATGCAGAACACCCTGCTTCGAGGAGTTGATTCAACGAAGTAACCACTGGGTAACCTGTGTCTCTTTGGACTTGTTAGAAAGCACAGGGATGTATGCTGCGTGTGCAAGCGGAAATGGGGGCCTGATGGAACTAGCCTTGCTTTCCCATTCTGAAAGCTCCATTCATGCTGCCTTGAAGCTACTTGAAATTGACTGCTGTTGACAGGCCACTGGCCACTGTATACATGGCTCTGGGAAGACAATGAGTTTTGTCTAGCTAGCCGGATGCTTCGATGGCCGGGGTGGAGCTCATCGTGCCACGCTCTGGAGCTAAAGGGAAACTCAACGTGAGTACTGACCTCGAGGTAAGTCCCTGAGTAACCGCGCAGAAAGGGCGGCATGCAGCTGTTTCCATGAGGTATTAGTCGCTGTTCTGCTGTATTTTATTTTAGTTTTTATATTTTTTATTGTTGTTTTAAGATTGATTGATGGATTGATTGATTGATTGCTATATTGGGTCTTCGTTTCTGTGCTAGGGCTCTCTCCAGTTACGGTAAGTGGGGGCCACTCTTCATCGCGGTGCGTAGGCCTCTCAGTATCTCAGCCTCTCTTGTTGCGGAGCACAGGCTCCAGAGGCGCAGGCTCAGTAGTTGTGGCTCACGGGCCCAGTTGCCCCGTGGCATGTGGATTCCTCCCAGACCAGAGCTCGAACCCGTGTCCCCTGCATTGGCAGGCAGATTGTCAACCAGTGCACCACCAGGGAAGCCTCTGTTCTGCTCTATTTTAAAGGAAGTACCCTTTCCAGGACTCTTAGGCCCCTCGGGTGTGCATCATTTTCCCTCCAGGATCCCTGAGTGCCTCCAGACCCCTGTGGGCCTGTGAGCAACATGGAGGCCCAAAGGTAGGTCCCTCAGAGGCCCTCTGTGCATGCCGAGTGATGGGCAACACCCTGCACGTTCCTTAAGGAGAGCTACATTTCCAGAGCCCTGGAGCAGCCTCAGGACCACATTGCTAGGCAGTGCGACCTGCCATGGAAGTGTTCGTCACGGCCCCCGTCTGAGCTGCCGTGAGAAAACACTCTGCTTAGAATTCTTCGAGGACCTCGTACCTGAAGTCACTCTGCTGGAGGAGAAAGTCAGCATCCTCCCATGCTGTGGCGCTAACGGGACCCTCAGCGAGAGCACTTGCCTCGCGGTAAGGCCCTGAATTGCCATGCAGAAGCGGAGGCGTGCAGCAGTTTCCATGAGGCCGTAGCCACTGCTCTGCATTATTTTAACGTCAGTACGCTCTGCAGGACATCTAGGAGCCTGGCGTGGGCACCCTATTCCCTGCAAGGACACTGAGTACCCTCAGGCCCCCATGGGCCTGCTAAGCCACATCCAGGCCCGTAGCCCTTCGGAGCCACTCTGTGTATGCCGAGTGTAGGGCAACAGACTGCACTCTTTCTTGGGACAGCTTGACTTCTCCAGCATTCCCACAGGTCCACGAACACCGTTCTAGCAGGGCCAACGTGCCGTGCAAGTCTGACTCATTGCCCTAGTCTGCGCTGCACTGAGAAAACACTCGGCTTCGTATTCCATCTGGGACCCCCTGTCTGAAGTCACCCTGCCTCCAGGAGAATGTGGGCTTGCGTTCCGACTGCAACTAAAGCCCAGTTCCTCGGATAACACTGCAGGCTTTTGAAGAGCCACGGGCCCGGAGGCCTAGCTGGGGCTTTCCTTGGTTGAGGCAGTTCGCTAGATGCAGAACACCCTGCTTCGAGGAGTTGATTCAACGAAGTAACCACTGGGTAACCTGTGTCTCTTTGGACTTGTTAGAAAGCACAGGGATGTATGCTGCGTGTGCAAGCGGAAATGGGGGCCTGATGGAACTAGCCTTGCTTTCCCATTCTGAAAGCTCCATTCATGCTGCCTTGAAGCTACTTGAAATTGACTGCTGTTGACAGGCCACTGGCCACTGTATACATGGCTCTGGGAAGACAATGAGTTTTGTCTAGCTAGCCGGATGCTTCGATGGCCGGGGTGGAGCTCATCGTGCCACGCTCTGGAGCTAAAGGGAAACTCAACGTGAGTACTGACCTCGAGGTAAGTCCCTGAGTAACCGCGCAGAAAGGGCGGCATGCAGCTGTTTCCATGAGGTATTAGTCGCTGTTCTGCTGTATTTTATTTTAGTTTTTATATTTTTTATTGTTGTTTTAAGATTGATTGATGGATTGATTGATTGATTGCTATATTGGGTCTTCGTTTCTGTGCTAGGGCTCTCTCCAGTTACGGTAAGTGGGGGCCACTCTTCATCGCGGTGCGTAGGCCTCTCAGTATCTCAGCCTCTCTTGTTGCGGAGCACAGGCTCCAGAGGCGCAGGCTCAGTAGTTGTGGCTCACGGGCCCAGTTGCCCCGTGGCATGTGGATTCCTCCCAGACCAGAGCTCGAACCCGTGTCCCCTGCATTGGCAGGCAGATTGTCAACCAGTGCACCACCAGGGAAGCCTCTGTTCTGCTCTATTTTAAAGGAAGTACCCTTTCCAGGACTCTTAGGCCCCTCGGGTGTGCATCATTTTCCCTCCAGGATCCCTGAGTGCCTCCAGACCCCTGTGGGCCTGTGAGCAACATGGAGGCCCAAAGGTAGGTCCCTCAGAGGCCCTCTGTGCATGCCGAGTGATGGGCAACACCCTGCACGTTCCTTAAGGAGAGCTACATTTCCAGAGCCCTGGAGCAGCCTCAGGACCACATTGCTAGGCAGTGCGACCTGCCATGGAAGTGTTCGTCACGGCCCCCGTCTGAGCTGCCGTGAGAAAACACTCTGCTTAGAATTCTTCGAGGACCTCGTACCTGAAGTCACTCTGCTGGAGGAGAAAGTCAGCATCCTCCCATGCTGTGGCGCTAACGGGACCCTCAGCGAGAGCACTTGCCTCGCGGTAAGGCCCTGAATTGCCATGCAGAAGCGGAGGCGTGCAGCAGTTTCCATGAGGCCGTAGCCACTGCTCTGCATTATTTTAACGTCAGTACGCTCTGCAGGACATCTAGGAGCCTGGCGTGGGCACCCTATTCCCTGCAAGGACACTGAGTACCCTCAGGCCCCCATGGGCCTGCTAAGCCACATCCAGGCCCGTAGCCCTTCGGAGCCACTCTGTGTATGCCGAGTGTAGGGCAACAGACTGCACTCTTTCTTGGGACAGCTTGACTTCCCCAGCATTCCCACAGGTCCACGAACACCGTTCTAGCAGGGCCAACGTGCCGTGCAAGTCTGACTCATTGCCCTAGTCTGCGCTGCACTGAGAAAACACTCGGCTTCGTATTCCATCTGGGACCCCCTGTCTGAAGTCACCCTGCCTCCAGGAGAATGTGGGCTTGCGTTCCGACTGCAACTAAAGCCCAGTTCCTCGGATAACACTGCAGGCTTTTGAAGAGCCACGGGCCCGGAGGCCTAGCTGGGGCTTTCCTTGGATGAGGCAGTTCGCTAGATGCAGAACACCCTGCTTCGAGGAGTTGATTCAACGAAGTAACCACTGGGTAACCTGTGTCTCTTTGGACTTGTTAGAAAGCACAGGGATGTATGCTGCGTGTGCAAGCGGAAATGGGGGCCTGATGGAACTAGCCTTGCTTTCCCATTCTGAAAGCTCCATTCATGCTGCCTTGAAGCTACTTGAAATTGACTGCTGTTGACAGGCCACTGGCCACTGTATACATGGCTCTGGGAAGACAATGAGTTTTGTCTAGCTAGCCGGATGCTTCGATGGCCGGGGTGGAGCTCATCGTGCCACGCTCTGGAGCTAAAGGGAAACTCAACGTGAGTACTGACCTCGAGGTAAGTCCCTGAGTAACCGCGCAGAAAGGGCGGCATGCAGCTGTTTCCATGAGGTATTAGTCGCTGTTCTGCTGTATTTTATTTTAGTTTTTATATTTTTTATTGTTGTTTTAAGATTGATTGATGGATTGATTGATTGATTGCTATATTGGGTCTTCGTTTCTGTGCTAGGGCTCTCTCCAGTTACGGTAAGTGGGGGCCACTCTTCATCGCGGTGCGTAGGCCTCTCAGTATCTCAGCCTCTCTTGTTGCGGAGCACAGGCTCCAGAGGCGCAGGCTCAGTAGTTGTGGCTCACGGGCCCAGTTGCCCCGTGGCATGTGGATTCCTCCCAGACCAGAGCTCGAACCCGTGTCCCCTGCATTGGCAGGCAGATCGTCAACCAGTGCACCACCAGGGAAGCCTCTGTTCTGCTCTATTTTAAAGGAAGTACCCTTTCCAGGACTCTTAGGCCCCTCGGGTGTGCATCATTTTCCCTCCAGGATCCCTGAGTGCCTCCAGACCCCTGTGGGCCTGTGAGCAACATGGAGGCCCAAAGGTAGGTCCCTCAGAGGCCCTCTGTGCATGCCGAGTGATGGGCAACACCCTGCACGTTCCTTAAGGAGAGCTACATTTCCAGAGCCCTGGAGCAGCCTCAGGACCACATTGCTAGGCAGTGCGACCTGCCATGGAAGTGTTCGTCACGGCCCCCGTCTGAGCTGCCGTGAGAAAACACTCTGCTTAGAATTCTTCGAGGACCTCGTACCTGAAGTCACTCTGCTGGAGGAGAAAGTCAGCATCCTCCCATGCTGTGGCGCTAACGGGACCCTCAGCGAGAGCACTTGCCTCGCGGTAAGGCCCTGAATTGCCATGCAGAAGCGGAGGCGTGCAGCAGTTTCCAGGAGGCCGTAGCCACTGCTCTGCATTATTTTAACGTCAGTACGCTCTGCAGGACCTCTAGGAGCCTGGCGTGGGCACCCTATTCCCTGCAAGGACACTGAGTACCCTCAGGCCCCCATGGGCCTGCTAAGCCACATCCAGGCCCGTAGCCCTTCGGAGCCACTCTGTGTATGCCGAGTGTAGGGCAACAGACTGCACTCTTTCTTGGGACAGCTTGACTTCCCCAGCATTCCCACAGGTCCACGAACACCGTTCTAGCAGGGCCAACATGCCGTGCAAGTCTGACTCATTGCCCTAGTCTGCGCTGCACTGAGAAAACACTCGGCTTCGTATTCCATCTGGGACCCCCTGTCTGAAGTCACCCTGCCTCCAGGAGAATGTGGGCTTGCGTTCCGACTGCAACTAAAGCCCAGTTCCTCGGATAACACTGCAGGCTTTTGAAGAGCCACGGGCCCGGAGGCCTAGCTGGGGCTTTCCTTGGTTGAGGCAGTTCGCTAGATGCAGAACACCCTGCTTCGAGGAGTTGATTCAACGAAGTAACCACTGGGTAACCTGTGTCTCTTTGGACTTGTTAGAAAGCACAGGGATGTATGGTGCGTGTGCAAGTGGAAATGGGGGCCTGATGGAACTAGCCTTGCTTTCCCATTCTGAAAGCTCCATTCATGCTGCCTTGAAGCTACTTGAAATTGACTGCTGTTGACAGGCCACTGGCCACTGTATACATGGCTCTGGGAAGACAATGAGTTTTGTCTAGCTAGCCGGATGCTTCGATGGCCGGGGTGGAGCTCATCGTGCCACGCTCTGGAGCTAAAGGGAAACTCAACGTGAGTACTGACCTCGAGGTAAGTCCCTGAGTAACCGCGCAGAAAGGGCGGCATGCAGCTGTTTCCATGAGGTATTAGTCGCTGTTCTGCTGTATTTTATTTTAGTTTTTATATTTTTTATTGTTGTTTTAAGATTGATTGATGGATTGATTGATTGATTGCTATATTGGGTCTTCGTTTCTGTGCTAGGGCTCTCTCCAGTTACGGTAAGTGGGGGCCACTCTTCATCGCGGTGCGTAGGCCTCTCAGTATCTCAGCCTCTCTTGTTGCGGAGCACAGGCTCCAGAGGCGCAGGCTCAGTAGTTGTGGCTCACGGGCCCAGTTGCCCCGTGGCATGTGGATTCCTCCCAGACCAGAGCTCGAACCCGTGTCCCCTGCATTGGCAGGCAGATCGTCAACCAGTGCACCACCAGGGAAACCTCTGTTCTGCTCTATTTTAAAGGAAGTACCCTTTCCAGGACTCTTAGGCCCCTCGGGTGTGCATCATTTCCCCTCCAGGATCCCTGAGTGCCTCCAGACCCCTGTGGGCCTGTGAGCAACATGGAGGCCCAAAGGTAGGTCCCTCAGAGGCCCTCTGTGCATGCCGAGTGATGGGCAACACCCTGCACGTTCCTTAAGGAGAGCTACATTTCCAGAGCCCTGGAGCAGCCTCAGGACCACATTTCTAGGCAGTGCGACCTGCCATGGAAGTGTTCGTCACGGCCCCCGTCTGAGCTGCCGTGAGAAAACACCCTGCTTAGAATTCTTCGAGGACCTCGTACCTGAAGTCACTCTGCTGGAGGAGAAAGTCAGCATCCTCCCATGCTGTGGCACTAACGGGACCCTCAGCGAGAGCACTTGCCTCGCGGTAAGGCCCTGAATTGCCATGCAGAAGCGGAGGCGTGCAGCAGTTTCCAGGAGGCCGTAGCCACTGCTCTGCATTATTTTAACGTCAGTACGCTCTGCAGGACCTCTAGGAGCCTGGCGTGGGCACCCTATTCCCTGCAAGGACACTGAGTACCCTCAGGCCCCCATGGGCCTGCTAAGCCACATCCAGGCCCGTAGCCCTTCGGAGCCACTCTGTGTATGCCGAGTGTAGGGCAACAGACTGCACTCTTTCTTGGGACAGCTTGACTTCCCCAGCATTCCCACAGGTCCACGAACACCGTTCTAGCAGGGCCAACATGCCGTGCAAGTCTGACTCATTGCCCTAGTCTGCGCTGCACTGAGAAAACACTCGGCTTCGTATTCCATCTGGGACCCCCTGTCTGAAGTCACCCTGCCTCCAGGAGAATGTGGGCTTGCGTTCCGACTGCAACTAAAGCCCAGTTCCTCGGATAACACTGCAGGCTTTTGAAGAGCCACGGGCCCGGAGGCCTAGCTGGGGCTTTCCTTGGTTGAGGCAGTTCGCTAGATGCAGAACACCCTGCTTCGACGAGTTGATTCAACGAAGTAACCACTGGGTAACCTGTGTCTCTTTGGACTTGTTAGAAAGCACAGGGATGTATGGTGCGTGTGCAAGTGGAAATGGGGGCCTGATGGAACTAGCCTTGCTTTCCCATTCTGAAAGCTCCATTCATGCTGCCTTGAAGCTACTTGAAATTGACTGCTGTTGACAGGCCACTGGCCACTGTATACATGGCTCTGGGAAGACAATGAGTTTTGTCTAGCTAGCCGGATGCTTCGATGGCCGGGGTGGAGCTCATCGTGCCACGCTCTGGAGCTAAAGGGAAACTCAACGTGAGTACTGACCTCGAGGTAAGTCCCTGAGTAACCGCGCAGAAAGGGCGGCATGCAGCTGTTTCCATGAGATATTAGTCGCTGTTCTGCTGTATTTTATTTTAGTTTTTATATTTTTTATTGTTGTTTTAAGATTGATTGATGGATTGATTGATTGATTGCTATATTGGGTCTTCGTTTCTGTGCTAGGGCTCTCTCCAGTTACGGTAAGTGGGGGCCACTCTTCATCGCGGTGCGTAGGCCTCTCAGTATCTCAGCCTCTCTTGTTGCGGAGCACAGGCTCCAGAGGCGCAGGCTCAGTAGTTGTGGCTCACGGGCCCAGTTGCCCCGTGGCATGTGGATTCCTCCCAGACCAGAGCTCGAACCCGTGTCCCCTGCATTGGCAGGCAGATCGTCAACCAGTGCACCACCAGGGAAGCCTCTGTTCTGCTCTATTTTAAAGGAAGTACCCTTTCCAGGACTCTTAGGCCCCTCGGGTGTGCATCATTTTCCCTCCAGGATCCCTGAGTGCCTCCAGACCCCTGTGGGCCTGTGAGCAACATGGAGGCCCAAAGGTAGGTCCCTCAGAGGCCCTCTGTGCATGCCGAGTGATGGGCAACACCCTGCACGTTCCTTAAGGAGAGCTACATTTCCAGAGCCCTGGAGCAGCCTCAGGACCACATTTCTAGGCAGTGCGACCTGCCATGGAAGTGTTCGTCACGGCCCCCGTCTGAGCTGCCGTGAGAAAACACTCTGCTTAGAATTCTTCGAGGACCTCGTACCTGAAGTCACTCTGCTGGAGGAGAAAGTCAGCATCCTCCCATGCTGTGGCGCTAACGGGACCCTCAGCGAGAGCACTTGCCTCGCGGTAAGGCCCTGAATTGCCATGCAGAAGCGGAGACGTGCAGCAGTTTCCAGGAGGCCGTAGCCACTGCTCTGCATCATTTTAACGTCAGTACGCTCTGCAGGACATCTAGGAGCCTGGCGTGGGCACCCTATTCCCTGCAAGGACACTGAGTACCCTCAGGCCCCCATGGGCCTGCTAAGCCACATCCAGGCCCGTAGCCCTTCGGAGCCACTCTGTGTATGCCGAGTGTAGGGCAACAGACTGCACTCTTTCTTGGGACAGCTTGATTTCCCCAGCATTCCCACAGGTCCACGAACACCGTTCTAGCAGGGCCAACATGCCGTGCAAGTCTGACTCATTGCCCTAGTCTGCGCTGCACTGAGAAAACACTCGGCTTCGTATTCCATCTGGGACCCCCTTTCTGAAGTCACCCTGCCTCCAGGAGAATGTCGGCTTGCGTTCCGACTGCAACTAAAGCCCAGTTCCTCGGATAACACTGCAGGCTTTTGAAGAGCCACGGGCCCGGAGGCCTAGCTGGGGCTTTCCTTGGTTGAGGCAGTTCGCTAGATGCAGAACACCCTGCTTCGAGGAGTTGATTCAACGAAGTAACCACTGGGTAACCTGTGTCTCTTTGGACTTGTTAGAAAGCCCAGGGATGTATGCTGCGTGTGCAAGCGGAAATGGGGGCCTGATGGAACTAGCCTTGCTTTCCCATTCTGAAAGCTCCATTCATGCTGCCTTGAAGCTACTTGAAATTGACTGCTGTTGACAGGCCACTGGCCACTGTATACATGGCTCTGGGAAGACAATGAGTTTTGTCTAGCTAGCCGGATGCTTCGATGGCCGGGGTGGAGCTCATCGTGCCACGCTCTGGAGCTAAAGGGAAACTCAACGTGAGTACTGACCTCGAGGTAAGTCCCTGAGTAACCGCGCAGAAAGGGCGGCATGCAGCTGTTTCCATGAGGTATTAGTCGCTGTTCTGCTGTATTTTATTTTAGTTTTTATATTTTTTATTGTTGTTTTAAGATTGATTGATGGATTGATTGATTGATTGCTATATTGGGTCTTCGTTTCTGTGCTAGGGCTCTCTCCAGTTACGGTAAGTGGGGGCCACTCTTCATCGCGGTGCGTAGGCCTCTCAGTATCTCAGCCTCTCTTGTTGCGGAGCACAGGCTCCAGAGGCGCAGGCTCAGTAGTTGTGGCTCACGGGCCCAGTTGCCCCGTGGCATGTGGATTCCTCCCAGACCAGAGCTCGAACCCGTGTCCCCTGCATTGGCAGGCAGATCGTCAACCAGTGCACCACCAGGGAAGCCTCTGTTCTGCTCTATTTTAAAGGAAGTACCCTTTCCAGGACTCTTAGGCCCCTCGGGTGTGCATCATTTTCCCTCCAGGATCCCTGAGTGCCTCCAGACCCCTGTGGGCCTGTGAGCAACATGGAGGCCCAAAGGTAGGTCCCTCAGAGGCCCTCTGTGCATGCCGAGTGATGGGCAACACCCTGCACGTTCCTTAAGGAGAGCTACATTTCCAGAGCCCTGGAGCAGCCTCAGGACCACATTTCTAGGCAGTGCGACCTGCCATGGAAGTGTTCGTCACGGCCCCCGTCTGAGCTGCCGTGAGAAAACACTCTGCTTAGAATTCTTCGAGGACCTCGTACCTGAAGTCACTCTGCTGGAGGAGAAAGTCAGCATCCTCCCATGCTGTGGCGCTAACGGGACCCTCAGCGAGAGCACTTGCCTCGCGGTAAGGCCCTGAATTGCCATGCAGAAGCGGAGGCGTGCAGCAGTTTCCAGGAGGCCGTAGCCACTGCTCTGCATTATTTTAACGTCAGTACGCTCTGCAGGACCTCTAGGAGCCTGGCGTGGGCACCCTATTCCCTGCAAGGACACTGAGTACCCTCAGGCCCCCATGGGCCTGCTAAGCCACATCCAGGCCCGTAGCCCTTCGGAGCCACTCTGTGTATGCCGAGTGTAGGGCAACAGACTGCACTCTTTCTTGGGACAGCTTGACTTCCCCAGCATTCCCACAGGTCCACGAACACCGTTCTAGCAGGGCCAACATGCCGTGCAAGTCTGACTCATTGCCCTAGTCTGCGCTGCACTGAGAAAACACTCGGCTTCGTATTCCATCTGGGACCCCCTGTCTGAAGTCACCCTGCCTCCAGGAGAATGTGGGCTTGCGTTCCGACTGCAACTAAAGCCCAGTTCCTCGGATAACACTGCAGGCTTTTGAAGAGCCACGGGCCCGGAGGCCTAGCTGGGGCTTTCCTTGGTTGAGGCAGTTCGCTAGATGCAGAACACCCTGCTTCGAGGAGTTGATTCAACGAAGTAACCACTGGGTAACCTGTGTCTCTTTGGACTTGTTAGAAAGCACAGGGATGTATGGTGCGTGTGCAAGTGGAAATGGGGGCCTGATGGAACTAGCCTTGCTTTCCCATTCTGAAAGCTCCATTCATGCTGCCTTGAAGCTACTTGAAATTGACTGCTGTTGACAGGCCACTGGCCACTGTATACATGGCTCTGGGAAGACAATGAGTTTTGTCTAGCTAGCCGGATGCTTCGATGGCCGGGGTGGAGCTCATCGTGCCACGCTCTGGAGCTAAAGGGAAACTCAACGTGAGTACTGACCTCGAGGTAAGTCCCTGAGTAACCGCGCGGAAAGGGCGGCATGCAGCTGTTTCCATGAGGTATTAGTCGCTGTTCTGCTGTATTTTATTTTAGTTTTTATATTTTTTATTGTTGTTTTAAGATTGATTGATGGATTGATTGATTGATTGCTATATTGGGTCTTCGTTTCTGTGCTAGGGCTCTCTCCAGTTACGGTAAGTGGGGGCCACTCTTCATCGCGGTGCGTAGGCCTCTCAGTATCTCAGCCTCTCTTGTTGCGGAGCACAGGCTCCAGAGGCGCAGGCTCAGTAGTTGTGGCTCACGGGCCCAGTTGCCCCGTGGCATGTGGATTCCTCCCAGACCAGAGCTCGAACCCGTGTCCCCTGCATTGGCAGGCAGATCGTCAACCAGTGCACCACCAGGGAAGCCTCTGTTCTGCTCTATTTTAAAGGAAGTACCCTTTCCAGGACTCTTAGGCCCCTCGGGTGTGCATCATTTTCCCTCCAGGATCCCTGAGTGCCTCCAGACCCCTGTGGGCCTGTGAGCAACATGGAGGCCCAAAGGTAGGTCCCTCAGAGGCCCTCTGTGCATGCCGAGTGATGGGCAACACCCTGCACGTTCCTTAAGGAGAGCTACATTTCCAGAGCCCTGGAGCAGCCTCAGGACCACATTGCTAGGCAGTGCGACCTGCCATGGAAGTGTTCGTCACGGCCCCCGTCTGAGCTGCCGTGAGAAAACACTCTGCTTAGAATTCTTCGAGGACCTCGTACCTGAAGTCACTCTGCTGGAGGAGAAAGTCAGCATCCTCCCATGCTGTGGCGCTAACGGGACCCTCAGCGAGAGCACTTGCCTCGCGGTAAGGCCCTGAATTGCCATGCAGAAGCGGAGGCGTGCAGCAGTTTCCAGGAGGCCGTAGCCACTGCTCTGCATTATTTTAACGTCAGTACGCTCTGCAGGACCTCTAGGAGCCTGGCGTGGGCACCCTATTCCCTGCAAGGACACTGAGTACCCTCAGGCCCCCATGGGCCTGCTAAGCCACATCCAGGCCCGTAGCCCTTCGGAGCCACTCTGTGTATGCCGAGTGTAGGGCAACAGACTGCACTCTTTCTTGGGACAGCTTGACTTCCCCAGCATTCCCACAGGTCCACGAACACCGTTCTAGCAGGGCCAACATGCCGTGCAAGTCTGACTCATTGCCCTAGTCTGCGCTGCACTGAGAAAACACTCGGCTTCGTATTCCATCTGGGACCCCCTGTCTGAAGTCACCCTGCCTCCAGGAGAATGTGGGCTTGCGTTCCGACTGCAACTAAAGCCCAGTTCCTCGGATAACACTGCAGGCTTTTGAAGAGCCACGGGCCCGGAGGCCTAGCTGGGGCTTTCCTTGGTTGAGGCAGTTCGCTAGATGCAGAACACCCTGCTTCGAGGAGTTGATTCAACGAAGTAACCACTGGGTAACCTGTGTCTCTTTGGACTTGTTAGAAAGCACAGGGATGTATGGTGCGTGTGCAAGTGGAAATGGGGGCCTGATGGAACTAGCCTTGCTTTCCCATTCTGAAAGCTCCATTCATGCTGCCTTGAAGCTACTTGAAATTGACTGCTGTTGACAGGCCACTGGCCACTGTATACATGGCTCTGGGAAGACAATGAGTTTTGTCTAGCTAGCCGGATGCTTCGATGGCCGGGGTGGAGCTCATCGTGCCACGCTCTGGAGCTAAAGGGAAACTCAACGTGAGTACTGACCTCGAGGTAAGTCCCTGAGTAACCGCGCAGAAAGGGCGGCATGCAGCTGTTTCCATGAGGTATTAGTCGCTGTTCTGCTGTATTTTATTTTAGTTTTTATATTTTTTATTGTTGTTTTAAGATTGATTGATGGATTGATTGATTGATTGCTATATTGGGTCTTCGTTTCTGTGCTAGGGCTCTCTCCAGTTACGGTAAGTGGGGGCCACTCTTCATCGCGGTGCGTAGGCCTCTCAGTATCTCAGCCTCTCTTGTTGCAGAGCACAGGCTCCAGAGGCGCAGGCTCAGTAGTTGTGGCTCACGGGCCCAGTTGCCCCGTGGCATGTGGATTCCTCCCAGACCAGAGCTCGAACCCGTGTCCCCTGCATTGGCAGGCAGATCGTCAACCAGTGCACCACCAGGGAAACCTCTGTTCTGCTCTATTTTAAAGGAAGTACCCTTTCCAGGACTCTTAGGCCCCTCGGGTGTGCATCATTTCCCCTCCAGGATCCCTGAGTGCCTCCAGACCCCTGTGGGCCTGTGAGCAACATGGAGGCCCAAAGGTAGGTCCCTCAGAGGCCCTCTGTGCATGCCGAGTGATGGGCAACACCCTGCACGTTCCTTAAGGAGAGCTACATTTCCAGAGCCCTGGAGCAGCCTCAGGACCACATTTCTAGGCAGTGCGACCTGCCATGGAAGTGTTCGTCACGGCCCCCGTCTGAGCTGCCGTGAGAAAACACCCTGCTTAGAATTCTTCGAGGACCTCGTACCTGAAGTCACTCTGCTGGAGGAGAAAGTCAGCATCCTCCCATGCTGTGGCACTAACGGGACCCTCAGCGAGAGCACTTGCCTCGCGGTAAGGCCCTGAATTGCCATGCAGAAGCGGAGGCGTGCAGCAGTTTCCAGGAGGCCGTAGCCACTGCTCTGCATTATTTTAACGTCAGTACGCTCTGCAGGACCTCTAGGAGCCTGGCGTGGGCACCCTATTCCCTGCAAGGACACTGAGTACCCTCAGGCCCCCATGGGCCTGCTAAGCCACATCCAGGCCCGTAGCCCTTCGGAGCCACTCTGTGTATGCCGAGTGTAGGGCAACAGACTGCACTCTTTCTTGGGACAGCTTGACTTCCCCAGCATTCCCACAGGTCCACGAACACCGTTCTAGCAGGGCCAACATGCCGTGCAAGTCTGACTCATTGCCCTAGTCTGCGCTGCACTGAGAAAACACTCGGCTTCGTATTCCATCTGGGACCCCCTGTCTGAAGTCACCCTGCCTCCAGGAGAATGTGGGCTTGCGTTCCGACTGCAACTAAAGCCCAGTTCCTCGGATAACACTGCAGGCTTTTGAAGAGCCACGGGCCCGGAGGCCTAGCTGGGGCTTTCCTTGGTTGAGGCAGTTCGCTAGATGCAGAACACCCTGCTTCGAGGAGTTGATTCAACGAAGTAACCACTGGGTAACCTGTGTCTCTTTGGACTTGTTAGAAAGCACAGGGATGTATGCTGCGTGTGCAAGCGGAAATGGGGGCCTGATGGAACTAGCCTTGCTTTCCCATTCTGAAAGCTCCATTCATGCTGCCTTGAAGCTACTTGAAATTGACTGCTGTTGACAGGCCACTGGCCACTGTATACATGGCTCTGGGAAGACAATGAGTTTTGTCTAGCTAGCCGGATGCTTCGATGGCCGGGGTGGAGCTCATCGTGCCACGCTCTGGAGCTAAAGGGAAACTCAACGTGAGTACTGACCTCGAGGTAAGTCCCTGAGTAACCGCGCAGAAAGGGCGGCATGCAGCTGTTTCCATGAGGTATTAGTCGCTGTTCTGCTGTATTTTATTTTAGTTTTTATATTTTTTATTGTTGTTTTAAGATTGATTGATGGATTGATTGATTGATTGCTATATTGGGTCTTCGTTTCTGTGCTAGGGCTCTCTCCAGTTACGGTAAGTGGGGGCCACTCTTCATCGCGGTGCGTAGGCCTCTCAGTATCTCAGCCTCTCTTGTTGCGGAGCACAGGCTCCAGAGGCGCAGGCTCAGTAGTTGTGGCTCACGGGCCCAGTTGCCCCGTGGCATGTGGATTCCTCCCAGACCAGAGCTCGAACCCGTGTCCCCTGCATTGGCAGGCAGATCGTCAACCAGTGCACCACCAGGGAAGCCTCTGTTCTGCTCTATTTTAAAGGAAGTACCCTTTCCAGGACTCTTAGGCCCCTCGGGTGTGCATCATTTTCCCTCCAGGATCCCTGAGTGCCTCCAGACCCCTGTGGGCCTGTGAGCAACATGGAGGCCCAAAGGTAGGTCCCTCAGAGGCCCTCTGTGCATGCCGAGTGATGGGCAACACCCTGCACGTTCCTTAAGGAGAGCTACATTTCCAGAGCCCTGGAGCAGCCTCAGGACCACATTGCTAGGCAGTGCGACCTGCCATGGAAGTGTTCGTCACGGCCCCCGTCTGAGCTGCCGTGAGAAAACACTCTGCTTAGAATTCTTCGAGGACCTCGTACCTGAAGTCACTCTGCTGGAGGAGAAAGTCAGCATCCTCCCATGCTGTGGCGCTAACGGGACCCTCAGCGAGAGCACTTGCCTCGCGGTAAGGCCCTGAATTGCCATGCAGAAGCGGAGGCGTGCAGCAGTTTCCATGAGGCCGTAGCCACTGCTCTGCATTATTTTAACGTCAGTACGCTCTGCAGGACATCTAGGAGCCTGGCGTGGGCACCCTATTCCCTGCAAGGACACTGAGTACCCTCAGGCCCCCATGGGCCTGCTAAGCCACATCCAGGCCCGTAGCCCTTCGGAGCCACTCTGTGTATGCCGAGTGTAGGGCAACAGACTGCACTCTTTCTTGGGACAGCTTGACTTCTCCAGCATTCCCACAGGTCCACGAACACCGTTCTAGCAGGGCCAACGTGCCGTGCAAGTCTGACTCATTGCCCTAGTCTGCGCTGCACTGAGAAAACACTCGGCTTCGTATTCCATCTGGGACCCCCTGTCTGAAGTCACCCTGCCTCCAGGAGAATGTGGGCTTGCGTTCCGACTGCAACTAAAGCCCAGTTCCTCGGATAACACTGCAGGCTTTTGAAGAGCCACGGGCCCGGAGGCCTAGCTGGGGCTTTCCTTGGTTGAGGCAGTTCGCTAGATGCAGAACACCCTGCTTCGAGGAGTTGATTCAACGAAGTAACCACTGGGTAACCTGTGTCTCTTTGGACTTGTTAGAAAGCACAGGGATGTATGCTGCGTGTGCAAGCGGAAATGGGGGCCTGATGGAACTAGCCTTGCTTTCCCATTCTGAAAGCTCCATTCATGCTGCCTTGAAGCTACTTGAAATTGACTGCTGTTGACAGGCCACTGGCCACTGTATACATGGCTCTGGGAAGACAATGAGTTTTGTCTAGCTAGCCGGATGCTTCGATGGCCGGGGTGGAGCTCATCGTGCCACGCTCTGGAGCTAAAGGGAAACTCAACGTGAGTACTGACCTCGAGGTAAGTCCCTGAGTAACCGCGCAGAAAGGGCGGCATGCAGCTGTTTCCATGAGGTATTAGTCGCTGTTCTGCTGTATTTTATTTTAGTTTTTATATTTTTTATTGTTGTTTTAAGATTGATTGATGGATTGATTGATTGATTGCTATATTGGGTCTTCGTTTCTGTGCTAGGGCTCTCTCCAGTTACGGTAAGTGGGGGCCACTCTTCATCGCGGTGCGTAGGCCTCTCAGTATCTCAGCCTCTCTTGTTGCGGAGCACAGGCTCCAGAGGCGCAGGCTCAGTAGTTGTGGCTCACGGGCCCAGTTGCCCCGTGGCATGTGGATTCCTCCCAGACCAGAGCTCGAACCCGTGTCCCCTGCATTGGCAGGCAGATTGTCAACCAGTGCACCACCAGGGAAGCCTCTGTTCTGCTCTATTTTAAAGGAAGTACCCTTTCCAGGACTCTTAGGCCCCTCGGGTGTGCATCATTTTCCCTCCAGGATCCCTGAGTGCCTCCAGACCCCTGTGGGCCTGTGAGCAACATGGAGGCCCAAAGGTAGGTCCCTCAGAGGCCCTCTGTGCATGCCGAGTGATGGGCAACACCCTGCACGTTCCTTAAGGAGAGCTACATTTCCAGAGCCCTGGAGCAGCCTCAGGACCACATTTCTAGGCAGTGCGACCTGCCATGGAAGTGTTCGTCACGGCCCCCGTCTGAGCTGCCGTGAGAAAACACTCTGCTTAGAATTCTTCGAGGACCTCGTACCTGAAGTCACTCTGCTGGAGGAGAAAGTCAGCATCCTCCCATGCTGTGGCGCTAACGGGACCCTCAGCGAGAGCACTTGCCTCGCGGTAAGGCCCTGAATTGCCATGCAGAAGCGGAGGCGTGCAGCAGTTTCCAGGAGGCCGTAGCCACTGCTCTGCATTATTTTAACGTCAGTACGCTCTGCAGGACCTCTAGGAGCCTGGCGTGGGCACCCTATTCCCTGCAAGGACACTGAGTACCCTCAGGCCCCCATGGGCCTGCTAAGCCACATCCAGGCCCGTAGCCCTTCGGAGCCACTCTGTGTATGCCGAGTGTAGGGCAACAGACTGCACTCTTTCTTGGGACAGCTTGACTTCCCCAGCATTCCCACAGGTCCACGAACACCGTTCTAGCAGGGCCAACATGCCGTGCAAGTCTGACTCATTGCCCTAGTCTGCGCTGCACTGAGAAAACACTCGGCTTCGTATTCCATCTGGGACCCCCTGTCTGAAGTCACCCTGCCTCCAGGAGAATGTGGGCTTGCGTTCCGACTGCAACTAAAGCCCAGTTCCTCGGATAACACTGCAGGCTTTTGAAGAGCCACGGGCCCGGAGGCCTAGCTGGGGCTTTCCTTGGTTGAGGCAGTTCGCTAGATGCAGAACACCCTGCTTCGAGGAGTTGATTCAACGAAGTAACCACTGGGTAACCTGTGTCTCTTTGGACTTGTTAGAAAGCACAGGGATGTATGGTGCGTGTGCAAGTGGAAATGGGGGCCTGATGGAACTAGCCTTGCTTTCCCATTCTGAAAGCTCCATTCATGCTGCCTTGAAGCTACTTGAAATTGACTGCTGTTGACAGGCCACTGGCCACTGTATACATGGCTCTGGGAAGACAATGAGTTTTGTCTAGCTAGCCGGATGCTTCGATGGCCGGGGTGGAGCTCATCGTGCCACGCTCTGGAGCTAAAGGGAAACTCAACGTGAGTACTGACCTCGAGGTAAGTCCCTGAGTAACCGCGCGGAAAGGGCGGCATGCAGCTGTTTCCATGAGGTATTAGTCGCTGTTCTGCTGTATTTTATTTTAGTTTTTATATTTTTTATTGTTGTTTTAAGATTGATTGATGGATTGATTGATTGATTGCTATATTGGGTCTTCGTTTCTGTGCTAGGGCTCTCTCCAGTTACGGTAAGTGGGGGCCACTCTTCATCGCGGTGCGTAGGCCTCTCAGTATCTCAGCCTCTCTTGTTGCGGAGCACAGGCTCCAGAGGCGCAGGCTCAGTAGTTGTGGCTCACGGGCCCAGTTGCCCCGTGGCATGTGGATTCCTCCCAGACCAGAGCTCGAACCCGTGTCCCCTGCATTGGCAGGCAGATCGTCAACCAGTGCACCACCAGGGAAGCCTCTGTTCTGCTCTATTTTAAAGGAAGTACCCTTTCCAGGACTCTTAGGCCCCTCGGGTGTGCATCATTTTCCCTCCAGGATCCCTGAGTGCCTCCAGACCCCTGTGGGCCTGTGAGCAACATGGAGGCCCAAAGGTAGGTCCCTCAGAGGCCCTCTGTGCATGCCGAGTGATGGGCAACACCCTGCACGTTCCTTAAGGAGAGCTACATTTCCAGAGCCCTGGAGCAGCCTCAGGACCACATTGCTAGGCAGTGCGACCTGCCATGGAAGTGTTCGTCACGGCCCCCGTCTGAGCTGCCGTGAGAAAACACTCTGCTTAGAATTCTTCGAGGACCTCGTAGCTGAAGTCACTCTGCTGGAGGAGAAAGTCAGCATCCTCCCATGCTGTGGCACTAACGGGACCCTCAGCGAGAGCACTTGCCTCGCGGTAAGGCCCTGAATTGCCATGCAGAAGCGGAGGCGTGCAGCAGTTTCCATGAGGCCGTAGCCACTGCTCTGCATTATTTTAACATCAGTACGCTCTGCAGGACATCTAGGAGCCTGGCGTGGGCACCCTATTCCCTGCAAGGACACTGAGTACCCTCAGGCCCCCATGGGCTTGCTAAGCCACATCCAGGCCCGTAGCCCTTCGGAGCCACTCTGTGTATGCCGAGTGTAGGGCAACAGACTGCACTCTTTCTTGGGACAGCTTGACTTCCCCAGCATTCCCACAGGTCCACGAACACCGTTCTAGCAGGGCCAACATGCCGTGCAAGTCTGACTCATTGCCCTAGTCTGCGCTGCACTGAGAAAACACTCGGCTTCGTATTCCATCTGGGACCCCCTGTCTGAAGTCACCCTGCCTCCAGGAGAATGTGGGCTTGCGTTCCGACTGCAACTAAAGCCCAGTTCCTCGGATAACACTGCAGGCTTTTGAAGAGCCACGGGCCCGGAGGCCTAGCTGGGGCTTTCCTTGGATGAGGCAGTTCGCTAGATGCAGAACACCCTGCTTCGAGGAGTTGATTCAACGAAGTAACCACTGGGTAACCTGTGTCTCTTTGGACTTGTTAGAAAGCACAGGGATGTATGCTGCGTGTGCAAGCGGAAATGGGGGCCTGATGGAACTAGCCTTGCTTTCCCATTCTGAAAGCTCCATTCATGCTGCCTTGAAGCTACTTGAAATTGACTGCTGTTGACAGGCCACTGGCCACTGTATACATGGCTCTGGGAAGACAATGAGTTTTGTCTAGCTAGCCGGATGCTTCGATGGCCGGGGTGGAGCTCATCGTGCCACGCTCTGGAGCTAAAGGGAAACTCAACGTGAGTACTGACCTCGAGGTAAGTCCCTGAGTAACCGCGCAGAAAGGGCGGCATGCAGCTGTTTCCATGAGGTATTAGTCGCTGTTCTGCTGTATTTTATTTTAGTTTTTATATTTTTTATTGTTGTTTTAAGATTGATTGATGGATTGATTGATTGATTGCTATATTGGGTCTTCGTTTCTGTGCTAGGGCTCTCTCCAGTTACGGTAAGTGGGGGCCACTCTTCATCGCGGTGCGTAGGCCTCTCAGTATCTCAGCCTCTCTTGTTGCGGAGCACAGGCTCCAGAGGCGCAGGCTCAGTAGTTGTGGCTCACGGGCCCAGTTGCCCCGTGGCATGTGGATTCCTCCCAGACCAGAGCTCGAACCCGTGTCCCCTGCATTGGCAGGCAGATTGTCAACCAGTGCACCACCAGGGAAGCCTCTGTTCTGCTCTATTTTAAAGGAAGTACCCTTTCCAGGACTCTTAGGCCCCTCGGGTGTGCATCATTTCCCCTCCAGGATCCCTGAGTGCCTCCAGACCCCTGTGGGCCTGTGAGCAACATGGAGGCCCAAAGGTAGGTCCCTCAGAGGCCCTCTGTGCATGCCGAGTGATGGGCAACACCCTGCACGTTCCTTAAGGAGAGCTACATTTCCAGAGCCCTGGAGCAGCCTCAGGACCACATTGCTAGGCAGTGCGACCTGCCATGGAAGTGTTCGTCACGGCCCCCGTCTGAGCTGCCGTGAGAAAACACTCTGCTTAGAATTCTTCGAGGACCTCGTACCTGAAGTCACTCTGCTGGAGGAGAAAGTCAGCATCCTCCCATGCTGTGGCGCTAACGGGACCCTCAGCGAGAGCACTTGCCTCGCGGTAAGGCCCTGAATTGCCATGCAGAAGCGGAGGCGTGCAGCAGTTTCCATGAGGCCGTAGCCACTGCTCTGCATTATTTTAACGTCAGTACGCTCTGCAGGACATCTAGGAGCCTGGCGTGGGCACCCTATTCCCTGCAAGGACACTGAGTACCCTCAGGCCCCCATGGGCCTGCTAAGCCACATCCAGGCCCGTAGCCCTTCGGAGCCACTCTGTGTATGCCGAGTGTAGGGCAACAGACTGCACTCTTTCTTGGGACAGCTTGACTTCCCCAGCATTCCCACAGGTCCACGAACACCGTTCTAGCAGGGCCAACATGCCGTGCAAGTCTGACTCATTGCCCTAGTCTGCGCTGCACTGAGAAAACACTCGGCTTCGTATTCCATCTGGGACCCCCTGTCCGAAGTCACCCTGCCTCCAGGAGAATGTGGGCTTGCGTTCCGACTGCAACTAAAGCCCAGTTCCTCGGATAACACTGCAGGCTTTTGAAGAGCCACGGGCCCGGAGGCCTAGCTGGGGCTTTCCTTGGATGAGGCAGTTCGCTAGATGCAGAACACCCTGCTTCGAGGAGTTGATTCAACGAAGTAACCACTGGGTAACCTGTGTCTCTTTGGACTTGTTAGAAAGCACAGGGATGTATGCTGCGTGTGCAAGCGGAAATGGGGGCCTGATGGAACTAGCCTTGCTTTCCCATTCTGAAAGCTCCATTCATGCTGCCTTGAAGCTACTTGAAATTGACTGCTGTTGACAGGCCACTGGCCACTGTATACATGGCTCTGGGAAGACAATGAGTTTTGTCTAGCTAGCCGGATGCTTCGATGGCCGGGGTGGAGCTCATCGTGCCACGCTCTGGAGCTAAAGGGAAACTCAACGTGAGTACTGACCTCGAGGTAAGTCCCTGAGTAACCGCGCAGAAAGGGCGGCATGCAGCTGTTTCCATGAGGTATTAGTCGCTGTTCTGCTGTATTTTATTTTAGTTTTTATATTTTTTATTGTTGTTTTAAGATTGATTGATGGATTGATTGATTGATTGCTATATTGGGTCTTCGTTTCTGTGCTAGGGCTCTCTCCAGTTACGGTAAGTGGGGGCCACTCTTCATCGCGGTGCGTAGGCCTCTCAGTATCTCAGCCTCTCTTGTTGCGGAGCACAGGCTCCAGAGGCGCAGGCTCAGTAGTTGTGGCTCACGGGCCCAGTTGCCCCGTGGCATGTGGATTCCTCCCAGACCAGAGCTCGAACCCGTGTCCCCTGCATTGGCAGGCAGATCGTCAACCAGTGCACCACCAGGGAAGCCTCTGTTCTGCTCTATTTTAAAGGAAGTACCCTTTCCAGGACTCTTAGGCCCCTCGGGTGTGCATCATTTTCCCTCCAGGATCCCTGAGTGCCTCCAGACCCCTGTGGGCCTGTGAGCAACATGGAGGCCCAAAGGTAGGTCCCTCAGAGGCCCTCTGTGCATGCCGAGTGATGGGCAACACCCTGCACGTTCCTTAAGGAGAGCTACATTTCCAGAGCCCTGGAGCAGCCTCAGGACCACATTTCTAGGCAGTGCGACCTGCCATGGAAGTGTTCGTCACGGCCCCCGTCTGAGCTGCCGTGAGAAAACACTCTGCTTAGAATTCTTCGAGGACCTCGTACCTGAAGTCACTCTGCTGGAGGAGAAAGTCAGCATCCTCCCATGCTGTGGCGCTAACGGGACCCTCAGCGAGAGCACTTGCCTCGCGGTAAGGCCCTGAATTGCCATGCAGAAGCGGAGACGTGCAGCAGTTTCCAGGAGGCCGTAGCCACTGCTCTGCATCATTTTAACGTCAGTACGCTCTGCAGGACATCTAGGAGCCTGGCGTGGGCACCCTATTCCCTGCAAGGACACTGAGTACCCTCAGGCCCCCATGGGCCTGCTAAGCCACATCCAGGCCCGTAGCCCTTCGGAGCCACTCTGTGTATGCCGAGTGTAGGGCAACAGACTGCACTCTTTCTTGGGACAGCTTGATTTCCCCAGCATTCCCACAGGTCCACGAACACCGTTCTAGCAGGGCCAACATGCCGTGCAAGTCTGACTCATTGCCCTAGTCTGCGCTGCACTGAGAAAACACTCGGCTTCGTATTCCATCTGGGACCCCCTTTCTGAAGTCACCCTGCCTCCAGGAGAATGTCGGCTTGCGTTCCGACTGCAACTAAAGCCCAGTTCCTCGGATAACACTGCAGGCTTTTGAAGAGCCACGGGCCCGGAGGCCTAGCTGGGGCTTTCCTTGGTTGAGGCAGTTCGCTAGATGCAGAACACCCTGCTTCGAGGAGTTGATTCAACGAAGTAACCACTGGGTAACCTGTGTCTCTTTGGACTTGTTAGAAAGCCCAGGGATGTATGCTGCGTGTGCAAGCGGAAATGGGGGCCTGATGGAACTAGCCTTGCTTTCCCATTCTGAAAGCTCCATTCATGCTGCCTTGAAGCTACTTGAAATTGACTGCTGTTGACAGGCCACTGGCCACTGTATACATGGCTCTGGGAAGACAATGAGTTTTGTCTAGCTAGCCGGATGCTTCGATGGCCGGGGTGGAGCTCATCGTGCCACGCTCTGGAGCTAAAGGGAAACTCAACGTGAGTACTGACCTCGAGGTAAGTCCCTGAGTAACCGCGCAGAAAGGGCGGCATGCAGCTGTTTCCATGAGGTATTAGTCGCTGTTCTGCTGTATTTTATTTTAGTTTTTATATTTTTTATTGTTGTTTTAAGATTGATTGATGGATTGATTGATTGATTGCTATATTGGGTCTTCGTTTCTGTGCTAGGGCTCTCTCCAGTTACGGTAAGTGGGGGCCACTCTTCATCGCGGTGCGTAGGCCTCTCAGTATCTCAGCCTCTCTTGTTGCGGAGCACAGGCTCCAGAGGCGCAGGCTCAGTAGTTGTGGCTCACGGGCCCAGTTGCCCCGTGGCATGTGGATTCCTCCCAGACCAGAGCTCGAACCCGTGTCCCCTGCATTGGCAGGCAGATCGTCAACCAGTGCACCACCAGGGAAGCCTCTGTTCTGCTCTATTTTAAAGGAAGTACCCTTTCCAGGACTCTTAGGCCCCTCGGGTGTGCATCATTTTCCCTCCAGGATCCCTGAGTGCCTCCAGACCCCTGTGGGCCTGTGAGCAACATGGAGGCCCAAAGGTAGGTCCCTCAGAGGCCCTCTGTGCATGCCGAGTGATGGGCAACACCCTGCACGTTCCTTAAGGAGAGCTACATTTCCAGAGCCCTGGAGCAGCCTCAGGACCACATTTCTAGGCAGTGCGACCTGCCATGGAAGTGTTCGTCACGGCCCCCGTCTGAGCTGCCGTGAGAAAACACTCTGCTTAGAATTCTTCGAGGACCTCGTACCTGAAGTCACTCTGCTGGAGGAGAAAGTCAGCATCCTCCCATGCTGTGGCGCTAACGGGACCCTCAGCGAGAGCACTTGCCTCGCGGTAAGGCCCTGAATTGCCATGCAGAAGCGGAGGCGTGCAGCAGTTTCCAGGAGGCCGTAGCCACTGCTCTGCATTATTTTAACGTCAGTACGCTCTGCAGGACCTCTAGGAGCCTGGCGTGGGCACCCTATTCCCTGCAAGGACACTGAGTACCCTCAGGCCCCCATGGGCCTGCTAAGCCACATCCAGGCCCGTAGCCCTTCGGAGCCACTCTGTGTATGCCGAGTGTAGGGCAACAGACTGCACTCTTTCTTGGGACAGCTTGACTTCCCCAGCATTCCCACAGGTCCACGAACACCGTTCTAGCAGGGCCAACATGCCGTGCAAGTCTGACTCATTGCCCTAGTCTGCGCTGCACTGAGAAAACACTCGGCTTCGTATTCCATCTGGGACCCCCTGTCTGAAGTCACCCTGCCTCCAGGAGAATGTGGGCTTGCGTTCCGACTGCAACTAAAGCCCAGTTCCTCGGATAACACTGCAGGCTTTTGAAGAGCCACGGGCCCGGAGGCCTAGCTGGGGCTTTCCTTGGTTGAGGCAGTTCGCTAGATGCAGAACACCCTGCTTCGAGGAGTTGATTCAACGAAGTAACCACTGGGTAACCTGTGTCTCTTTGGACTTGTTAGAAAGCACAGGGATGTATGGTGCGTGTGCAAGTGGAAATGGGGGCCTGATGGAACTAGCCTTGCTTTCCCATTCTGAAAGCTCCATTCATGCTGCCTTGAAGCTACTTGAAATTGACTGCTGTTGACAGGCCACTGGCCACTGTATACATGGCTCTGGGAAGACAATGAGTTTTGTCTAGCTAGCCGGATGCTTCGATGGCCGGGGTGGAGCTCATCGTGCCACGCTCTGGAGCTAAAGGGAAACTCAACGTGAGTACTGACCTCGAGGTAAGTCCCTGAGTAACCGCGCGGAAAGGGCGGCATGCAGCTGTTTCCATGAGGTATTAGTCGCTGTTCTGCTGTATTTTATTTTAGTTTTTATATTTTTTATTGTTGTTTTAAGATTGATTGATGGATTGATTGATTGATTGCTATATTGGGTCTTCGTTTCTGTGCTAGGGCTCTCTCCAGTTACGGTAAGTGGGGGCCACTCTTCATCGCGGTGCGTAGGCCTCTCAGTATCTCAGCCTCTCTTGTTGCGGAGCACAGGCTCCAGAGGCGCAGGCTCAGTAGTTGTGGCTCACGGGCCCAGTTGCCCCGTGGCATGTGGATTCCTCCCAGACCAGAGCTCGAACCCGTGTCCCCTGCATTGGCAGGCAGATTGTCAACCAGTGCACCACCAGGGAAGCCTCTGTTCTGCTCTATTTTAAAGGAAGTACCCTTTCCAGGACTCTTAGGCCCCTCGGGTGTGCATCATTTTCCCTCCAGGATCCCTGAGTGCCTCCAGACCCCTGTGGGCCTGTGAGCAACATGGAGGCCCAAAGGTAGGTCCCTCAGAGGCCCTCTGTGCATGCCGAGTGATGGGCAACACCCTGCACGTTCCTTAAGGAGAGCTACATTTCCAGAGCCCTGGAGCAGCCTCAGGACCACATTGCTAGGCAGTGCGACCTGCCATGGAAGTGTTCGTCACGGCCCCCGTCTGAGCTGCCGTGAGAAAACACTCTGCTTAGAATTCTTCGAGGACCTCGTACCTGAAGTCACTCTGCTGGAGGAGAAAGTCAGCATCCTCCCATGCTGTGGCGCTAACGGGACCCTCAGCGAGAGCACTTGCCTCGCGGTAAGGCCCTGAATTGCCATGCAGAAGCGGAGGCGTGCAGCAGTTTCCATGAGGCCGTAGCCACTGCTCTGCATTATTTTAACGTCAGTACGCTCTGCAGGACATCTAGGAGCCTGGCGTGGGCACCCTATTCCCTGCAAGGACACTGAGTACCCTCAGGCCCCCATGGGCCTGCTAAGCCACATCCAGGCCCGTAGCCCTTCGGAGCCACTCTGTGTATGCCGAGTGTAGGGCAACAGACTGCACTCTTTCTTGGGACAGCTTGACTTCCCCAGCATTCCCACAGGTCCACGAACACCGTTCTAGCAGGGCCAACGTGCCGTGCAAGTCTGACTCATTGCCCTAGTCTGCGCTGCACTGAGAAAACACTCGGCTTCGTATTCCATCTGGGACCCCCTGTCTGAAGTCACCCTGCCTCCAGGAGAATGTGGGCTTGCGTTCCGACTGCAACTAAAGCCCAGTTCCTCGGATAACACTGCAGGCTTTTGAAGAGCCACGGGCCCGGAGGCCTAGCTGGGGCTTTCCTTGGATGAGGCAGTTCGCTAGATGCAGAACACCCTGCTTCGAGGAGTTGATTCAACGAAGTAACCACTGGGTAACCTGTGTCTCTTTGGACTTGTTAGAAAGCACAGGGATGTATGCTGCGTGTGCAAGCGGAAATGGGGGCCTGATGGAACTAGCCTTGCTTTCCCATTCTGAAAGCTCCATTCATGCTGCCTTGAAGCTACTTGAAATTGACTGCTGTTGACAGGCCACTGGCCACTGTATACATGGCTCTGGGAAGACAATGAGTTTTGTCTAGCTAGCCGGATGCTTCGATGGCCGGGGTGGAGCTCATCGTGCCACGCTCTGGAGCTAAAGGGAAACTCAACGTGAGTACTGACCTCGAGGTAAGTCCCTGAGTAACCGCGCAGAAAGGGCGGCATGCAGCTGTTTCCATGAGGTATTAGTCGCTGTTCTGCTGTATTTTATTTTAGTTTTTATATTTTTTATTGTTGTTTTAAGATTGATTGATGGATTGATTGATTGATTGCTATATTGGGTCTTCGTTTCTGTGCTAGGGCTCTCTCCAGTTACGGTAAGTGGGGGCCACTCTTCATCGCGGTGCGTAGGCCTCTCAGTATCTCAGCCTCTCTTGTTGCGGAGCACAGGCTCCAGAGGCGCAGGCTCAGTAGTTGTGGCTCACGGGCCCAGTTGCCCCGTGGCATGTGGATTCCTCCCAGACCAGAGCTCGAACCCGTGTCCCCTGCATTGGCAGGCAGATCGTCAACCAGTGCACCACCAGGGAAGCCTCTGTTCTGCTCTATTTTAAAGGAAGTACCCTTTCCAGGACTCTTAGGCCCCTCGGGTGTGCATCATTTTCCCTCCAGGATCCCTGAGTGCCTCCAGACCCCTGTGGGCCTGTGAGCAACATGGAGGCCCAAAGGTAGGTCCCTCAGAGGCCCTCTGTGCATGCCGAGTGATGGGCAACACCCTGCACGTTCCTTAAGGAGAGCTACATTTCCAGAGCCCTGGAGCAGCCTCAGGACCACATTGCTAGGCAGTGCGACCTGCCATGGAAGTGTTCGTCACGGCTCCCGTCTGAGCTGCCGTGAGAAAACACTCTGCTTAGAATTCTTCGAGGACCTCGTACCTGAAGTCACTCTGCTGGAGGAGAAAGTCAGCATCCTCCCATGCTGTGGCGCTAACGGGACCCTCAGCGAGAGCACTTGCCTCGCGGTAAGGCCCTGAATTGCCATGCAGAAGCGGAGGCGTGCAGCAGTTTCCAGGAGGCCGTAGCCACTGCTCTGCATTATTTTAACGTCAGTACGCTCTGCAGGACCTCTAGGAGCCTGGCGTGGGCACCCTATTCCCTGCAAGGACACTGAGTACCCTCAGGCCCCCATGGGCCTGCTAAGCCACATCCAGGCCCGTAGCCCTTCGGAGCCACTCTGTGTATGCCGAGTGTAGGGCAACAGACTGCACTCTTTCTTGGGACAGCTTGACTTCCCCAGCATTCCCACAGGTCCACGAACACCGTTCTAGCAGGGCCAACATGCCGTGCAAGTCTGACTCATTGCCCTAGTCTGCGCTGCACTGAGAAAACACTCGGCTTCGTATTCCATCTGGGACCCCCTGTCTGAAGTCACCCTGCCTCCAGGAGAATGTGGGCTTGCGTTCCGACTGCAACTAAAGCCCAGTTCCTCGGATAACACTGCAGGCTTTTGAAGAGCCACGGGCCCGGAGGCCTAGCTGGGGCTTTCCTTGGTTGAGGCAGTTCGCTAGATGCAGAACACCCTGCTTCGAGGAGTTGATTCAACGAAGTAACCACTGGGTAACCTGTGTCTCTTTGGACTTGTTAGAAAGCACAGGGATGTATGGTGCGTGTGCAAGTGGAAATGGGGGCCTGATGGAACTAGCCTTGCTTTCCCATTCTGAAAGCTCCATTCATGCTGCCTTGAAGCTACTTGAAATTGACTGCTGTTGACAGGCCACTGGCCACTGTATACATGGCTCTGGGAAGACAATGAGTTTTGTCTAGCTAGCCGGATGCTTCGATGGCCGGGGTGGAGCTCATCGTGCCACGCTCTGGAGCTAAAGGGAAACTCAACGTGAGTACTGACCTCGAGGTAAGTCCCTGAGTAACCGCGCAGAAAGGGCGGCATGCAGCTGTTTCCATGAGGTATTAGTCGCTGTTCTGCTGTATTTTATTTTAGTTTTTATATTTTTTATTGTTGTTTTAAGATTGATTGATGGATTGATTGATTGATTGCTATATTGGGTCTTCGTTTCTGTGCTAGGGCTCTCTCCAGTTACGGTAAGTGGGGGCCACTCTTCATCGCGGTGCGTAGGCCTCTCAGTATCTCAGCCTCTCTTGTTGCGGAGCACAGGCTCCAGAGGCGCAGGCTCAGTAGTTGTGGCTCACGGGCCCAGTTGCCCCGTGGCATGTGGATTCCTCCCAGACCAGAGCTCGAACCCGTGTCCCCTGCATTGGCAGGCAGATCGTCAACCAGTGCACCACCAGGGAAACCTCTGTTCTGCTCTATTTTAAAGGAAGTACCCTTTCCAGGACTCTTAGGCCCCTCGGGTGTGCATCATTTCCCCTCCAGGATCCCTGAGTGCCTCCAGACCCCTGTGGGCCTGTGAGCAACATGGAGGCCCAAAGGTAGGTCCCTCAGAGGCCCTCTGTGCATGCCGAGTGATGGGCAACACCCTGCACGTTCCTTAAGGAGAGCTACATTTCCAGAGCCCTGGAGCAGCCTCAGGACCACATTTCTAGGCAGTGCGACCTGCCATGGAAGTGTTCGTCACGGCCCCCGTCTGAGCTGCCGTGAGAAAACACTCTGCTTAGAATTCTTCGAGGACCTCGTACCTGAAGTCACTCTGCTGGAGGAGAAAGTCAGCATCCTCCCATGCTGTGGCACTAACGGGACCCTCAGCGAGAGCACTTGCCTCGCGGTAAGGCCCTGAATTGCCATGCAGAAGCGGAGGTGTGCAGCAGTTTCCATGAGGCCGTAGCCACTGCTCTGCATTATTTTAACGTCAGTACGCTCTGCAGGACCTCTAGGAGCCTGGCGTGGGCACCCTATTCCCTGCAAGGACACTGAGTACCCTCAGGCCCCCATGGGCCTG
Organism: Balaenoptera acutorostrata; assembly: GCF_949987535.1. NCBI lineage: Eukaryota > Metazoa > Chordata > Mammalia > Artiodactyla > Balaenopteridae > Balaenoptera > Balaenoptera acutorostrata. The sequence continues at coordinate 1,793,034 of NC_080065.1, read as the reverse complement.
CTAAGCCACATCCAGGCCCGTAGCCCTTCGGAGCCACTCTGTGTATGCCGAGTGTAGGGCAACAGACTGCACTCTTTCTTGGGACAGCTTGACTTCCCCAGCATTCCCACAGGTCCACGAACACCGTTCTAGCAGGGCCAACATGCCGTGCAAGTCTGACTCATTGCCCTAGTCTGCGCTGCACTGAGAAAACACTCGGCTTCGTATTCCATCTGGGACCCCCTGTCTGAAGTCACCCTGCCTCCAGGAGAATGTGGGCTTGCGTTCCGACTGCAACTAAAGCCCAGTTCCTCGGATAACACTGCAGGCTTTTGAAGAGCCACGGGCCCGGAGGCCTAGCTGGGGCTTTCCTTGGTTGAGGCAGTTCGCTAGATGCAGAACACCCTGCTTCGACGAGTTGATTCAACGAAGTAACCACTGGGTAACCTGTGTCTCTTTGGACTTGTTAGAAAGCACAGGGATGTATGGTGCGTGTGCAAGTGGAAATGGGGGCCTGATGGAACTAGCCTTGCTTTCCCATTCTGAAAGCTCCATTCATGCTGCCTTGAAGCTACTTGAAATTGACTGCTGTTGACAGGCCACTGGCCACTGTATACATGGCTCTGGGAAGACAATGAGTTTTGTCTAGCTAGCCGGATGCTTCGATGGCCGGGGTGGAGCTCATCGTGCCACGCTCTGGAGCTAAAGGGAAACTCAACGTGAGTACTGACCTCGAGGTAAGTCCCTGAGTAACCGCGCAGAAAGGGCGGCATGCAGCTGTTTCCATGAGATATTAGTCGCTGTTCTGCTGTATTTTATTTTAGTTTTTATATTTTTTATTGTTGTTTTAAGATTGATTGATGGATTGATTGATTGATTGCTATATTGGGTCTTCGTTTCTGTGCTAGGGCTCTCTCCAGTTACGGTAAGTGGGGGCCACTCTTCATCGCGGTGCGTAGGCCTCTCAGTATCTCAGCCTCTCTTGTTGCGGAGCACAGGCTCCAGAGGCGCAGGCTCAGTAGTTGTGGCTCACGGGCCCAGTTGCCCCGTGGCATGTGGATTCCTCCCAGACCAGAGCTCGAACCCGTGTCCCCTGCATTGGCAGGCAGATCGTCAACCAGTGCACCACCAGGGAAGCCTCTGTTCTGCTCTATTTTAAAGGAAGTACCCTTTCCAGGACTCTTAGGCCCCTCGGGTGTGCATCATTTTCCCTCCAGGATCCCTGAGTGCCTCCAGACCCCTGTGGGCCTGTGAGCAACATGGAGGCCCAAAGGTAGGTCCCTCAGAGGCCCTCTGTGCATGCCGAGTGATGGGCAACACCCTGCACGTTCCTTAAGGAGAGCTACATTTCCAGAGCCCTGGAGCAGCCTCAGGACCACATTTCTAGGCAGTGCGACCTGCCATGGAAGTGTTCGTCACGGCCCCCGTCTGAGCTGCCGTGAGAAAACACTCTGCTTAGAATTCTTCGAGGACCTCGTACCTGAAGTCACTCTGCTGGAGGAGAAAGTCAGCATCCTCCCATGCTGTGGCGCTAACGGGACCCTCAGCGAGAGCACTTGCCTCGCGGTAAGGCCCTGAATTGCCATGCAGAAGCGGAGACGTGCAGCAGTTTCCAGGAGGCCGTAGCCACTGCTCTGCATCATTTTAACGTCAGTACGCTCTGCAGGACATCTAGGAGCCTGGCGTGGGCACCCTATTCCCTGCAAGGACACTGAGTACCCTCAGGCCCCCATGGGCCTGCTAAGCCACATCCAGGCCCGTAGCCCTTCGGAGCCACTCTGTGTATGCCGAGTGTAGGGCAACAGACTGCACTCTTTCTTGGGACAGCTTGATTTCCCCAGCATTCCCACAGGTCCACGAACACCGTTCTAGCAGGGCCAACATGCCGTGCAAGTCTGACTCATTGCCCTAGTCTGCGCTGCACTGAGAAAACACTCGGCTTCGTATTCCATCTGGGACCCCCTTTCTGAAGTCACCCTGCCTCCAGGAGAATGTCGGCTTGCGTTCCGACTGCAACTAAAGCCCAGTTCCTCGGATAACACTGCAGGCTTTTGAAGAGCCACGGGCCCGGAGGCCTAGCTGGGGCTTTCCTTGGTTGAGGCAGTTCGCTAGATGCAGAACACCCTGCTTCGAGGAGTTGATTCAACGAAGTAACCACTGGGTAACCTGTGTCTCTTTGGACTTGTTAGAAAGCCCAGGGATGTATGCTGCGTGTGCAAGCGGAAATGGGGGCCTGATGGAACTAGCCTTGCTTTCCCATTCTGAAAGCTCCATTCATGCTGCCTTGAAGCTACTTGAAATTGACTGCTGTTGACAGGCCACTGGCCACTGTATACATGGCTCTGGGAAGACAATGAGTTTTGTCTAGCTAGCCGGATGCTTCGATGGCCGGGGTGGAGCTCATCGTGCCACGCTCTGGAGCTAAAGGGAAACTCAACGTGAGTACTGACCTCGAGGTAAGTCCCTGAGTAACCGCGCAGAAAGGGCGGCATGCAGCTGTTTCCATGAGGTATTAGTCGCTGTTCTGCTGTATTTTATTTTAGTTTTTATATTTTTTATTGTTGTTTTAAGATTGATTGATGGATTGATTGATTGATTGCTATATTGGGTCTTCGTTTCTGTGCTAGGGCTCTCTCCAGTTACGGTAAGTGGGGGCCACTCTTCATCGCGGTGCGTAGGCCTCTCAGTATCTCAGCCTCTCTTGTTGCGGAGCACAGGCTCCAGAGGCGCAGGCTCAGTAGTTGTGGCTCACGGGCCCAGTTGCCCCGTGGCATGTGGATTCCTCCCAGACCAGAGCTCGAACCCGTGTCCCCTGCATTGGCAGGCAGATCGTCAACCAGTGCACCACCAGGGAAGCCTCTGTTCTGCTCTATTTTAAAGGAAGTACCCTTTCCAGGACTCTTAGGCCCCTCGGGTGTGCATCATTTTCCCTCCAGGATCCCTGAGTGCCTCCAGACCCCTGTGGGCCTGTGAGCAACATGGAGGCCCAAAGGTAGGTCCCTCAGAGGCCCTCTGTGCATGCCGAGTGATGGGCAACACCCTGCACGTTCCTTAAGGAGAGCTACATTTCCAGAGCCCTGGAGCAGCCTCAGGACCACATTGCTAGGCAGTGCGACCTGCCATGGAAGTGTTCGTCACGGCCCCCGTCTGAGCTGCCGTGAGAAAACACTCTGCTTAGAATTCTTCGAGGACCTCGTACCTGAAGTCACTCTGCTGGAGGAGAAAGTCAGCATCCTCCCATGCTGTGGCGCTAACGGGACCCTCAGCGAGAGCACTTGCCTCGCGGTAAGGCCCTGAATTGCCATGCAGAAGCGGAGGCGTGCAGCAGTTTCCAGGAGGCCGTAGCCACTGCTCTGCATTATTTTAACGTCAGTACGCTCTGCAGGACCTCTAGGAGCCTGGCGTGGGCACCCTATTCCCTGCAAGGACACTGAGTACCCTCAGGCCCCCATGGGCCTGCTAAGCCACATCCAGGCCCGTAGCCCTTCGGAGCCACTCTGTGTATGCCGAGTGTAGGGCAACAGACTGCACTCTTTCTTGGGACAGCTTGACTTCCCCAGCATTCCCACAGGTCCACGAACACCGTTCTAGCAGGGCCAACATGCCGTGCAAGTCTGACTCATTGCCCTAGTCTGCGCTGCACTGAGAAAACACTCGGCTTCGTATTCCATCTGGGACCCCCTGTCTGAAGTCACCCTGCCTCCAGGAGAATGTGGGCTTGCGTTCCGACTGCAACTAAAGCCCAGTTCCTCGGATAACACTGCAGGCTTTTGAAGAGCCACGGGCCCGGAGGCCTAGCTGGGGCTTTCCTTGGTTGAGGCAGTTCGCTAGATGCAGAACACCCTGCTTCGAGGAGTTGATTCAACGAAGTAACCACTGGGTAACCTGTGTCTCTTTGGACTTGTTAGAAAGCACAGGGATGTATGGTGCGTGTGCAAGTGGAAATGGGGGCCTGATGGAACTAGCCTTGCTTTCCCATTCTGAAAGCTCCATTCATGCTGCCTTGAAGCTACTTGAAATTGACTGCTGTTGACAGGCCACTGGCCACTGTATACATGGCTCTGGGAAGACAATGAGTTTTGTCTAGCTAGCCGGATGCTTCGATGGCCGGGGTGGAGCTCATCGTGCCACGCTCTGGAGCTAAAGGGAAACTCAACGTGAGTACTGACCTCGAGGTAAGTCCCTGAGTAACCGCGCGGAAACGGCGGCATGCAGCTGTTTCCATGAGGTATTAGTCGCTGTTCTGCTGTATTTTATTTTAGTTTTTATATTTTTTATTGTTGTTTTAAGATTGATTGATGGATTGATTGATTGATTGCTATATTGGGTCTTCGTTTCTGTGCTAGGGCTCTCTCCACTTACGGTAAGTGGGGGCCACTCTTCATCGCGGTGCGTAGGCCTCTCAGTATCTCAGCCTCTCTTGTTGCGGAGCACAGGCTCCAGAGGCGCAGGCTCAGTAGTTGTGGCTCACGGGCCCAGTTGCCCCGTGGCATGTGGATTCCTCCCAGACCAGAGCTCGAACCCGTGTCCCCTGCATTGGCAGGCAGATCGTCAACCAGTGCACCACCAGGGAAACCTCTGTTCTGCTCTATTTTAAAGGAAGTACCCTTTCCAGGACTCTTAGGCCCCTCGGGTGTGCATCATTTCCCCTCCAGGATCCCTGAGTGCCTCCAGACCCCTGTGGGCCTGTGAGCAACATGGAGGCCCAAAGGTAGGTCCCTCAGAGGCCCTCTGTGCATGCCGAGTGATGGGCAACACCCTGCACGTTCCTTAAGGAGAGCTACATTTCCAGAGCCCTGGAGCAGCCTCAGGACCACATTGCTAGGCAGTGCGACCTGCCATGGAAGTGTTCGTCACGGCCCCCGTCTGAGCTGCCGTGAGAAAACACTCTGCTTAGAATTCTTCGAGGACCTCGTACCTGAAGTCACTCTGCTGGAGGAGAAAGTCAGCATCCTCCCATGCTGTGGCACTAACGGGACCCTCAGCGAGAGCACTTGCCTCGCGGTAAGGCCCTGAATTGCCATGCAGAAGCGGAGGCGTGCAGCAGTTTCCATGAGGCCGTAGCCACTGCTCTGCATTATTTTAACATCAGTACGCTCTGCAGGACATCTAGGAGCCTGGCGTGGGCACCCTATTCCCTGCAAGGACACTGAGTACCCTCAGGCCCCCATGGGCTTGCTAAGCCACATCCAGGCCCGTAGCCCTTCGGAGCCACTCTGTGTATGCCGAGTGTAGGGCAACAGACTGCACTCTTTCTTGGGACAGCTTGACTTCCCCAGCATTCCCACAGGTCCACGAACACCGTTCTAGCAGGGCCAACATGCCGTGCAAGTCTGACTCATTGCCCTAGTCTGCGCTGCACTGAGAAAACACTCGGCTTCGTATTCCATCTGGGACCCCCTGTCTGAAGTCACCCTGCCTCCAGGAGAATGTGGGCTTGCGTTCCGACTGCAACTAAAGCCCAGTTCCTCGGATAACACTGCAGGCTTTTGAAGAGCCACGGGCCCGGAGGCCTAGCTGGGGCTTTCCTTGGATGAGGCAGTTCGCTAGATGCAGAACACCCTGCTTCGAGGAGTTGATTCAACGAAGTAACCACTGGGTAACCTGTGTCTCTTTGGACTTGTTAGAAAGCACAGGGATGTATGCTGCGTGTGCAAGCGGAAATGGGGGCCTGATGGAACTAGCCTTGCTTTCCCATTCTGAAAGCTCCATTCATGCTGCCTTGAAGCTACTTGAAATTGACTGCTGTTGACAGGCCACTGGCCACTGTATACATGGCTCTGGGAAGACAATGAGTTTTGTCTAGCTAGCCGGATGCTTCGATGGCCGGGGTGGAGCTCATCGTGCCACGCTCTGGAGCTAAAGGGAAACTCAACGTGAGTACTGACCTCGAGGTAAGTCCCTGAGTAACCGCGCAGAAAGGGCGGCATGCAGCTGTTTCCATGAGGTATTAGTCGCTGTTCTGCTGTATTTTATTTTAGTTTTTATATTTTTTATTGTTGTTTTAAGATTGATTGATGGATTGATTGATTGATTGCTATATTGGGTCTTCGTTTCTGTGCTAGGGCTCTCTCCAGTTACGGTAAGTGGGGGCCACTCTTCATCGCGGTGCGTAGGCCTCTCAGTATCTCAGCCTCTCTTGTTGCGGAGCACAGGCTCCAGAGGCGCAGGCTCAGTAGTTGTGGCTCATGGGCCCAGTTGCCCCGTGGCATGTGGATTCCTCCCAGACCAGAGCTCGAACCCGTGTCCCCTGCATTGGCAGGCAGATTGTCAACCAGTGCACCACCAGGGAAGCCTCTGTTCTGCTCTATTTTAAAGGAAGTACCCTTTCCAGGACTCTTAGGCCCCTCGGGTGTGCATCATTTTCCCTCCAGGATCCCTGAGTGCCTCCAGACCCCTGTGGGCCTGTGAGCAACATGGAGGCCCAAAGGTAGGTCCCTCAGAGGCCCTCTGTGCATGCCGAGTGATGGGCAACACCCTGCACGTTCCTTAAGGAGAGCTACATTTCCAGAGCCCTGGAGCAGCCTCAGGACCACATTGCTAGGCAGTGCGACCTGCCATGGAAGTGTTCGTCACGGCCCCCGTCTGAGCTGCCGTGAGAAAACACTCTGCTTAGAATTCTTCGAGGACCTCGTACCTGAAGTCACTCTGCTGGAGGAGAAAGTCAGCATCCTCCCATGCTGTGGCGCTAACGGGACCCTCAGCGAGAGCACTTGCCTCGCGGTAAGGCCCTGAATTGCCATGCAGAAGCGGAGGCGTGCAGCAGTTTCCATGAGGCCGTAGCCACTGCTCTGCATTATTTTAACGTCAGTACGCTCTGCAGGACATCTAGGAGCCTGGCGTGGGCACCCTATTCCCTGCAAGGACACTGAGTACCCTCAGGCCCCCATGGGCCTGCTAAGCCACATCCAGGCCCGTAGCCCTTCGGAGCCACTCTGTGTATGCCGAGTGTAGGGCAACAGACTGCACTCTTTCTTGGGACAGCTTGACTTCCCCAGCATTCCCACAGGTCCACGAACACCGTTCTAGCAGGGCCAACATGCCGTGCAAGTCTGACTCATTGCCCTAGTCTGCGCTGCACTGAGAAAACACTCGGCTTCGTATTCCATCTGGGACCCCCTGTCTGAAGTCACCCTGCCTCCAGGAGAATGTGGGCTTGCGTTCCGACTGCAACTAAAGCCCAGTTCCTCGGATAACACTGCAGGCTTTTGAAGAGCCACGGGCCCGGAGGCCTAGCTGGGGCTTTCCTTGGATGAGGCAGTTCGCTAGATGCAGAACACCCTGCTTCGAGGAGTTGATTCAACGAAGTAACCACTGGGTAACCTGTGTCTCTTTGGACTTGTTAGAAAGCACAGGGATGTATGCTGCGTGTGCAAGCGGAAATGGGGGCCTGATGGAACTAGCCTTGCTTTCCCATTCTGAAAGCTCCATTCATGCTGCCTTGAAGCTACTTGAAATTGACTGCTGTTGACAGGCCACTGGCCACTGTATACATGGCTCTGGGAAGACAATGAGTTTTGTCTAGCTAGCCGGATGCTTCGATGGCCGGGGTGGAGCTCATCGTGCCACGCTCTGGAGCTAAAGGGAAACTCAACGTGAGTACTGACCTCGAGGTAAGTCCCTGAGTAACCGCGCAGAAAGGGCGGCATGCAGCTGTTTCCATGAGGTATTAGTCGCTGTTCTGCTGTATTTTATTTTAGTTTTTATATTTTTTATTGTTGTTTTAAGATTGATTGATGGATTGATTGATTGATTGCTATATTGGGTCTTCGTTTCTGTGCTAGGGCTCTCTCCAGTTACGGTAAGTGGGGGCCACTCTTCATCGCGGTGCGTAGGCCTCTCAGTATCTCAGCCTCTCTTGTTGCGGAGCACAGGCTCCAGAGGCGCAGGCTCAGTAGTTGTGGCTCACGGGCCCAGTTGCCCCGTGGCATGTGGATTCCTCCCAGACCAGAGCTCGAACCCGTGTCCCCTGCATTGGCAGGCAGATCGTCAACCAGTGCACCACCAGGGAAGCCTCTGTTCTGCTCTATTTTAAAGGAAGTACCCTTTCCAGGACTCTTAGGCCCCTCGGGTGTGCATCATTTTCCCTCCAGGATCCCTGAGTGCCTCCAGACCCCTGTGGGCCTGTGAGCAACATGGAGGCCCAAAGGTAGGTCCCTCAGAGGTCCTCTGTGCATGCCGAGTGATGGGCAACACCTTGCACGTAACATAAGGAGAGCTACATTTCCAGAGCCCTGGAGCAGCCTCAGGACCACATTTCTAGGCAGTGCGACCTGCCATGGAAGTGTTCGTCACGGCCCCCGTCTGAGCTGCCGTGAGAAAACACTCTGCTTAGAATTCTTCGAGGACCTCGTACCTGAAGTCACTCTGCTGGAGGAGAAAGTCAGCATCCTCCCATGCTGTGGCGCTAACGGGACCCTCAGCGAGAGCACTTGCCTCGCGGTAAGGCCCTGAATTGCCATGCAGAAGCGGAGGCGTGCAGCAGTTTCCATGAGGCCGTAGCCACTGCCCTGCATTGTTTTAACGTCAGTACGCTCTGCAGGACATCTAGGAGCCTGGCGTGGGCACCCTATTCCCTGCAAGGACACTGAGTACCCTCAGGCCCCCATGGGCCTGCTAAGCCACATCCAGGCCCGTAGCCCTTCGGAGCCACTCTGTGTATGCCGAGTGTAGGGCAACAGACTGCACTCTTTCTTGGGACAGCTTGACTTCTCCAGCATTCCCACAGGTCCACGAACACCGTTCTAGCAGGGCCAACATGCCGTGCAAGTCTGACTCATTGCCCTAGTCTGCGCTGCACTGAGAAAACACTCGGCTTCGTATTCCATCTGGGACCCCCTGTCTGAAGTCACCCTGCCTCCAGGAGAATGTGGGCTTGCGTTCCGACTGCAACTAAAGCCCAGTTCCTCGGATAACACTGCAGGCTTTTGAAGAGCCACGGGCCCGGAGGCCTAGCTGGGGCTTTCCTTGGTTGAGGCAGTTCGCTAGATGCAGAACACCCTGCTTCGAGGAGTTGATTCAACGAAGTAACCACTGGGTAACCTGTGTCTCTTTGGACTTGTTAGAAAGCACAGGGATGTATGCTGCGTGTGCAAGTGGAAATGGGGGCCTGATGGAACTAGCCTTGCTTTCCCATTCTGAAAGCTCCATTCATGCTGCCTTGAAGCTACTTGAAATTGACTGCTGTTGACAGGCCACTGGCCACTGTATACATGGCTCTGGGAAGACAATGAGTTTTGTCTAGCTAGCCGGATGCTTCGATGGCCGGGGTGGAGCTCATCGTGCCACGCTCTGGAGCTAAAGGGAAACTCAACGTGAGTACTGACCTCGAGGTAAGTCCCTGAGTAACCGCGCAGAAAGGGCGGCATGCAGCTGTTTCCATGAGGTATTAGTCGCTGTTCTGCTGTATTTTATTTTATTTTTTATATTTTTTATTGTTGTTTTAAGATTGATTGATGGATTGATTGATTGATTGCTATATTGGGTCTTTGTTTCTGTGCTAGGGCTCTCTCCAGTTACGGTAAGTGGGGGCCACTCTTCATCGCGGTGCGTAGGCCTCTCAGTATCTCAGCCTCTCTTGTTGTGGAGCACAGGCTCCAGAGGCGCAGGCTCAGTAGTTGTGGCTCACGGGCCCAGTTGCCCCGTGGCATGTGGATTCCTCCCAGACCAGAGCTCGAACCCGTGTCCCCTGCATTGGCAGGCAGATTGTCAACCAGTGCACCACCAGGGAAGCCTCTGTTCTGCTCTATTTTAAAGGAAGTACCCTTTCCAGGACTCTTAGGCCCCTCGGGTGTGCATCATTTTCCCTCCAGGATCCCTGAGTGCCTCCAGACCCCTGTGGGCCTGTGAGCAACATGGAGGCCCAAAGGTAGGTCCCTCAGAGGCCCTCTGTGCATGCCGAGTGATGGGCAACACCCTGCACGTTCCTTAAGGAGAGCTACATTTCCAGAGCCCTGGAGCAGCCTCAGGACCACATTGCTAGGCAGTGCGACCTGCCATGGAAGTGTTCGTCACGGCCCCCGTCTGAGCTGCCGTGAGAAAACACTCTGCTTAGAATTCTTCGAGGACCTCGTACCTGAAGTCACTCTGCTGGAGGAGAAAGTCAGCATCCTCCCATGCTGTGGCGCTAACGGGACCCTCAGCGAGAGCACTTGCCTCGCGGTAAGGCCCTGAATTGCCATGCAGAAGCGGAGGCGTGCAGCAGTTTCCATGAGGCCGTAGCCACTGCCCTGCATTATTTTAACGTCAGTACGCTCTGCAGGACATCTAGGAGCCTGGCGTGGGCACCCTATTCCCTGCAAGGACACTGAGTACCCTCAGGCCCCCATGGGCCTGCTAAGCCACATCCAGGCCCGTAGCCCTTCGGAGCCACTCTGTGTATGCCGAGTGTAGGGCAACAGACTGCACTCTTTCTTGGGACAGCTTGACTTCTCCAGCATTCCCACAGGTCCACGAACACCGTTCTAGCAGGGCCAACATGCCGTGCAAGTCTGACTCATTGCCCTAGTCTGCGCTGCACTGAGAAAACACTCGGCTTCGTATTCCATCTGGGACCCCCTGTCTGAAGTCACCCTGCCTCCAGGAGAATGTGGGCTTGCGTTCCGACTGCAACTAAAGCCCAGTTCCTCGGATAACACTGCAGGCTTTTGAAGAGCCACGGGCCCGGAGGCCTAGCTGGGGCTTTCCTTGGTTGAGGCAGTTCGCTAGATGCAGAACACCCTGCTTCGAGGAGTTGATTCAACGAAGTAACCACTGGGTAACCTGTGTCTCTTTGGACTTGTTAGAAAGCACAGGGATGTATGCTGCGTGTGCAAGCGGAAATGGGGGCCTGATGGAACTAGCCTTGCTTTCCCATTCTGAAAGCTCCATTCATGCTGCCTTGAAGCTACTTGAAATTGACTGCTGTTGACAGGCCACTAGCCACTGTATGCATGGCTCTGGGAAGAGAGTGAGTTTTGTCTAGCTAGCCGGATGCTTCGATGGCCGGGGTGGAGCTCATCCTGCCACGCTCTGGAGCTAAAGGGAAACTCAACGTGAGTACTGACCTCGAGGTAAGTCCCTGAGTAACCGCGCAGAAAGGGCGGCATGCAGCTGTTTCCATGAGGTATTAGTCGCTGTTCTGCTGTATTTTATTTTATTTTTTATATTTTTTATTGTTGTTTTAAGATTGATTGATGGATTGATTGATTGATTGCTATATTGGGTCTTTGTTTCTGTGCTAGGGCTCTCTCCAGTTACGGTAAGTGGGGGCCACTCTTCATCGCGGTGCGTAGGCCTCTCAGTATCTCAGCCTCTCTTGTTGTGGAGCACAGGCTCCAGAGGCGCAGGCTCAGTAGTTGTGGCTCACGGGCCCAGTTGCCCCGTGGCATGTGGATTCCTCCCAGACCAGAGCTCGAACCCGTGTCCCCTGCATTGGCAGGCAGATTGTCAACCAGTGCACCACCAGGGAAGCCTCTGTTCTGCTCTATTTTAAAGGAAGTACCCTTTCCAGGACTCTTAGGCCCCTCGGGTGTGCATCATTTTCCCTCCAGGATCCCTGAGTGCCTCCAGACCCCTGTGGGCCTGTGAGCAACATGGAGGCCCAAAGGTAGGTCCCTCAGAGGCCCTCTGTGCATGCCGAGTGATGGGCAACACCCTGCACGTTCCTTAAGGAGAGCTACATTTCCAGAGCCCTGGAGCAGCCTCAGGACCACATTTCTAGGCAGTGCGACCTGCCATGGAAGTGTTCGTCACGGCCCCCGTCTGAGCTGCCGTGAGAAAACACTCTGCTTAGAATTCTTCGAGGACCTCGTACCTGAAGTCACTCTGCTGGAGGAGAAAGTCAGCATCCTCCCATGCTGTGGCGCTAACGGGACCCTCAGCGAGAGCACTTGCCTCGCGGTAAGGCCCTGAATTGCCATGCAGAAGCGGAGGCGTGCAGCAGTTTCCATGAGGCCGTAGCCACTGCCCTGCATTATTTTAACGTCAGTACGCTCTGCAGGACATCTAGGAGCCTGGCGTGGGCACCCTATTCCCTGCAAGGACACTGAGTACCCTCAGGCCCCCATGGGCCTGCTAAGCCACATCCAGGCCCGTAGCCCTTCGGAGCCACTCTGTGTATGCCGAGTGTAGGGCAACAGACTGCACTCTTTCTTGGGACAGCTTGACTTCTCCAGCATTCCCACAGGTCCACGAACACCGTTCTAGCAGGGCCAACATGCCGTGCAAGTCTGACTCATTGCCCTAGTCTGCGCTGCACTGAGAAAACACTCGGCTTCGTATTCCATCTGGGACCCCCTGTCTGAAGTCACCCTGCCTCCAGGAGAATGTGGGCTTGCGTTCCGACTGCAACTAAAGCCCAGTTCCTCGGATAACACTGCAGGCTTTTGAAGAGCCACGGGCCCGGAGGCCTAGCTGGGGCTTTCCTTGGTTGAGGCAGTTCGCTAGATGCAGAACACCCTGCTTCGAGGAGTTGATTCAACGAAGTAACCACTGGGTAACCTGTGTCTCTTTGGACTTGTTAGAAAGCACAGGGATGTATGCTGCGTGTGCAAGCGGAAATGGGGGCCTGATGGAACTAGCCTTGCTTTCCCATTCTGAAAGCTCCATTCATGCTGCCTTGAAGCTACTTGAAATTGACTGCTGTTGACAGGCCACTAGCCACTGTATGCATGGCTCTGGGAAGAGAGTGAGTTTTGTCTAGCTAGCCGGATGCTTCGATGGCCGGGGTGGAGCTCATCCTGCCACGCTCTGGAGCTAAAGGGAAACTCAACGTGAGTACTGACCTCGAGGTAAGTCCCTGAGTAACCGCGCAGAAAGGGCGGCATGCAGCTGTTTCCATGAGGTATTAGTCGCTGTTCTGCTGTATTTTATTTTATTTTTTATATTTTTTATTGTTGTTTTAAGATTGATTGATGGATTGATTGATTGATTGCTATATTGGGTCTTTGTTTCTGTGCTAGGGCTCTCTCCAGTTACGGTAAGTGGGGGCCAGTCTTCATCGCGGTGCGTAGGCCTCTCAGTATCTCAGCCTCTCTTGTTGTGGAGCACAGGCTCCAGAGGCGCAGGCTCAGTAGTTGTGGCTCACGGGCCCAGTTGCCCCGTGGCATGTGGATTCCTCCCAGACCAGAGCTCGAACCCGTGTCCCCTGCATTGGCAGGCAGATTGTCAACCAGTGCACCACCAGGGAAGCCTCTGTTCTGCTCTATTTTAAAGGAAGTACCCTTTCCAGGACTCTTAGGCCCCTCGGGTGTGCATCATTTTCCCTCCAGGATCCCTGAGTGCCTCCAGACCCCTGTGGGCCTGTGAGCAACATGGAGGCCCAAAGGTAGGTCCCTCAGAGGCCCTCTGTGCATGCCGAGTGATGGGCAACACCCTGCACGTTCCTTAAGGAGAGCTACATTTCCAGAGCCCTGGAGCAGCCTCAGGACCACATTTCTAGGCAGTGCGACCTGCCATGGAAGTGTTCGTCACGGCCCCCGTCTGAGCTGCCGTGAGAAAACACTCTGCTTAGAATTCTTCGAGGACCTCGTACCTGAAGTCACTCTGCTGGAGGAGAAAGTCAGCATCCTCCCATGCTGTGGCGCTAACGGGACCCTCAGCGAGAGCACTTGCCTCGCGGTAAGGCCCTGAATTGCCATGCAGAAGCGGAGGCGTGCAGCAGTTTCCATGAGGCCGTAGCCACTGCCCTGCATTATTTTAACGTCAGTACGCTCTGCAGGACATCTAGGAGCCTGGCGTGGGCACCCTATTCCCTGCAAGGACACTGAGTACCCTCAGGCCCCCATGGGCCTGCTAAGCCACATCCAGGCCCGTAGCCCTTCGGAGCCACTCTGTGTATGCCGAGTGTAGGGCAACAGACTGCACTCTTTCTTGGGACAGCTTGACTTCTCCAGCATTCCCACAGGTCCACGAACACCGTTCTAGCAGGGCCAACGTGCCGTGCAAGTCTGACTCATTGCCCTAGTCTGCGCTGCACTGAGAAAACACTCGGCTTCGTATTCCATCTGGGACCCCCTGTCTGAAGTCACCCTGCCTCCAGGAGAATGTGGGCTTGCGTTCCGACTGCAACTAAAGCCCAGTTCCTCGGATAACACTGCAGGCTTTTGAAGAGCCACGGGCCCGGAGGCCTAGCTGGGGCTTTCCTTGGTTGAGGCAGTTCGCTAGATGCAGAACACCCTGCTTCGAGGAGTTGATTCAACGAAGTAACCACTGGGTAACCTGTGTCTCTTTGGACTTGTTAGAAAGCACAGGGATGTATGCTGCGTGTGCAAGCGGAAATGGGGGCCTGATGGAACTAGCCTTGCTTTCCCATTCTGAAAGCTCCATTCATGCTGCCTTGAAGCTACTTGAAATTGACTGCTGTTGACAGGCCACTGGCCACTGTATACATGGCTCTGGGAAGACAATGAGTTTTGTCTAGCTAGCCGGATGCTTCGATGGCCGGGGTGGAGCTCATCGTGCCACGCTCTGGAGCTAAAGGGAAACTCAACGTGAGTACTGACCTCGAGGTAAGTCCCTGAGTAACCGCGCAGAAAGGGCGGCATGCAGCTGTTTCCATGAGGTATTAGTCGCTGTTCTGCTGTATTTTATTTTAGTTTTTATATTTTTTATTGTTGTTTTAAGATTGATTGATGGATTGATTGATTGATTGCTATATTGGGTCTTCGTTTCTGTGCTAGGGCTCTCTCCAGTTACGGTAAGTGGGGGCCACTCTTCATCGCGGTGCGTAGGCCTCTCAGTATCTCAGCCTCTCTTGTTGCGGAGCACAGGCTCCAGAGGCGCAGGCTCAGTAGTTGTGGCTCATGGGCCCAGTTGCCCCGTGGCATGTGGATTCCTCCCAGACCAGAGCTCGAACCCGTGTCCCCTGCATTGGCAGGCAGATTGTCAACCAGTGCACCACCAGGGAAGCCTCTGTTCTGCTCTATTTTAAAGGAAGTACCCTTTCCAGGACTCTTAGGCCCCTCGGGTGTGCATCATTTTCCCTCCAGGATCCCTGAGTGCCTCCAGACCCCTGTGGGCCTGTGAGCAACATGGAGGCCCAAAGGTAGGTCCCTCAGAGGCCCTCTGTGCATGCCGAGTGATGGGCAACACCCTGCACGTTCCTTAAGGAGAGCTACATTTCCAGAGCCCTGGAGCAGCCTCAGGACCACATTTCTAGGCAGTGCGACCTGCCATGGAAGTGTTCGTCACGGCCCCCGTCTGAGCTGCCGTGAGAAAACACTCTGCTTAGAATTCTTCGAGGACCTCGTACCTGAAGTCACTCTGCTGGAGGAGAAAGTCAGCATCCTCCCATGCTGTGGCGCTAACGGGACCCTCAGCGAGAGCACTTGCCTCGCGGTAAGGCCCTGAATTGCCATGCAGAAGCGGAGGCGTGCAGCAGTTTCCATGAGGCCGTAGCCACTGCCCTGCATTATTTTAACGTCAGTACGCTCTGCAGGACATCTAGGAGCCTGGCGTGGGCACCCTATTCCCTGCAAGGACACTGAGTACCCTCAGGCCCCCATGGGCCTGCTAAGCCACATCCAGGCCCGTAGCCCTTCGGAGCCACTCTGTGTATGCCGAGTGTAGGGCAACAGACTGCACTCTTTCTTGGGACAGCTTGACTTCTCCAGCATTCCCACAGGTCCACGAACACCGTTCTAGCAGGGCCAACGTGCCGTGCAAGTCTGACTCATTGCCCTAGTCTGCGCTGCACTGAGAAAACACTCGGCTTCGTATTCCATCTGGGACCCCCTGTCTGAAGTCACCCTGCCTCCAGGAGAATGTGGGCTTGCGTTCCGACTGCAACTAAAGCCCAGTTCCTCGGATAACACTGCAGGCTTTTGAAGAGCCACGGGCCCGGAGGCCTAGCTGGGGCTTTCCTTGGTTGAGGCAGTTCGCTAGATGCAGAACACCCTGCTTCGAGGAGTTGATTCAACGAAGTAACCACTGGGTAACCTGTGTCTCTTTGGACTTGTTAGAAAGCACAGGGATGTATGCTGCGTGTGCAAGCGGAAATGGGGGCCTGATGGAACTAGCCTTGCTTTCCCATTCTGAAAGCTCCATTCATGCTGCCTTGAAGCTACTTGAAATTGACTGCTGTTGACAGGCCACTGGCCACTGTATACATGGCTCTGGGAAGACAATGAGTTTTGTCTAGCTAGCCGGATGCTTCGATGGCCGGGGTGGAGCTCATCGTGCCACGCTCTGGAGCTAAAGGGAAACTCAACGTGAGTACTGACCTCGAGGTAAGTCCCTGAGTAACCGCGCAGAAAGGGCGGCATGCAGCTGTTTCCATGAGGTATTAGTCGCTGTTCTGCTGTATTTTATTTTAGTTTTTATATTTTTTATTGTTGTTTTAAGATTGATTGATGGATTGATTGATTGATTGCTATATTGGGTCTTCGTTTCTGTGCTAGGGCTCTCTCCAGTTACGGTAAGTGGGGGCCACTCTTCATCGCGGTGCGTAGGCCTCTCAGTATCTCAGCCTCTCTTGTTGCGGAGCACAGGCTCCAGAGGCGCAGGCTCAGTAGTTGTGGCTCATGGGCCCAGTTGCCCCGTGGCATGTGGATTCCTCCCAGACCAGAGCTCGAACCCGTGTCCCCTGCATTGGCAGGCAGATTGTCAACCAGTGCACCACCAGGGAAGCCTCTGTTCTGCTCTATTTTAAAGGAAGTACCCTTTCCAGGACTCTTAGGCCCCTCGGGTGTGCATCATTTTCCCTCCAGGATCCCTGAGTGCCTCCAGACCCCTGTGGGCCTGTGAGCAACATGGAGGCCCAAAGGTAGGTCCCTCAGAGGCCCTCTGTGCATGCCGAGTGATGGGCAACACCCTGCACGTTCCTTAAGGAGAGCTACATTTCCAGAGCCCTGGAGCAGCCTCAGGACCACATTTCTAGGCAGTGCGACCTGCCATGGAAGTGTTCGTCACGGCCCCCGTCTGAGCTGCCGTGAGAAAACACTCTGCTTAGAATTCTTCGAGGACCTCGTACCTGAAGTCACTCTGCTGGAGGAGAAAGTCAGCATCCTCCCATGCTGTGGCGCTAACGGGACCCTCAGCGAGAGCACTTGCCTCGCGGTAAGGCCCTGAATTGCCATGCAGAAGCGGAGGCGTGCAGCAGTTTCCATGAGGCCGTAGCCACTGCCCTGCATTATTTTAACGTCAGTACGCTCTGCAGGACATCTAGGAGCCTGGCGTGGGCACCCTATTCCCTGCAAGGACACTGAGTACCCTCAGGCCCCCATGGGCCTGCTAAGCCACATCCAGGCCCGTAGCCCTTCGGAGCCACTCTGTGTATGCCGAGTGTAGGGCAACAGACTGCACTCTTTCTTGGGACAGCTTGACTTCTCCAGCATTCCCACAGGTCCACGAACACCGTTCTAGCAGGGCCAACATGCCGTGCAAGTCTGACTCATTGCCCTAGTCTGCGCTGCACTGAGAAAACACTCGGCTTCGTATTCCATCTGGGACCCCCTGTCTGAAGTCACCCTGCCTCCAGGAGAATGTGGGCTTGCGTTCCGACTGCAACTAAAGCCCAGTTCCTCGGATAACACTGCAGGCTTTTGAAGAGCCACGGGCCCGGAGGCCTAGCTGGGGCTTTCCTTGGTTGAGGCAGTTCGCTAGATGCAGAACACCCTGCTTCGAGGAGTTGATTCAACGAAGTAACCACTGGGTAACCTGTGTCTCTTTGGACTTGTTAGAAAGCACAGGGCTGTATGCTGCGTGTGCAAGCGGAAATGGGGGCCTGATGGAACTAGCCTTGCTTTCCCATCCTGAAAGCTCCATTCATGCTGCCTTGAAGCTACTTGAAATTGACTGCTGTTAACAGGCCACTAGCCTCTGCATACATGGCTCTGGGAAGACAATGAGTTTTCTCTAGCTAGCCGGATGCTTCGATGGCCGGGGTGGAGCTCATCGTGCCACGCTCTGGAGCTAAAGGGAAACTCAACGTGAGTACTGACCTCGAGGTAAGTCCCTGAGTAACCGCGCAGAAAGGGCAGCATGCAGCTGTTTCCATGAGGTATTAGTCGCTGTTCTGCTGTATTTTATTTTTTATATTTTTTATTGTTGTTTTAAGATTGATTGATGGATTGATTGATTGCTATACTGGGTCTTCGTTTCTGTGCTAGGGCTCTCTCCAGTTACGGTAAGTGGGGGCCACTCTTCATCGCGGTGCATAGGCCTCTCAGTATCTCAGCCTCTCTTGTCGCGGAGCACAGGTTCCAGAGGCGCAGGCTCAGTAGTTGTGGCTCACGGGCCCAGTTGCCCCGCGGCATGTGGATTCCGCCCAGAGCAGGGCTCGAACCCGTGTCCCCTGCATTGGCAGGCAGATTGTCAACCAGTGCACCACCAGGGAAGCCTCTGTTCTGCTCTATGTTAAAGGAAGTACCCTTTCCAGGACTCTTAGGCCCCTCGGGTGTGCATCATTTTCCCTCCAGGATCCCTGAGTGCCTCCAGACCCCTGTGGGCCTGTGAGCAACATGGAGGCCCAAAGGTAGGTCCCTCAGAGGCCCTCTGTGCATGCCGAGTGATGGGCAACACCCTGCACGTTCCTTAAGGAGAGCTACATTTCCAGAGCCCTGGAGCAGCCTCAGGACCACATTGCTAGGCAGTGCGACCTGCCATGGAAGTGTTCGTCACGGCCCCCGTCTGAGCTGCCGTGAGAAAACACTCTGCTTAGAATTCTTCGAGGACCTCGTACCTGAAGTCACTCTGCTGGAGGAGAAAGTCAGCATCCTCCCATGCTGTGGCGCTAACGGGACCCTCAGCGAGAGCACTTGCCTCGCGGTAAGGCCCTGAATTGCCATGCAGAAGCGGAGGCGTGCAGCAGTTTCCATGAGGCCGTAGCCACTGCTCTGCATTATTTTAACGTCAGTACGCTCTGCAGGACATCTAGGAGCCTGGCGTGGGCACCCTATTCCCTGCAAGGACACTGAGTACCCTCAGGCCCCCATGGGCCTGCTAAGCCACATCCAGGCCCGTAGCCCTTCGGAGCCACTCTGTGTATGCCGAGTGTAGGGCAACAGACTGCACTCTTTCTTGGGACAGCTTGACTTCTCCAGCATTCCCACAGGTCCACGAACACCGTTCTAGCAGGGCCAACGTGCCGTGCAAGTCTGACTCATTGCCCTAGTCTGCGCTGCACTGAGAAAACACTCGGCTTCGTATTCCATCTGGGACCCCCTGTCTGAAGTCACCCTGCCTCCAGGAGAATGTGGGCTTGCGTTCCGACTGCAACTAAAGCCCAGTTCCTCGGATAACACTGCAGGCTTTTGAAGAGCCACGGACCCGGAGGCCTAGCTGGGGCTTTCCTTGGTTGAGGCAGTTCGCTAGATGCAGAACACCCTGCTTCGAGGAGTTGATTCAACGAAGTAACCACTGGGTAACCTGTGTCTCTTTGGACTTGTTAGAAAGCACAGGGATGTATGCTGCGTGTGCAAGCGGAAATGGGGGCCTGATGGAACTAGCCTTGCTTTCCCATTCTGAAAGCTCCATTCATGCTGCCTTGAAGCTACTTGAAATTGACTGCTGTTGACAGGCCACTGGCCACTGTATACATGGCTCTGGGAAGACAATGAGTTTTGTCTAGCTAGCCGGATGCTTCGATGGCCGGGATGGAGCTCATCGTGCCACGCTCTGGAGCTAAAGGGAAACTCAACGTGAGTACTGACCTCGAGGTAAGTCCCTGAGTAACCGCGCAGAAAGGGCGGCATGCAGCTGTTTCCATGAGGTATTAGTCGCTGTTCTGCTGTATTTTATTTTAGTTTTTATATTTTTTATTGTTGTTTTAAGATTGATTGATGGATTGATTGATTGATTGCTATATTGGGTCTTCGTTTCTGTGCTAGGGCTCTCTCCAGTTACGGTAAGTGGGGGCCACTCTTCATCGCGGTGCGTAGGCCTCTCAGTATCTCAGCCTCTCTTGTTGCGGAGCACAGGCTCCAGAGGCGCAGGCTCAGTAGTTGTGGCTCACGGGCCCAGTTGCCCCGTGGCATGTGGATTCCTCCCAGACCAGAGCTCGAACCCGTGTCCCCTGCATTGGCAGGCAGATTGTCAACCAGTGCACCACCAGGGAAGCCTCTGTTCTGCTCTATTTTAAAGGAAGTACCCTTTCCAGGACTCTTAGGCCCCTCGGGTGTGCATCATTTTCCCTCCAGGATCCCTGAGTGCCTCCAGACCCCTGTGGGCCTGTGAGCAACATGGAGGCCCAAAGGTAGGTCCCTCAGAGGCCCTCTGTGCATGCCGAGTGATGGGCAACACCCTGCACGTTCCTTAAGGAGAGCTACATTTCCAGAGCCCTGGAGCAGCCTCAGGACCACATTGCTAGGCAGTGCGACCTGCCATGGAAGTGTTCGTCACGGCCCCCGTCTGAGCTGCCGTGAGAAAACACTCTGCTTAGAATTCTTCGAGGACCTCGTACCTGAAGTCACTCTGCTGGAGGAGAAAGTCAGCATCCTCCCATGCTGTGGCGCTAACGGGACCCTCAGCGAGAGCACTTGCCTCGCGGTAAGGCCCTGAATTGCCATGCAGAAGCGGAGGCGTGCAGCAGTTTCCATGAGGCCGTAGCCACTGCCCTGCATTATTTTAACGTCAGTACGCTCTGCAGGACATCTAGGAGCCTGGCGTGGGCACCCTATTCCCTGCAAGGACACTGAGTACCCTCAGGCCCCCATGGGCCTGCTAAGCCACATCCAGGCCCGTAGCCCTTCGGAGCCACTCTGTGTATGCCGAGTGTAGGGCAACAGACTGCACTCTTTCTTGGGACAGCTTGACTTCTCCAGCATTCCCACAGGTCCACGAACACCGTTCTAGCAGGGCCAACATGCCGTGCAAGTCTGACTCATTGCCCTAGTCTGCGCTGCACTGAGAAAACACTCGGCTTCGTATTCCATCTGGGACCCCCTGTCTGAAGTCACCCTGCCTCCAGGAGAATGTGGGCTTGCGTTCCGACTGCAACTAAAGCCCAGTTCCTCGGATAACACTGCAGGCTTTTGAAGAGCCACGGGCCCGGAGGCCTAGCTGGGGCTTTCCTTGGTTGAGGCAGTTCGCTAGATGCAGAACACCCTGCTTCGAGGAGTTGATTCAACGAAGTAACCACTGGGTAACCTGTGTCTCTTTGGACTTGTTAGAAAGCACAGGGATGTATGCTGCGTGTGCAAGCGGAAATGGGGGCCTGATGGAACTAGCCTTGCTTTCCCATTCTGAAAGCTCCATTCATGCTGCCTTGAAGCTACTTGAAATTGACTGCTGTTGACAGGCCACTAGCCACTGTATGCATGGCTCTGGGAAGAGAGTGAGTTTTGTCTAGCTAGCCGGATGCTTCGATGGCCGGGGTGGAGCTCATCCTGCCACGCTCTGGAGCTAAAGGGAAACTCAACGTGAGTACTGACCTCGAGGTAAGTCCCTGAGTAACCGCGCAGAAAGGGCGGCATGCAGCTGTTTCCATGAGGTATTAGTCGCTGTTCTGCTGTATTTTATTTTATTTTTTATATTTTTTATTGTTGTTTTAAGATTGATTGATGGATTGATTGATTGATTGCTATATTGGGTCTTTGTTTCTGTGCTAGGGCTCTCTCCAGTTACGGTAAGTGGGGGCCACTCTTCATCGCGGTGCGTAGGCCTCTCAGTATCTCAGCCTCTCTTGTTGCGGAGCACAGGCTCCAGAGGCGCAGGCTCAGTAGTTGTGGCTCACGGGCCCAGTTGCCCCGTGGCATGTGGATTCCTCCCAGACCAGAGCTCGAACCCGTGTCCCCTGCATTGGCAGGCAGATTGTCAACCAGTGCACCACCAGGGAAGCCTCTGTTCTGCTCTATTTTAAAGGAAGTACCCTTTCCAGGACTCTTAGGCCCCTCGGGTGTGCATCATTTTCCCTCCAGGATCCCTGAGTGCCTCCAGACCCCTGTGGGCCTGTGAGCAACATGGAGGCCCAAAGGTAGGTCCCTCAGAGGCCCTCTGTGCATGCCGAGTGATGGGCAACACCCTGCACGTTCCTTAAGGAGAGCTACATTTCCAGAGCCCTGGAGCAGCCTCAGGACCACATTGCTAGGCAGTGCGACCTGCCATGGAAGTGTTCGTCACGGCCCCCGTCTGAGCTGCCGTGAGAAAACACTCTGCTTAGAATTCTTCGAGGACCTCGTACCTGAAGTCACTCTGCTGGAGGAGAAAGTCAGCATCCTCCCATGCTGTGGCGCTAACGGGACCCTCAGCGAGAGCACTTGCCTCGCGGTAAGGCCCTGAATTGCCATGCAGAAGCGGAGGCGTGCAGCAGTTTCCATGAGGCCGTAGCCACTGCTCTGCATTATTTTAACGTCAGTACGCTCTGCAGGACATCTAGGAGCCTGGCGTGGGCACCCTATTCCCTGCAAGGACACTGAGTACCCTCAGGCCCCCATGGGCCTGCTAAGCCACATCCAGGCCCGTAGCCCTTCGGAGCCACTCTGTGTATGCCGAGTGTAGGGCAACAGACTGCACTCTTTCTTGGGACAGCTTGACTTCTCCAGCATTCCCACAGGTCCACGAACACCGTTCTAGCAGGGCCAACGTGCCGTGCAAGTCTGACTCATTGCCCTAGTCTGCGCTGCACTGAGAAAACACTCGGCTTCGTATTCCATCTGGGACCCCCTGTCTGAAGTCACCCTGCCTCCAGGAGAATGTGGGCTTGCGTTCCGACTGCAACTAAAGCCCAGTTCCTCGGATAACACTGCAGGCTTTTGAAGAGCCACGGGCCCGGAGGCCTAGCTGGGGCTTTCCTTGGTTGAGGCAGTTCGCTAGATGCAGAACACCCTGCTTCGAGGAGTTGATTCAACGAAGTAACCACTGGGTAACCTGTGTCTCTTTGGACTTGTTAGAAAGCACAGGGATGTATGCTGCGTGTGCAAGCGGAAATGGGGGCCTGATGGAACTAGCCTTGCTTTCCCATTCTGAAAGCTCCATTCATGCTGCCTTGAAGCTACTTGAAATTGACTGCTGTTGACAGGCCACTGGCCACTGTATACATGGCTCTGGGAAGACAATGAGTTTTGTCTAGCTAGCCGGATGCTTCGATGGCCGGGGTGGAGCTCATCGTGCCACGCTCTGGAGCTAAAGGGAAACTCAACGTGAGTACTGACCTCGAGGTAAGTCCCTGAGTAACCGCGCAGAAAGGGCGGCATGCAGCTGTTTCCATGAGGTATTAGTCGCTGTTCTGCTGTATTTTTTTTTAGTTTTTATATTTTTTATTGTTGTTTTAAGATTGATTGATGGATTGATTGATTGATTGCTATATTGGGTCTTCGTTTCTGTGCTAGGGCTCTCTCCAGTTACGGTAAGTGGGGGCCACTCTTCATCGCGGTGCGTAGGCCTCTCAGTATCTCAGCCTCTCTTGTTGCGGAGCACAGGCTCCAGAGGCGCAGGCTCAGTAGTTGTGGCTCACGGGCCCAGTTGCCCCGTGGCATGTGGATTCCTCCCAGACCAGAGCTCGAACCCGTGTCCCCTGCATTGGCAGGCAGATCGTCAACCAGTGCACCACCAGGGAAGCCTCTGTTCTGCTCTATTTTAAAGGAAGTACCCTTTCCAGGACTCTTAGGCCCCTCGGGTGTGCATCATTTTCCCTCCAGGATCCCTGAGTGCCTCCAGACCCCTGTGGGCCTGTGAGCAACATGGAGGCCCAAAGGTAGGTCCCTCAGAGGTCCTCTGTGCATGCCGAGTGATGGGCAACACCTTGCACGTAACATAAGGAGAGCTACATTTCCAGAGCCCTGGAGCAGCCTCAGGACCACATTTCTAGGCAGTGCGACCTGCCATGGAAGTGTTCGTCACGGCCCCCGTCTGAGCTGCCATGAGAAAACACTCTGCTTAGAATTCTTCGAGGACCTCGTACCTGAAGTCACTCTGCTGGAGGAGAAAGTCAGCATCCTCCCATGCTGTGGCGCTAACGGGACCCTCAGCGAGAGCACTTGCCTCGCGGTAAGGCCCTGAATTGCCATGCAGAAGCGGAGGCGTGCAGCAGTTTCCATGAGGCCGTAGCCACTGCCCTGCATTATTTTAACGTCAGTACGCTCTGCAGGACATCTAGGAGCCTGGCGTGGGCACCCTATTCCCTGCAAGGACACTGAGTACCCTCAGGCCCCCATGGGCCTGCTAAGCCACATCCAGGCCCGTAGCCCTTCGGAGCCACTCTGTGTATGCCGAGTGTAGGGCAACAGACTGCACTCTTTCTTGGGACAGCTTGACTTCTCCAGCATTCCCACAGGTCCACGAACACCGTTCTAGCAGGGCCAACATGCCGTGCAAGTCTCACTCATTGCCCTAGTCTGCGCTGCACTGAGAAAACACTCGGCTTCGTATTCCATCTGGGACCCCCTGTCTGAAGTCACCCTGCCTCCAGGAGAATGTGGGCTTGCTTTCCGACTGCAACTAAAGCCCAGTTCCTCGGATAACACTGCAGGCTTTTGAAGAGCCATGGGCCCGGAGGCCTAGCTGGGGCTTTCCTTGGTTGAGGCAGTTCGCTAGATGCAGAACACCCTGCTTCGAGGAGTTGATTCAACGAAGTAACCACTGGGTAACCTGTGTCTCTTTGGACTTGTTAGAAAGCACAGGGATGTATGCTGCGTGTGCAAGTGGAAATGGGGGCCTGATGGAACTAGCCTTGCTTTCCCATTCTGAAAGCTCCATTCATGCTGCCTTGAAGCTACTTGAAATTGACTGCTGTTGACAGGCCACTGGCCACTGTATACATGGCTCTGGGAAGACAATGAGTTTTGTCTAGCTAGCCGGATGCTTCGATGGCCGGGGTGGAGCTCATTGTGCCACGCTCTGGAGCTAAAGGGAAACTCAACGTGAGTACTGACCTCGAGGTAAGTCCCTGAGTAACCGCGCAGAAAGGGCGGCATGCAGCTGTTTCCATGAGGTATTAGTCGCTGTTCTGCTGTATTTTATTTTATTTTTTATATTTTTTATTGTTGTTTTAAGATTGATTGATGGATTGATTGATTGATTGCTATATTGGGTCTTTGTTTCTGTGCTAGGGCTCTCTCCAGTTACGGTAAGTGGGGGCCACTCTTCATCGCGGTGCGTAGGCCTCTCAGTATCTCAGCCTCTCTTGTTGTGGAGCACAGGCTCCAGAGGCGCAGGCTCAGTAGTTGTGGCTCACGGGCCCAGTTGCCCCGTGGCATGTGGATTCCTCCCAGACCAGAGCTCGAACCCGTGTCCCCTGCATTGGCAGGCAGATCGTCAACCAGTGCACCACCAGGGAAGCCTCTGTTCTGCTCTATTTTAAAGGAAGTACCCTTTCCAGGACTCTTAGGCCCCTCGGGTGTGCATCATTTTCCCTCCAGGATCCCTGAGTGCCTCCAGACCCCTGTGGGCCTGTGAGCAACATGGAGGCCCAAAGGTAGGTCCCTCAGAGGCCCTCTGTGCATGCCGAGTGATGGGCAACACCCTGCACGTTCCTTAAGGAGAGCTACATTTCCAGAGCCCTGGAGCAGCCTCAGGACCACATTGCTAGGCAGTGCGACCTGCCATGGAAGTGTTCGTCACGGCCCCCGTCTGAGCTGCCGTGAGAAAACACTCTGCTTAGAATTCTTCGAGGACCTCGTACCTGAAGTCACTCTGCTGGAGGAGAAAGTCAGCATCCTCCCATGCTGTGGCGCTAACGGGACCCTCAGCGAGAGCACTTGCCTCGCGGTAAGGCCCTGAATTGCCATGCAGAAGCGGAGGCGTGCAGCAGTTTCCATGAGGCCGTAGCCACTGCCCTGCATTATTTTAACGTCAGTACGCTCTGCAGGACATCTAGGAGCCTGGCGTGGGCACCCTATTCCCTGCAAGGACACTGAGTACCCTCAGGCCCCCATGGGCCTGCTAAGCCACATCCAGGCCCGTAGCCCTTCGGAGCCACTCTGTGTATGCCGAGTGTAGGGCAACAGACTGCACTCTTTCTTGGGACAGCTTGACTTCTCCAGCATTCCCACAGGTCCACGAACACCGTTCTAGCAGGGCCAACGTGCCGTGCAAGTCTGACTCATTGCCCTAGTCTGCGCTGCACTGAGAAAACACTCGGCTTCGTATTCCATCTGGGACCCCCTGTCTGAAGTCACCCTGCCTCCAGGAGAATGTGGGCTTGCGTTCCGACTGCAACTAAAGCCCAGTTCCTCGGATAACACTGCAGGCTTTTGAAGAGCCACGGGCCCGGAGGCCTAGCTGGGGCTTTCCTTGGTTGAGGCAGTTCGCTAGATGCAGAACACCCTGCTTCGAGGAGTTGATTCAACGAAGTAACCACTGGGTAACCTGTGTCTCTTTGGACTTGTTAGAAAGCACAGGGATGTATGCTGCGTGTGCAAGCGGAAATGGGGGCCTGATGGAACTAGCCTTGCTTTCCCATTCTGAAAGCTCCATTCATGCTGCCTTGAAGCTACTTGAAATTGACTGCTGTTGACAGGCCACTGGCCACTGTATGCATGGCTCTGGGAAGACAATGAGTTTTGTCTAGCTAGCCGGATGCTTCGATGGCCGGGGTGGAGCTCATCGTGCCACGCTCTGGAGCTAAAGGGAAACTCAACGTGAGTACTGACCTCGAGGTAAGTCCCTGAGTAACCGCGCAGAAAGGGCGGCATGCAGCTGTTTCCATGAGGTATTAGTCGCTGTTCTGCTGTATTTTATTTTAGTTTTTATATTTTTTATTGTTGTTTTAAGATTGATTGATGGATTGATTGATTGATTGCTATATTGGGTCTTCGTTTCTGTGCTAGGGCTCTCTCCAGTTACGGTAAGTGGGGGCCACTCTTCATCGCGGTGCGTAGGCCTCTCAGTATCTCAGCCTCTCTTGTTGCGGAGCACAGGCTCCAGAGGCGCAGGCTCAGTAGTTGTGGCTCACGGGCCCAGTTGCCCCGTGGCATGTGGATTCCTCCCAGACCAGAGCTCGAACCCGTGTCCCCTGCATTGGCAGGCAGATTGTCAACCAGTGCACCACCAGGGAAGCCTCTGTTCTGCTCTATTTTAAAGGAAGTACCCTTTCCAGGACTCTTAGGCCCCTCGGGTGTGCATCATTTTCCCTCCAGGATCCCTGAGTGCCTCCAGACCCCTGTGGGCCTGTGAGCAACATGGAGGCCCAAAGGTAGGTCCCTCAGAGGCCCTCTGTGCATGCCGAGTGATGGGCAACACCCTGCACGTTCCTTAAGGAGAGCTACATTTCCAGAGCCCTGGAGCAGCCTCAGGACCACATTTCTAGGCAGTGCGACCTGCCATGGAAGTGTTCGTCACGGCCCCCGTCTGAGCTGCCGTGAGAAAACACTCTGCTTAGAATTCTTCGAGGACCTCGTACCTGAAGTCACTCTGCTGGAGGAGAAAGTCAGCATCCTCCCATGCTGTGGCGCTAACGGGACCCTCAGCGAGAGCACTTGCCTCGCGGTAAGGCCCTGAATTGCCATGCAGAAGCGGAGGCGTGCAGCAGTTTCCAGGAGGCCGTAGCCACTGCTCTGCATCATTTTAACGTCAGTACGCTCTGCAGGACATCTAGGAGCCTGGCGTGGGCACCCTATTCCCTGCAAGGACACTGAGTACCCTCAGGCCCCCATGGGCCTGCTAAGCCACATCCAGGCCTGTAGCCCTTCGGAGCCACTCTGTGTATGCCGAGTGTAGGGCAACAGACTGCACTCTTTCTTGGGACAGCTTGATTTCCCCAGCATTCCCACAGGTCCACGAACACCGTTCTAGCAGGGCCAACATGCCGTGCAAGTCTGACTCATTGCCCTAGTCTGCGCTGCACTGAGAAAACACTCGGCTTCGTATTCCATCTGGGACCCCCTGTCTGAAGTCACCCTGCCTCCAGAAGAATGTGGGCTTGCGTTCCGACTGCAACTAAAGCCCAGTTCCTCGGATAACACTGCAGGCTTTTGAAGAGCCACGGGCCCGGAGGCCTAGCTGGGGCTTTCCTTGGTTGAGGCAGTTCGCTAGATGCAGAACACCCTGCTTCGAGGAGTTGATTCAACGAAGTAACCACTGGGTAACCTGTGTCTCTTTGGACTTGTTAGAAAGCACAGGGATGTATGCTGCGTGTGCAAGTGGAAATGGGGGCCTGATGGAACTAGCCTTGCTTTCCCATTCTGAAAGCTCCATTCATGCTGCCTTGAAGCTACTTGAAATTGACTGCTGTTGACAGGCCACTGGCCACTGTATACATGGCTCTGGGAAGACAATGAGTTTTGTCTAGCTAGCCGGATGCTTCGATGGCCGGGGTGGAGCTCATCGTGCCACGCTCTGGAGCTAAAGGGAAACTCAACGTGAGTACTGACCTCGAGGTAAGTCCCTGAGTAACCGCGCAGAAAGGGCGGCATGCAGCTGTTTCCATGAGGTATTAGTCGCTGTTCTGCTGTATTTTATTTTAGTTTTTATATTTTTTATTGTTGTTTTAAGATTGATTGATGGATTGATTGATTGATTGCTATATTGGGTCTTCGTTTCTGTGCTAGGGCTCTCTCCAGTTACGGTAAGTGGGGGCCACTCTTCATCGCGGTGCGTAGGCCTCTCAGTATCTCAGCCTCTCTTGTTGCGGAGCACAGGCTCCAGAGGCGCAGGCTCAGTAGTTGTGGCTCACGGGCCCAGTTGCCCCGTGGCATGTGGATTCCTCCCAGACCAGAGCTCGAACCCGTGTCCCCTGCATTGGCAGGCAGATTGTCAACCAGTGCACCACCAGGGAAGCCTCTGTTCTGCTCTATTTTAAAGGAAGTACCCTTTCCAGGACTCTTAGGCCCCTCGGGTGTGCATCATTTTCCCTCCAGGATCCCTGAGTGCCTCCAGACCCCTGTGGGCCTGTGAGCAACATGGAGGCCCAAAGGTAGGTCCCTCAGAGGCCCTCTGTGCATGCCGAGTGATGGGCAACACCCTGCACGTTCCTTAAGGAGAGCTACATTTCCAGAGCCCTGGAGCAGCCTCAGGACCACATTGCTAGGCAGTGCGACCTGCCATGGAAGTGTTCGTCACGGCCCCCGTCTGAGCTGCCGTGAGAAAACACTCTGCTTAGAATTCTTCGAGGACCTCGTACCTGAAGTCACTCTGCTGGAGGAGAAAGTCAGCATCCTCCCATGCTGTGGCGCTAACGGGACCCTCAGCGAGAGCACTTGCCTCGCGGTAAGGCCCTGAATTGCCATGCAGAAGCGGAGGCGTGCAGCAGTTTCCATGAGGCCGTAGCCACTGCCCTGCATTATTTTAACGTCAGTACGCTCTGCAGGACATCTAGGAGCCTGGCGTGGGCACCCTATTCCCTGCAAGGACACTGAGTACCCTCAGGCCCCCATGGGCCTGCTAAGCCACATCCAGGCCCGTAGCCCTTCGGAGCCACTCTGTGTATGCCGAGTGTAGGGCAACAGACTGCACTCTTTCTTGGGACAGCTTGACTTCTCCAGCATTCCCACAGGTCCACGAACACCGTTCTAGCAGGGCCAACGTGCCGTGCAAGTCTGACTCATTGCCCTAGTCTGCGCTGCACTGAGAAAACACTCGGCTTCGTATTCCATCTGGGACCCCCTGTCTGAAGTCACCCTGCCTCCAGGAGAATGTGGGCTTGCGTTCCGACTGCAACTAAAGCCCAGTTCCTCGGATAACACTGCAGGCTTTTGAAGAGCCACGGGCCCGGAGGCCTAGCTGGGGCTTTCCTTGGTTGAGGCAGTTCGCTAGATGCAGAACACCCTGCTTCGAGGAGTTGATTCAACGAAGTAACCACTGGGTAACCTGTGTCTCTTTGGACTTGTTAGAAAGCACAGGGATGTATGCTGCGTGTGCAAGCGGAAATGGGGGCCTGATGGAACTAGCCTTGCTTTCCCATTCTGAAAGCTCCATTCATGCTGCCTTGAAGCTACTTGAAATTGACTGCTGTTGACAGGCCACTAGCCACTGTATGCATGGCTCTGGGAAGAGAGTGAGTTTTGTCTAGCTAGCCGGATGCTTCGATGGCCGGGGTGGAGCTCATCGTGCCACGCTCTGGAGCTAAAGGGAAACTCAACGTGAGTACTGACCTCGAGGTAAGTCCCTGAGTAACCGCGCAGAAAGGGCGGCATGCAGCTGTTTCCATGAGGTATTAGTCGCTGTTCTGCTGTATTTTATTTTAGTTTTTATATTTTTTATTGTTGTTTTAAGATTGATTGATGGATTGATTGATTGATTGCTATATTGGGTCTTCGTTTCTGTGCTAGGGCTCTCTCCAGTTACGGTAAGTGGGGGCCACTCTTCATCGCGGTGCGTAGGCCTCTCAGTATCTCAGCCTCTCTTGTTGCGGAGCACAGGCTCCAGAGGCGCAGGCTCAGTAGTTGTGGCTCACGGGCCCAGTTGCCCCGTGGCATGTGGATTCCTCCCAGACCAGAGCTCGAACCCGTGTCCCCTGCATTGGCAGGCAGATTGTCAACCAGTGCACCACCAGGGAAGCCTCTGTTCTGCTCTATTTTAAAGGAAGTACCCTTTCCAGGACTCTTAGGCCCCTCGGGTGTGCATCATTTTCCCTCCAGGATCCCTGAGTGCCTCCAGACCCCTGTGGGCCTGTGAGCAACATGGAGGCCCAAAGGTAGGTCCCTCAGAGGCCCTCTGTGCATGCCGAGTGATGGGCAACACCCTGCACGTTCCTTAAGGAGAGCTACATTTCCAGAGCCCTGGAGCAGCCTCAGGACCACATTGCTAGGCAGTGCGACCTGCCATGGAAGTGTTCGTCACGGCCCCCGTCTGAGCTGCCGTGAGAAAACACTCTGCTTAGAATTCTTCGAGGACCTCGTACCTGAAGTCACTCTGCTGGAGGAGAAAGTCAGCATCCTCCCATGCTGTGGCGCTAACGGGACCCTCAGCGAGAGCACTTGCCTCGCGGTAAGGCCCTGAATTGCCATGCAGAAGCGGAGGCGTGCAGCAGTTTCCATGAGGCCGTAGCCACTGCCCTGCATTATTTTAACGTCAGTACGCTCTGCAGGACATCTAGGAGCCTGGCGTGGGCACCCTATTCCCTGCAAGGACACTGAGTACCCTCAGGCCCCCATGGGCCTGCTAAGCCACATCCAGGCCCGTAGCCCTTCGGAGCCACTCTGTGTATGCCGAGTGTAGGGCAACAGACTGCACTCTTTCTTGGGACAGCTTGACTTCTCCAGCATTCCCACAGGTCCACGAACACCGTTCTAGCAGGGCCAACGTGCCGTGCAAGTCTGACTCATTGCCCTAGTCTGCGCTGCACTGAGAAAACACTCGGCTTCGTATTCCATCTGGGACCCCCTGTCTGAAGTCACCCTGCCTCCAGGAGAATGTGGGCTTGCGTTCCGACTGCAACTAAAGCCCAGTTCCTCGGATAACACTGCAGGCTTTTGAAGAGCCACGGGCCCGGAGGCCTAGCTGGGGCTTTCCTTGGTTGAGGCAGTTCGCTAGATGCAGAACACCCTGCTTCGAGGAGTTGATTCAACGAAGTAACCACTGGGTAACCTGTGTCTCTTTGGACTTGTTAGAAAGCACAGGGATGTATGCTGCGTGTGCAAGCGGAAATGGGGGCCTGATGGAACTAGCCTTGCTTTCCCATTCTGAAAGCTCCATTCATGCTGCCTTGAAGCTACTTGAAATTGACTGCTGTTGACAGGCCACTGGCCACTGTATGCATGGCTCTGGGAAGACAATGAGTTTTGTCTAGCTAGCCGGATGCTTCGATGGCCGGGGTGGAGCTCATCGTGCCACGCTCTGGAGCTAAAGGGAAACTCAACGTGAGTACTGACCTCGAGGTAAGTCCCTGAGTAACCGCGCAGAAAGGGCGGCATGCAGCTGTTTCCATGAGGTATTAGTCGCTGTTCTGCTGTATTTTATTTTAGTTTTTATATTTTTTATTGTTGTTTTAAGATTGATTGATGGATTGATTGATTGATTGCTATATTGGGTCTTCGTTTCTGTGCTAGGGCTCTCTCCAGTTACGGTAAGTGGGGGCCACTCTTCATCGCGGTGCGTAGGCCTCTCAGTATCTCAGCCTCTCTTGTTGCGGAGCACAGGCTCCAGAGGCGCAGGCTCAGTAGTTGTGGCTCACGGGCCCAGTTGCCCCGTGGCATGTGGATTCCTCCCAGACCAGAGCTCGAACCCGTGTCCCCTGCATTGGCAGGCAGATTGTCAACCAGTGCACCACCAGGGAAGCCTCTGTTCTGCTCTATTTTAAAGGAAGTACCCTTTCCAGGACTCTTAGGCCCCTCGGGTGTGCATCATTTTCCCTCCAGGATCCCTGAGTGCCTCCAGACCCCTGTGGGCCTGTGAGCAACATGGAGGCCCAAAGGTAGGTCCCTCAGAGGCCCTCTGTGCATGCCGAGTGATGGGCAACACCCTGCACGTTCCTTAAGGAGAGCTACATTTCCAGAGCCCTGGAGCAGCCTCAGGACCACATTTCTAGGCAGTGCGACCTGCCATGGAAGTGTTCGTCACGGCCCCCGTCTGAGCTGCCGTGAGAAAACACTCTGCTTAGAATTCTTCGAGGACCTCGTACCTGAAGTCACTCTGCTGGAGGAGAAAGTCAGCATCCTCCCATGCTGTGGCGCTAACGGGACCCTCAAAGAGAGCACTTGCCTCGCGGTAAGGCCCTGAATTGCCATGCAGAAGCGGAGGCGTGCAGCAGTTTCCAGGAGGCCGTAGCCACTGCTCTGCATCATTTTAACGTCAGTACGCTCTGCAGGACATCTAGGAGCCTGGCGTGGGCACCCTATTCCCTGCAAGGACACTGAGTACCCTCAGGCCCCCATGGGCCTGCTAAGCCACATCCAGGCCTGTAGCCCTTCGGAGCCACTCTGTGTATGCCGAGTGTAGGGCAACAGACTGCACTCTTTCTTGGGACAGCTTGATTTCCCCAGCATTCCCACAGGTCCACGAACACCGTTCTAGCAGGGCCAACATGCCGTGCAAGTCTGACTCATTGCCCTAGTCTGCGCTGCACTGAGAAAACACTCGGCTTCGTATTCCATCTGGGACCCCCTGTCTGAAGTCACCCTGCCTCCAGAAGAATGTGGGCTTGCGTTCCGACTGCAACTAAAGCCCAGTTCCTCGGATAACACTGCAGGCTTTTGAAGAGCCGCGGGCCCGGAGGCCTAGCTGGGGCTTTCCTTGGTTGAGGCAGTTCGCTAGATGCAGAACACCCTGCTTCGAGGAGTTGATTCAACGAAGTAACCACTGGGTAACCTGTGTCTCTTTGGACTTGTTAGAAAGCACAGGGATGTATGCTGCGTGTGCAAGTGGAAATGGGGGCCTGATGGAACTAGCCTTGCTTTCCCATTCTGAAAGCTCCATTCATGCTGCCTTGAAGCTACTTGAAATTGACTGCTGTTGACAGGCCACTGGCCACTGTATACATGGCTCTGGGAAGACAATGAGTTTTGTCTAGCTAGCCGGATGCTTCGATGGCCGGGGTGGAGCTCATCGTGCCACGCTCTGGAGCTAAAGGGAAACTCAACGTGAGTACTGACCTCGAGGTAAGTCCCTGAGTAACCGCGCAGAAAGGGCGGCATGCAGCTGTTTCCATGAGGTATTAGTCGCTGTTCTGCTGTATTTTATTTTAGTTTTTATATTTTTTATTGTTGTTTTAAGATTGATTGATGGATTGATTGATTGATTGCTATATTGGGTCTTCGTTTCTGTGCTAGGGCTCTCTCCAGTTACGGTAAGTGGGGGCCACTCTTCATCGCGGTGCGTAGGCCTCTCAGTATCTCAGCCTCTCTTGTTGCGGAGCACAGGCTCCAGAGGCGCAGGCTCAGTAGTTGTGGCTCACGGGCCCAGTTGCCCCGTGGCATGTGGATTCCTCCCAGACCAGAGCTCGAACCCGTGTCCCCTGCATTGGCAGGCAGATCGTCAACCAGTGCACCACCAGGGAAGCCTCTGTTCTGCTCTATTTTAAAGGAAGTACCCTTTCCAGGACTCTTAGGCCCCTCGGGTGTGCATCATTTTCCCTCCAGGATCCCTGAGTGCCTCCAGACCCCTGTGGGCCTGTGAGCAACATGGAGGCCCAAAGGTAGGTCCCTCAGAGGTCCTCTGTGCATGCCGAGTGATGGGCAACACCTTGCACGTAACATAAGGAGAGCTACATTTCCAGAGCCCTGGAGCAGCCTCAGGACCACATTTCTAGGCAGTGCGACCTGCCATGGAAGTGTTCGTCACGGCCCCCGTCTGAGCTGCCATGAGAAAACACTCTGCTTAGAATTCTTCGAGGACCTCGTACCTGAAGTCACTCTGCTGGAGGAGAAAGTCAGCATCCTCCCATGCTGTGGCGCTAACGGGACCCTCAGCGAGAGCACTTGCCTCGCGGTAAGGCCCTGAATTGCCATGCAGAAGCGGAGGCGTGCAGCAGTTTCCATGAGGCCGTAGCCACTGCCCTGCATTATTTTAACGTCAGTACGCTCTGCAGGACATCTAGGAGCCTGGCGTGGGCACCCTATTCCCTGCAAGGACACTGAGTACCCTCAGGCCCCCATGGGCCTGCTAAGCCACATCCAGGCCCGTAGCCCTTCGGAGCCACTCTGTGTATGCCGAGTGTAGGGCAACAGACTGCACTCTTTCTTGGGACAGCTTGACTTCTCCAGCATTCCCACAGGTCCACGAACACCGTTCTAGCAGGGCCAACATGCCGTGCAAGTCTGACTCATTGCCCTAGTCTGCGCTGCACTGAGAAAACACTCGGCTTCGTATTCCATCTGGGACCCCCTGTCTGAAGTCACCCTGCCTCCAGGAGAATGTGGGCTTGCTTTCCGACTGCAACTAAAGCCCAGTTCCTCGGATAACACTGCAGGCTTTTGAAGAGCCACGGGCCCGGAGGCCTAGCTGGGGCTTTCCTTGGTTGAGGCAGTTCGCTAGATGCAGAACACCCTGCTTCGAGGAGTTGATTCAACGAAGTAACCACTGGGTAACCTGTGTCTCTTTGGACTTGTTAGAAAGCACAGGGATGTATGCTGCGTGTGCAAGTGGAAATGGGGGCCTGATGGAACTAGCCTTGCTTTCCCATTCTGAAAGCTCCATTCATGCTGCCTTGAAGCTACTTGAAATTGACTGCTGTTGACAGGCCACTGGCCACTGTATACATGGCTCTGGGAAGACAATGAGTTTTGTCTAGCTAGCCGGATGCTTCGATGGCCGGGGTGGAGCTCATCGTGCCACGCTCTGGAGCTAAAGGGAAACTCAACGTGAGTACTGACCTCGAGGTAAGTCCCTGAGTAACCGCGCAGAAAGGGCGGCATGCAGCTGTTTCCATGAGGTATTAGTCGCTGTTCTGCTGTATTTTATTTTATTTTTTATATTTTTTATTGTTGTTTTAAGATTGATTGATGGATTGATTGATTGATTGCTATATTGGGTCTTTGTTTCTGTGCTAGGGCTCTCTCCAGTTACGGTAAGTGGGGGCCACTCTTCATCGCGGTGCGTAGGCCTCTCAGTATCTCAGCCTCTCTTGTTGTGGAGCACAGGCTCCAGAGGCGCAGGCTCAGTAGTTGTGGCTCACGGGCCCAGTTGCCCCGTGGCATGTGGATTCCTCCCAGACCAGAGCTCGAACCCGTGTCCCCTGCATTGGCAGGCAGATTGTCAACCAGTGCACCACCAGGGAAGCCTCTGTTCTGCTCTATTTTAAAGGAAGTACCCTTTCCAGGACTCTTAGGCCCCTCGGGTGTGCATCATTTTCCCTCCAGGATCCCTGAGTGCCTCCAGACCCCTGTGGGCCTGTGAGCAACATGGAGGCCCAAAGGTAGGTCCCTCAGAGGCCCTCTGTGCATGCCGAGTGATGGGCAACACCCTGCACGTTCCTTAAGGAGAGCTACATTTCCAGAGCCCTGGAGCAGCCTCAGGACCACATTTCTAGGCAGTGCGACCTGCCATGGAAGTGTTCGTCACGGCCCCCGTCTGAGCTGCCGTGAGAAAACACTCTGCTTAGAATTCTTCGAGGACCTCGTACCTGAAGTCACTCTGCTGGAGGAGAAAGTCAGCATCCTCCCATGCTGTGGCGCTAACGGGACCCTCAGCGAGAGCACTTGCCTCGCGGTAAGGCCCTGAATTGCCATGCAGAAGCGGAGGCGTGCAGCAGTTTCCATGAGGCCGTAGCCACTGCTCTGCATTATTTTAACGTCAGTACGCTCTGCAGGACATCTAGGAGCCTGGCGTGGGCACCCTATTCCCTGCAAGGACACTGAGTACCCTCAGGCCCCCATGGGCCTGCTAAGCCACATCCAGGCCCGTAGCCCTTCGGAGCCACTCTGTGTATGCCGAGTGTAGGGCAACAGACTGCACTCTTTCTTGGGACAGCTTGACTTCTCCAGCATTCCCACAGGTCCACGAACACCGTTCTAGCAGGGCCAACGTGCCGTGCAAGTCTGACTCATTGCCCTAGTCTGCGCTGCACTGAGAAAACACTCGGCTTCGTATTCCATCTGGGACCCCCTGTCTGAAGTCACCCTGCCTCCAGGAGAATGTGGGCTTGCGTTCCGACTGCAACTAAAGCCCAGTTCCTCGGATAACACTGCAGGCTTTTGAAGAGCCACGGGCCCGGAGGCCTAGCTGGGGCTTTCCTTGGTTGAGGCAGTTCGCTAGATGCAGAACACCCTGCTTCGAGGAGTTGATTCAACGAAGTAACCACTGGGTAACCTGTGTCTCTTTGGACTTGTTAGAAAGCACAGGGATGTATGCTGCGTGTGCAAGCGGAAATGGGGGCCTGATGGAACTAGCCTTGCTTTCCCATTCTGAAAGCTCCATTCATGCTGCCTTGAAGCTACTTGAAATTGACTGCTGTTGACAGGCCACTGGCCACTGTATACATGGCTCTGGGAAGACAATGAGTTTTGTCTAGCTAGCCGGATGCTTCGATGGCCGGGGTGGAGCTCATCGTGCCACGCTCTGGAGCTAAAGGGAAACTCAACGTGAGTACTGACCTCGAGGTAAGTCCCTGAGTAACCGCGCAGAAAGGGCGGCATGCAGCTGTTTCCATGAGGTATTAGTCGCTGTTCTGCTGTATTTTATTTTAGTTTTTATATTTTTTATTGTTGTTTTAAGATTGATTGATGGATTGATTGATTGATTGCTATATTGGGTCTTCGTTTCTGTGCTAGGGCTCTCTCCAGTTACGGTAAGTGGGGGCCACTCTTCATCGCGGTGCGTAGGCCTCTCAGTATCTCAGCCTCTCTTGTTGCGGAGCACAGGCTCCAGAGGCGCAGGCTCAGTAGTTGTGGCTCACGGGCCCAGTTGCCCCGTGGCATGTGGATTCCTCCCAGACCAGAGCTCGAACCCGTGTCCCCTGCATTGGCAGGCAGATTGTCAACCAGTGCACCACCAGGGAAGCCTCTGTTCTGCTCTATTTTAAAGGAAGTACCCTTTCCAGGACTCTTAGGCCCCTCGGGTGTGCATCATTTTCCCTCCAGGATCCCTGAGTGCCTCCAGACCCCTGTGGGCCTGTGAGCAACATGGAGGCCCAAAGGTAGGTCCCTCAGAGGCCCTCTGTGCATGCCGAGTGATGGGCAACACCCTGCACGTTCCTTAAGGAGAGCTACATTTCCAGAGCCCTGGAGCAGCCTCAGGACCACATTTCTAGGCAGTGCGACCTGCCATGGAAGTGTTCGTCACGGCCCCCGTCTGAGCTGCCATGAGAAAACACTCTGCTTAGAATTCTTCGAGGACCTCGTACCTGAAGTCACTCTGCTGGAGGAGAAAGTCAGCATCCTCCCATGCTGTGGCGCTAACGGGACCCTCAGCAAGAGCACTTGCCTCGCGGTAAGGCCCTGAATTGCCATGCAGAAGCGGAGGCGTGCAGCAGTTTCCATGAGGCCGTAGCCACTGCCCTGCATTATTTTAACGTCAGTACGCTCTGCAGGACATCTAGGAGCCTGGCGTGGGCACCCTATTCCCTGCAAGGACACTGAGTACCCTCAGGCCCCCATGGGCCTGCTAAGCCACATCCAGGCCCGTAGCCCTTCGGAGCCACTCTGTGTATGCCGAGTGTAGGGCAACAGACTGCACTCTTTCTTGGGACAGCTTGACTTTTCCAGCATTCCCACAGGTCCACGAACACCGTTCTAGCAGGGCCAACATGCCGTGCAAGTCTGACTCATTGCCCTAGTCTGCGCTGCACTGAGAAAACACTCGGCTTCGTATTCCATCTGGGACCCCCTGTCTGAAGTCACCCTGCCTCCAGGAGAATGTGGGCTTGCGTTCCGACTGCAACTAAAGCCCAGTTCCTCGGATAACACTGCAGGCTTTTGAAGAGCCACGGGCCCGGAGGCCTAGCTGGGGCTTTCCTTGGTTGAGGCAGTTCGCTAGATGCAGAACACCCTGCTTCGAGGAGTTGATTCAACGAAGTAACCACTGGGTAACCTGTGTCTCTTTGGACTTGTTAGAAAGCACAGGGATGTATGGTGCGTGTGCAAGTGGAAATGGGGGCCTGATGGAACTAGCCTTGCTTTCCCATTCTGAAAGCTCCATTCATGCTGCCTTGAAGCTACTTGAAATTGACTGCTGTTGACAGGCCACTGGCCACTGTATACATGGCTCTGGGAAGACAATGAGTTTTGTCTAGCTAGCCGGATGCTTCGATGGCCGGGGTGGAGCTCATCGTGCCACGCTCTGGAGCTAAAGGGAAACTCAACGTGAGTACTGACCTCGAGGTAAGTCCCTGAGTAACCGCGCAGAAAGGGCGGCATGCAGCTGTTTCCATGAGGTATTAGTCGCTGTTCTGCTGTATTTTATTTTAGTTTTTATATTTTTTATTGTTGTTTTAAGATTGATTGATGGATTGATTGATTGATTGCTATACTGGGTCTTCGTTTCTGTGCTAGGGCTCTCTCCAGTTACGGTAAGTGGGGGCCACTCTTCATCGCAGTGCGTAGGCCTCTCAGTATCTCAGCCTCTCTTGTTGCGGAGCACAGGCTCCAGAGGCGCAGGCTCAGTAGTTGTGGCTCACGGGCCCAGTTGCCCCGTGGCATGTGGATTCCTCCCAGACCAGAGCTCGAACCCGTGTCCCCTGCATTGGCAGGCAGATTGTCAACCAGTGCACCACCAGGGAAGCCTCTGTTCTGCTCTATTTTAAAGGAAGTACCCTTTCCAGGACTCTTAGGCCCCTCGGGTGTGCATCATTTTCCCTCCAGGATCCCTGAGTGCCTCCAGACCCCTGTGGGCCTGTGAGCAACATGGAGGCCCAAAGGTAGGTCCCTCAGAGGCCCTCTGTGCATGCCGAGTGATGGGCAACACCCTGCACGTTCCTTAAGGAGAGCTACATTTCCAGAGCCCTGGAGCAGCCTCAGGACCACATTTCTAGGCAGTGCGACCTGCCATGGAAGTGTTCGTCACGGCCCCCGTCTGAGCTGCCGTGAGAAAACACTCTGCTTAGAATTCTTCGAGGACCTCGTACCTGAAGTCACTCTGCTGGAGGAGAAAGTCAGCATCCTCCCATGCTGTGGCGCTAACGGGACCCTCAGCGAGAGCACTTGCCTCGCGGTAAGGCCCTGAATTGCCATGCAGAAGTGGAGGCGTGCAGCAGTTTCCAGGAGGCCGTAGCCACTGCTCTGCATCATTTTAACGTCAGTACGCTCTGCAGGACATCTAGGAGCCTGGCGTGGGCACCCTATTCCCTGCAAGGACACTGAGTACCCTCAGGCCCCCATGGGCCTGCTAAGCCACATCCAGGCCCGTAGCCCTTCGGAGCCACTCTGTGTATGCCGAGTGTAGGGCAACAGACTGCACTCTTTCTTGGGACAGCTTGATTTCCCCAGCATTCCCACAGGTCCACGAACACCGTTCTAGCAGGGCCAACATGCCGTGCAAGTCTGACTCATTGCCCTAGTCTGCGCTGCACTGAGAAAACACTCGGCTTCGTATTCCATCTGGGACCCCCTGTCTGAAGTCACCCTGCCTCCAGGAGAATGTGGGCTTGCGTTCCGACTGCAACTAAAGCCCAGTTCCTCGGATAACACTGCAGGCTTTTGAAGAGCCACGGGCCCGGAGGCCTAGCTGGGGCTTTCCTTGGTTGAGGCAGTTCGCTAGATGCAGAACACCCTGCTTCGAGGAGTTGATTCAACGAAGTAACCACTGGGTAACCTGTGTCTCTTTGGACTTGTTAGAAAGCCCAGGGATGTATGCTGCGTGTGCCAGCGGAAATGGGGGCCTGATGGAACTAGCCTTGCTTTCCCATTCTGAAAGCTCCATTCATGCTGCCTTGAAGCTACTTGAAATTGACTGCTGTTGACAGCCCACTGGCTACTGTATACATGGCCCTGGGAAGACAATGAGTTTTGTCTAGCTAGCCAGATGCTTCGATGGCCGGGGTGGAGCTCATCGTGCCACGCTCTGGAGCTAAAGGGAAACTCAACGTAAGTACTGACCTCGAGGTAAGTCCCTGAGTAACCGCGCAGAAAGGGCGGCATGCAGCTGTTTCCATGAGGTATTAGTCGCTGTTCTGCTGTATTTTATTTTAGTTTTTATATTTTTTATTGTTGTTTTAAGATTGATTGATGGATTGATTGATTGATTGCTATATTGGGTCTTCGTTTCTGTGCTAGGGCTCTCTCCAGTTACGGTAAGTGGGGGCCACTCTTCATCGCGGTGCGTAGGCCTCTCAGTATCTCAGCCTCTCTTGTTGCGGAGCACAGGCTCCAGAGGCGCAGGCTCAGTAGTTGTGGCTCACGGGCCCAGTTGCCCCGTGGCATGTGGATTCCTCCCAGACCAGAGCTCGAACCCGTGTCCCCTGCATTGGCAGGCAGATCGTCAACCAGTGCACCACCAGGGAAGCCTCTGTTCTGCTCTATTTTAAAGGAAGTACCCTTTCCAGGACTCTTAGGCCCCTCGGGTGTGCATCATTTTCCCTCCAGGATCCCTGAGTGCCTCCAGACCCCTGTGGGCCTGTGAGCAACATGGAGGCCCAAAGGTAGGTCCCTCAGAGGCCCTCTGTGCATGCCGAGTGATGGGCAACACCCTGCACGTTCCTTAAGGAGAGCTACATTTCCAGAGCCCTGGAGCAGCCTCAGGACCACATTGCTAGGCAGTGCGAACTGCCATGGAAGTGTTCGTCACGGCCCCCGTCTGAGCTGCCGTGAGAAAACACTCTGCTTAGAATTCTTCGAGGACCTCGTACCTGAAGTCACTCTGCTGGAGGAGAAAGTCAGCATCCTCCCATGCTGTGGCGTTAACGGGACCCTCAGCGAGAGCACTTGCCTCGCGGTAAGGCCCTGAATTGCCATGCAGAAGCGGAGGCGTGCAGCAGTTTCCATGAGGCCGTAGCCACTGCTCTGCATTATTTTAACGTCAGTACGCTCTGCAGGACCTCTAGGAGCCTGGCGTGGGCACCCTATTCCTTGCAAGGACACTGAGTACCCTCAGGCCCCCATGGGCCTGCTAAGCCACATCCAGGCCCGTAGCCCTTCGGAGCCACTCTGTGTATGCCGAGTGTAGGGCAACAGACTGCACTCTTTCTTGGGACAGCTTGACTTCCCCAGCATTCCCACAGGTCCACGAACACCGTTCTAGCAGGGCCAACATGCCGTGCAAGTCTGACTCATTGCCCTAGTCTGTGCTGCACTGAGAAAACACTCGGCTTCGTATTCCATCTGGGACCCCCTGTCTGAAGTCACCCTGCCTCCAGGAGAATGTGGGCTTGCGTTCCGACTGCAACTAAAGCCCAGTTCCTCGGATAACACTGCAGGCTTTTGAAGAGCCACGGGCCCGGAGGCCTAGCTGGGGCTTTCCTTGGTTGAGGCAGTTCGCTAGATGCAGAACACCCTGCTTCGAGGAGTTGATTCAACGAAGTAACCACTGGGTAACCTGTGTCTCTTTGGACTTGTTAGAAAGCACAGGGATGTATGCTGCGTGTGCAAGTGGAAATGGGGGCCTGATGGAACTAGCCTTGCTTTCCCATTCTGAAAGCTCCATTCATGCTGCCTTGAAGCTACTTGAAATTGACTGCTTTTGACAGGCCACTGGCCACTGTATACATGGCTCTGGGAAGACAATGAGTTTTGTCTAGCTAGCCGGATGCTTCGATGGCCGGGGTGGAGCTCATCGTGCCACGCTCTGGAGCTAAAGGGAAACTCAACGTGAGTACTGACCTCGAGGTAAGTCCCTGAGTAACCGCGCAGAAAGGGCGGCATGCAGCTGTTTCCATGAGGTATTAGTCGCTGTTCTGCTGTATTTTATTTTAGTTTTTATATTTTTTATTGTTGTTTTAAGATTGATTGATGGATTGATTGATTGATTGCTATATTGGGTCTTCGTTTCTGTGCTAGGGCTCTCTCCAGTTACGGTAAGTGGGGGCCACTCTTCATCGCGGTGCGTAGGCCTCTCAGTATCTCAGCCTCTCTTGTTGCGGAGCACAGGCTCCAGAGGCGCAGGCTCAGTAGTTGTGGCTCACGGGCCCAGTTGCCCCGTGGCATGTGGATTCCTCCCAGACCAGAGCTCGAACCCGTGTCCCCTGCATTGGCAGGCAGATCGTCAACCAGTGCACCACCAGGGAAGCCTCTGTTCTGCTCTATTTTAAAGGAAGTACCCTTTCCAGGACTCTTAGGCCCCTCGGGTGTGCATCATTTTCCCTCCAGGATCCCTGAGTGCCTCCAGACCCCTGTGGGCCTGTGAGCAACATGGAGGCCCAAAGGTAGGTCCCTCAGAGGCCCTCTGTGCATGCCGAGTGATGGGCAACACCCTGCACGTTCCTTAAGGAGAGCTACATTTCCAGAGCCCTGGAGCAGCCTCAGGACCACATTTCTAGGCAGTGCGACCTGCCATGGAAGTGTTCGTCACGGCCCCCGTCTGAGCTGCCGTGAGAAAACACTCTGCTTAGAATTCTTCGAGGACCTCGTACCTGAAGTCACTCTGCTGGAGGAGAAAGTCAGCATCCTCCCATGCTGTGGCGCTAACGGGACCCTCAGCGAGAGCACTTGCCTCGCGGTAAGGCCCTGAATTGCCATGCAGAAGCGGAGGCGTGCAGCAGTTTCCAGGAGGCCGTAGCCACTGCTCTGCATCATTTTAACGTCAGTACGCTCTGCAGGACATCTAGGAGCCTGGCGTGGGCACCCTATTCCCTGCAAGGACACTGAGTACCCTCAGGCCCCCATGGGCCTGCTAAGCCACATCCAGGCCCGTAGCCCTTCGGAGCCACTCTGTGTATGCCGAGTGTAGGGCAACAGACTGCACTCTTTCTTGGGACAGCTTGACTTCCCCAGCATTCCCACAGGTCCACGAACACCGTTCTAGCAGGGCCAACGTGCCGTGCAAGTCTGACTCATTGCCCTAGTCTGCGCTGCACTGAGAAAACACTCGGCTTCGTATTCCATCTGGGACCCCCTGTCTGAAGTCACCCTGCCTCCAGGAGAATGTGGGCTTGCGTTCCGACTGCAACTAAAGCCCAGTTCCTCGGATAACACTGCAGGCTTTTGAAGAGCCACGGGCCCGGAGGCCTAGCTGGGGCTTTCCTTGGATGAGGCAGTTCGCTAGATGCAGAACACCCTGCTTCGAGGAGTTGATTCAACGAAGTAACCACTGGGTAACCTGTGTCTCTTTGGACTTGTTAGAAAGCACAGGGATGTATGCTGCGTGTGCAAGCGGAAATGGGGGCCTGATGGAACTAGCCTTGCTTTCCCATTCTGAAAGCTCCATTCATGCTGCCTTGAAGCTACTTGAAATTGACTGCTGTTGACAGGCCACTGGCCACTGTATACATGGCTCTGGGAAGACAATGAGTTTTGTCTAGCTAGCCGGATGCTTCGATGGCCGGGGTGGAGCTCATCGTGCCACGCTCTGGAGCTAAAGGGAAACTCAACGTGAGTACTGACCTCGAGGTAAGTCCCTGAGTAACCGCGCAGAAAGGGCGGCATGCAGCTGTTTCCATGAGGTATTAGTCGCTGTTCTGCTGTATTTTATTTTAGTTTTTATATTTTTTATTGTTGTTTTAAGATTGATTGATGGATTGATTGATTGATTGCTATATTGGGTCTTCGTTTCTGTGCTAGAGCTCTCTCCAGTTACGGTAAGTGGGGGCCACTCTTCATCGCGGTGCGTAGGCCTCTCAGTATCTCAGCCTCTCTTGTTGCGGAGCACAGGCTCCAGAGGCGCAGGCTCAGTAGTTGTGGCTCACGGGCCCAGTTGCCCCGTGGCATGTGGATTCCTCCCAGACCAGGGCTCGAACCCGTGTCCCCTGCATTGGCAGGCAGATTGTCAACCAGTGCACCACCAGGGAAGCCTCTGTTCTGCTCTATTTTAAAGGAAGTACCCTTTCCAGGACTCTTAGGCCCCTCGGGTGTGCAACATTTTCCCTCCAGGATCCCTGAGTGCCTCCAGACCCCTGTGGGCCTGTGAGCAACATGGAGGCCCAAAGGTAGGTCCCTCAGAGGCCCTCTGTGCATGCCGAGTGATGGGCAACCCCCTGCACGTTCCTTAAGGAGAGCTACATTTCCAGAGCCCTGGAGCAGCCTCAGGACCACATTTCTAGGCAGTGCGACCTGCCATGGAAGTGTTCGTCACGGCCCCCGTCTGAGCTGCCATGAGAAAACACTCTGCTTAGGATTCTTCGAGGACCTCGTACCTGAAGTCACTCTGCTGGAGGAGAAAGTCAGCATCCTCCCATGCTGTGGCACTAACGGGACCCTCAGCGAGAGCACTTGCCTCGAGGTAAGGCCCTGAATTGCCATGCAGAAGCGGAGGCCTGCAGCAGTTTCCATGAGGCCGTAGCCGCTGTTCTGCGTTATTTTAACGTCAGTACGCTCTGCAGGACATCTAGGAGCCTGGCGTGGGCACCCTATTCCCTGCAAGGACACTGAGTACCCTCAGGCCCCCATGGGCCTGCTAAGCCACATCCAGGCTCG
Organism: Balaenoptera acutorostrata; assembly: GCF_949987535.1. NCBI lineage: Eukaryota > Metazoa > Chordata > Mammalia > Artiodactyla > Balaenopteridae > Balaenoptera > Balaenoptera acutorostrata. Next base: position 1,748,329 of record NC_080065.1, on the reverse strand, counting down.
TAGGCCTTCGGAGCCAGTCTGTGTATGCCGAGTGTAGGGCAACACACTGCACTTTCTCTTGGGATAACTTGGTTTCCTCAATACTCCCACAGGTCGACGAACACCATTTTAGCCGATCCAACGTGCCGTGCAAGTCTGACTCATTGCCCTAGTCTGCGCTGCACTGAGAAAACACTCGGCTTCGTATTCCATCTGGGACCCCCTGTCTGAAGTCACCCTGCCTCCAGGAGAATGTGGGCTTGCGTTCCGACTGCAACTAAAGCCCAGTTCCTCGGATAACACTGCAGGCTTTTGAAGAGCCACGGGCCCGGAGGCCTAGCTGGGGCTTTCCTTGGTTGAGGCAGTTCGCTAGATGCAGAACACCCTGCTTCGAGGAGTTGATTCAACGAAGTAACCACTGGGTAACCTGTGTCTCTTTGGACTTGTTAGAAAGCACAGGGATGTATGGTGCGTGTGCAAGTGGAAATGGGGGCCTGATGGAACTAGCCTTGCTTTCCCATTCTGAAAGCTCCATTCATGCTGCCTTGAAGCTACTTGAAATTGACTGCTGTTGACAGGCCACTGGCCACTGTATACATGGCTCTGGGAAGACAATGAGTTTTGTCTAGCTAGCCGGATGCTTCGATGGCCGGGGTGGAGCTCATCGTGCCACGCTCTGGAGCTAAAGGGAAACTCAACGTGAGTACTGACCTCGAGGTAAGTCCCTGAGTAACCGCGCAGAAAGGGCGGCATGCAGCTGTTTCCATGAGGTATTAGTCGCTGTTCTGCTGTATTTTATTTTAGTTTTTATATTTTTTATTGTTGTTTTAAGATTGATTGATGGATTGATTGATTGATTGCTATACTGGGTCTTCGTTTCTGTGCTAGGGCTCTCTCCAGTTACGGTAAGTGGGGGCCACTCTTCATCGCAGTGCGTAGGCCTCTCAGTATCTCAGCCTCTCTTGTTGCGGAGCACAGGCTCCAGAGGCGCAGGCTCAGTAGTTGTGGCTCACGGGCCCAGTTGCCCCGTGGCATGTGGATTCCTCCCAGACCAGAGCTCGAACCCGTGTCCCCTGCATTGGCAGGCAGATTGTCAACCAGTGCACCACCAGGGAAGCCTCTGTTCTGCTCTATTTTAAAGGAAGTACCCTTTCCAGGACTCTTAGGCCCCTCGGGTGTGCATCATTTTCCCTCCAGGATCCCTGAGTGCCTCCAGACCCCTGTGGGCCTGTGAGCAACATGGAGGCCCAAAGGTAGGTCCCTCAGAGGCCCTCTGTGCATGCCGAGTGATGGGCAACACCCTGCACGTTCCTTAAGGAGAGCTACATTTCCAGAGCCCTGGAGCAGCCTCAGGACCACATTTCTAGGCAGTGCGACCTGCCATGGAAGTGTTCGTCACGGCCCCCGTCTGAGCTGCCGTGAGAAGACACTCTGCTTAGAATTCTTCGAGGACCTCGTACCTGAAGTCACTCTGCTGGAGGAGAAAGTCAGCATCCTCCCATGCTGTGGCGCTAACGGGACCCTCAGCGAGAGCACTTGCCTCGCGGTAAGGCCCTGAATTGCCATGCAGAAGTGGAGGCGTGCAGCAGTTTCCAGGAGGCCGTAGCCACTGCTCTGCATCATTTTAACGTCAGTACGCTCTGCAGGACATCTAGGAGCCTGGCGTGGGCACCCTATTCCCTGCAAGGACACTGAGTACCCTCAGGCCCCCATGGGCCTGCTAAGCCACATCCAGGCCCGTAGCCCTTCGGAGCCACTCTGTGTATGCCGAGTGTAGGGCAACAGACTGCACTCTTTCTTGGGACAGCTTGATTTCCCCAGCATTCCCACAGGTCCACGAACACCGTTCTAGCAGGGCCAACATGCCGTGCAAGTCTGACTCATTGCCCTAGTCTGCGCTGCACTGAGAAAACACTCGGCTTCGTATTCCATCTGGGACCCCCTGTCTGAAGTCACCCTGCCTCCAGGAGAATGTGGGCTTGCGTTCCGACTGCAACTAAAGCCCAGTTCCTCGGATAACACTGCAGGCTTTTGAAGAGCCACGGGCCCGGAGGCCTAGCTGGGGCTTTCCTTGGTTGAGGCAGTTCGCTAGATGCAGAACACCCTGCTTCGAGGAGTTGATTCAACGAAGTAACCACTGGGTAACCTGTGTCTCTTTGGACTTGTTAGAAAGCCCAGGGATGTATGCTGCGTGTGCCAGCGGAAATGGGGGCCTGATGGAACTAGCCTTGCTTTCCCATTCTGAAAGCTCCATTCATGCTGCCTTGAAGCTACTTGAAATTGACTGCTGTTGACAGCCCACTGGCTACTGTATACATGGCCCTGGGAAGACAATGAGTTTTGTCTAGCTAGCCAGATGCTTCGATGGCCGGGGTGGAGCTCATCGTGCCACGCTCTGGAGCTAAAGGGAAACTCAACGTAAGTACTGACCTCGAGGTAAGTCCCTGAGTAACCGCGCAGAAAGGGCGGCATGCAGCTGTTTCCATGAGGTATTAGTCGCTGTTCTGCTGTATTTTATTTTAGTTTTTATATTTTTTATTGTTGTTTTAAGATTGATTGATGGATTGATTGATTGATTGCTATATTGGGTCTTCGTTTCTGTGCTAGGGCTCTCTCCAGTTACGGTAAGTGGGGGCCACTCTTCATCGCGGTGCGTAGGCCTCTCAGTATCTCAGCCTCTCTTGTTGCGGAGCACAGGCTCCAGAGGCGCAGGCTCAGTAGTTGTGGCTCACGGGCCCAGTTGCCCCGTGGCATGTGGATTCCTCCCAGACCAGAGCTCGAACCCGTGTCCCCTGCATTGGCAGGCAGATCGTCAACCAGTGCACCACCAGGGAAGCCTCTGTTCTGCTCTATTTTAAAGGAAGTACCCTTTCCAGGACTCTTAGGCCCCTCGGGTGTGCATCATTTTCCCTCCAGGATCCCTGAGTGCCTCCAGACCCCTGTGGGCCTGTGAGCAACATGGAGGCCCAAAGGTAGGTCCCTCAGAGGCCCTCTGTGCATGCCGAGTGATGGGCAACACCCTGCACGTTCCTTAAGGAGAGCTACATTTCCAGAGCCCTGGAGCAGCCTCAGGACCACATTGCTAGGCAGTGCGAACTGCCATGGAAGTGTTCGTCACGGCCCCCGTCTGAGCTGCCGTGAGAAAACACTCTGCTTAGAATTCTTCGAGGACCTCGTACCTGAAGTCACTCTGCTGGAGGAGAAAGTCAGCATCCTCCCATGCTGTGGCGCTAACGGGACCCTCAGCGAGAGCACTTGCCTCGCGGTAAGGCCCTGAATTGCCATGCAGAAGCGGAGGCGTGCAGCAGTTTCCATGAGGCCGTAGCCACTGCTCTGCATTATTTTAACGTCAGTACGCTCTGCAGGACCTCTAGGAGCCTGGCGTGGGCACCCTATTCCTTGCAAGGACACTGAGTACCCTCAGGCCCCCATGGGCCTGCTAAGCCACATCCAGGCCCGTAGCCCTTCGGAGCCACTCTGTGTATGCCGAGTGTAGGGCAACAGACTGCACTCTTTCTTGGGACAGCTTGACTTCCCCAGCATTCCCACAGGTCCACGAACACCGTTCTAGCAGGGCCAACATGCCGTGCAAGTCTGACTCATTGCCCTAGTCTGTGCTGCACTGAGAAAACACTCGGCTTCGTATTCCATCTGGGACCCCCTGTCTGAAGTCACCCTGCCTCCAGGAGAATGTGGGCTTGCGTTCCGACTGCAACTAAAGCCCAGTTCCTCGGATAACACTGCAGGCTTTTGAAGAGCCACGGGCCCGGAGGCCTAGCTGGGGCTTTCCTTGGTTGAGGCAGTTCGCTAGATGCAGAACACCCTGCTTCGAGGAGTTGATTCAACGAAGTAACCACTGGGTAACCTGTGTCTCTTTGGACTTGTTAGAAAGCCCAGGGATGTATGCTGCGTGTGCCAGCGGAAATGGGGGCCTGATGGAACTAGCCTTGCTTTCCCATTCTGAAAGCTCCATTCATGCTGCCTTGAAGCTACTTGAAATTGACTGCTGTTGACAGCCCACTGGCTACTGTATACATGGCCCTGGGAAGACAATGAGTTTTGTCTAGCTAGCCAGATGCTTCGATGGCCGGGGTGGAGCTCATCGTGCCACGCTCTGGAGCTAAAGGGAAACTCAACGTAAGTACTGACCTCGAGGTAAGTCCCTGAGTAACCGCGCAGAAAGGGCGGCATGCAGCTGTTTCCATGAGGTATTAGTCGCTGTTCTGCTGTATTTTATTTTAGTTTTTATATTTTTTATTGTTGTTTTAAGATTGATTGATGGATTGATTGATTGATTGCTATATTGGGTCTTCGTTTCTGTGCTAGGGCTCTCTCCAGTTACGGTAAGTGGGGGCCACTCTTCATCGCGGTGCGTAGGCCTCTCAGTATCTCAGCCTCTCTTGTTGCGGAGCACAGGCTCCAGAGGCGCAGGCTCAGTAGTTGTGGCTCACGGGCCCAGTTGCCCCGTGGCATGTGGATTCCTCCCAGACCAGAGCTCGAACCCGTGTCCCCTGCATTGGCAGGCAGATCGTCAACCAGTGCACCACCAGGGAAGCCTCTGTTCTGCTCTATTTTAAAGGAAGTACCCTTTCCAGGACTCTTAGGCCCCTCGGGTGTGCATCATTTTCCCTCCAGGATCCCTGAGTGCCTCCAGACCCCTGTGGGCCTGTGAGCAACATGGAGGCCCAAAGGTAGGTCCCTCAGAGGCCCTCTGTGCATGCCGAGTGATGGGCAACACCCTGCACGTTCCTTAAGGAGAGCTACATTTCCAGAGCCCTGGAGCAGCCTCAGGACCACATTGCTAGGCAGTGCGAACTGCCATGGAAGTGTTCGTCACGGCCCCCGTCTGAGCTGCCGTGAGAAAACACTCTGCTTAGAATTCTTCGAGGACCTCGTACCTGAAGTCACTCTGCTGGAGGAGAAAGTCAGCATCCTCCCATGCTGTGGCGCTAACGGGACCCTCAGCGAGAGCACTTGCCTCGCGGTAAGGCCCTGAATTGCCATGCAGAAGCGGAGGCGTGCAGCAGTTTCCATGAGGCCGTAGCCACTGCTCTGCATTATTTTAACGTCAGTACGCTCTGCAGGACCTCTAGGAGCCTGGCGTGGGCACCCTATTCCTTGCAAGGACACTGAGTACCCTCAGGCCCCCATGGGCCTGCTAAGCCACATCCAGGCCCGTAGCCCTTCGGAGCCACTCTGTGTATGCCGAGTGTAGGGCAACAGACTGCACTCTTTCTTGGGACAGCTTGACTTCCCCAGCATTCCCACAGGTCCACGAACACCGTTCTAGCAGGGCCAACATGCCGTGCAAGTCTGACTCATTGCCCTAGTCTGTGCTGCACTGAGAAAACACTCGGCTTCGTATTCCATCTGGGACCCCCTGTCTGAAGTCACCCTGCCTCCAGGAGAATGTGGGCTTGCGTTCCGACTGCAACTAAAGCCCAGTTCCTCGGATAACACTGCAGGCTTTTGAAGAGCCACGGGCCCGGAGGCCTAGCTGGGGCTTTCCTTGGTTGAGGCAGTTCGCTAGATGCAGAACACCCTGCTTCGAGGAGTTGATTCAACGAAGTAACCACTGGGTAACCTGTGTCTCTTTGGACTTGTTAGAAAGCACAGGGATGTATGCTGCGTGTGCAAGTGGAAATGGGGGCCTGATGGAACTAGCCTTGCTTTCCCATTCTGAAAGCTCCATTCATGCTGCCTTGAAGCTACTTGAAATTGACTGCTTTTGACAGGCCACTGGCCACTGTATACATGGCTCTGGGAAGACAATGAGTTTTGTCTAGCTAGCCGGATGCTTCGATGGCCGGGGTGGAGCTCATCGTGCCACGCTCTGGAGCTAAAGGGAAACTCAACGTGAGTACTGACCTCGAGGTAAGTCCCTGAGTAACCGCGCAGAAAGGGCGGCATGCAGCTGTTTCCATGAGGTATTAGTCGCTGTTCTGCTGTATTTTATTTTAGTTTTTATATTTTTTATTGTTGTTTTAAGATTGATTGATGGATTGATTGATTGATTGCTATATTGGGTCTTCGTTTCTGTGCTAGGGCTCTCTCCAGTTACGGTAAGTGGGGGCCACTCTTCATCGCGGTGCGTAGGCCTCTCAGTATCTCAGCCTCTCTTGTTGCGGAGCACAGGCTCCAGAGGCGCAGGCTCAGTAGTTGTGGCTCACGGGCCCAGTTGCCCCGTGGCATGTGGATTCCTCCCAGACCAGAGCTCGAACCCGTGTCCCCTGCATTGGCAGGCAGATCGTCAACCAGTGCACCACCAGGGAAGCCTCTGTTCTGCTCTATTTTAAAGGAAGTACCCTTTCCAGGACTCTTAGGCCCCTCGGGTGTGCATCATTTTCCCTCCAGGATCCCTGAGTGCCTCCAGACCCCTGTGGGCCTGTGAGCAACATGGAGGCCCAAAGGTAGGTCCCTCAGAGGCCCTCTGTGCATGCCGAGTGATGGGCAACACCCTGCACGTTCCTTAAGGAGAGCTACATTTCCAGAGCCCTGGAGCAGCCTCAGGACCACATTTCTAGGCAGTGCGACCTGCCATGGAAGTGTTCGTCACGGCCCCCGTCTGAGCTGCCGTGAGAAAACACTCTGCTTAGAATTCTTCGAGGACCTCGTACCTGAAGTCACTCTGCTGGAGGAGAAAGTCAGCATCCTCCCATGCTGTGGCGCTAACGGGACCCTCAGCGAGAGCACTTGCCTCGCGGTAAGGCCCTGAATTGTCATGCAGAAGCGGAGGCGTGCAGCAGTTTCCAGGAGGCCGTAGCCACTGCCCTGCATCATTTTAACGTCAGTACGCTCTGCAGGACATCTAGGAGCCTGGCGTGGGCACCCTATTCCCTGCAAGGACACTGAGTACCCTCAGGCCCCCATGGGCCTGCTAAGCCACATCCAGGCCCGTAGCCCTTCGGAGCCACTCTGTGTATGCCGAGTGTAGGGCAACAGACTGCACTCTTTCTTGGGACAGCTTGACTTCCCCAGCATTCCCACAGGTCCACGAACACCGTTCTAGCAGGGCCAACGTGCCGTGCAAGTCTGACTCATTGCCCTAGTCTGCGCTGCACTGAGAAAACACTCGGCTTCGTATTCCATCTGGGACCCCCTGTCTGAAGTCACCCTGCCTCCAGGAGAATGTGGGCTTGCGTTCCGACTGCAACTAAAGCCCAGTTCCTCGGATAACACTGCAGGCTTTTGAAGAGCCACGGGCCCGGAGGCCTAGCTGGGGCTTTCCTTGGATGAGGCAGTTCGCTAGATGCAGAACACCCTGCTTCGAGGAGTTGATTCAACGAAGTAACCACTGGGTAACCTGTGTCTCTTTGGACTTGTTAGAAAGCACAGGGATGTATGCTGCGTGTGCAAGCGGAAATGGGGGCCTGATGGAACTAGCCTTGCTTTCCCATTCTGAAAGCTCCATTCATGCTGCCTTGAAGCTACTTGAAATTGACTGCTGTTGACAGGCCACTGGCCACTGTATACATGGCTCTGGGAAGACAATGAGTTTTGTCTAGCTAGCCGGATGCTTCGATGGCCGGGGTGGAGCTCATCGTGCCACGCTCTGGAGCTAAAGGGAAACTCAACGTGAGTACTGACCTCGAGGTAAGTCCCTGAGTAACCGCGCAGAAAGGGCGGCATGCAGCTGTTTCCATGAGGTATTAGTCGCTGTTCTGCTGTATTTTATTTTAGTTTTTATATTTTTTATTGTTGTTTTAAGATTGATTGATGGATTGATTGATTGATTGCTATATTGGGTCTTCGTTTCTGTGCTAGGGCTCTCTCCAGTTACGGTAAGTGGGGGCCACTCTTCATCGCGGTGCGTAGGCCTCTCAGTATCTCAGCCTCTCTTGTTGCGGAGCACAGGCTCCAGAGGCGCAGGCTCAGTAGTTGTGGCTCACGGGCCCAGTTGCCCCGTGGCATGTGGATTCCTCCCAGACCAGAGCTCGAACCCGTGTCCCCTGCATTGGCAGGCAGATTGTCAACCAGTGCACCACCAGGGAAGCCTCTGTTCTGCTCTATTTTAAAGGAAGTACCCTTTCCAGGACTCTTAGGCCCCTCGGGTGTGCATCATTTTCCCTCCAGGATCCCTGAGTGCCTCCAGACCCCTGTGGGCCTGTGAGCAACATGGAGGCCCAAAGGTAGGTCCCTCAGAGGCCCTCTGTGCATGCCGAGTGATGGGCAACACCCTGGACGTTCCTTAAGGAGAGCTACATTTCCAGAGCCCTGGAGCAGCCTCAGGACCACATTGCTAGGCAGTGCGACCTGCCATGGAAGTGTTCGTCACGGCCCCCGTCTGAGCTGCCGTGAGAAAACACTCTGCTTAGAATTCTTCGAGGACCTCGTACCTGAAGTCACTCTGCTGGAGGAGAAAGTCAGCATCCTCCCATGCTGTGGCGCTAACGGGACCCTCAGCGAGAGCACTTGCCTCGCGGTAAGGCCCTGAATTGCCATGCAGAAGCGGAGGCGTGCAGCAGTTTCCATGAGGCCGTAGCCACTGCTCTGCATTATTTTAACGTCAGTACGCTCTGCAGGACCTCTAGGAGCCTGGCGTGGGCACCCTATTCCTTGCAAGGACACTGAGTACCCTCAGGCCCCCATGGGCCTGCTAAGCCACATCCAGGCCCGTAGCCCTTCGGAGCCACTCTGTGTATGCCGAGTGTAGGGCAACAGACTGCACTCTTTCTTGGGACAGCTTGACTTCCCCAGCATTCCCACAGGTCCACGAACACCGTTCTAGCAGGGCCAACGTGCCGTGCAAGTCTGACTCATTGCCCTAGTCTGCGCTGCACTGAGAAAACACTCGGCTTCGTATTCCATCTGGGACCCCCTGTCTGAAGTCACCCTGCCTCCAGGAGAATGTGGGCTTGCGTTCCGACTGCAACTAAAGCCCAGTTCCTCGGATAACACTGCAGGCTTTTGAAGAGCCACGGGCCCGGAGGCCTAGCTGGGGCTTTCCTTGGATGAGGCAGTTCGCTAGATGCAGAACACCCTGCTTCGAGGAGTTGATTCAACGAAGTAACCACTGGGTAACCTGTGTCTCTTTGGACTTGTTAGAAAGCACAGGGATGTATGCTGCGTGTGCAAGCGGAAATGGGGGCCTGATGGAACTAGCCTTGCTTTCCCATTCTGAAAGCTCCATTCATGCTGCCTTGAAGCTACTTGAAATTGACTGCTGTTGACAGGCCACTGGCCACTGTATACATGGCTCTGGGAAGACAATGAGTTTTGTCTAGCTAGCCGGATGCTTCGATGGCCGGGGTGGAGCTCATCGTGCCACGCTCTGGAGCTAAAGGGAAACTCAACGTGAGTACTGACCTCGAGGTAAGTCCCTGAGTAACCGCACAGAAAGGGCGGCATGCAGCTGTTTCCATGAGGTATTAGTCGCTGTTCTGCTGTATTTTATTTTAGTTTTTATATTTTTTATTGTTGTTTTAAGATTGATTGATGGATTGATTGATTGATTGCTATATTGGGTCTTCGTTTCTGTGCTAGGGCTCTCTCCAGTTACGGTAAGTGGGGGCCACTCTTCATCGCGGTGCGTAGGCCTCTCAGTATCTCAGCCTCTCTTGTTGCGGAGCACAGGCTCCAGAGGCGCAGGCTCAGTAGTTGTGGCTCACGGGCCCAGTTGCCCCGTGGCATGTGGATTCCTCCCAGACCAGAGCTCGAACCCGTGTCCCCTGCATTGGCAGGCAGATTGTCAACCAGTGCACCACCAGGGAAGCCTCTGTTCTGCTCTATTTTAAAGGAAGTACCCTTTCCAGGACTCTTAGGCCCCTCGGGTGTGCATCATTTTCCCTCCAGGATCCCTGAGTGCCTCCAGACCCCTGTGGGCCTGTGAGCAACATGGAGGCCCAAAGGTAGGTCCCTCAGAGGCCCTCTGTGCATGCCGAGTGATGGGCAACACCCTGCACGTTCCTTAAGGAGAGCTACATTTCCAGAGCCCTGGAGCAGCCTCAGGACCACATTGCTAGGCAGTGCGACCTGCCATGGAAGTGTTCGTCACGGCCCCCGTCTGAGCTGCCGTGAGAAAACACTCTGCTTAGAATTCTTCGAGGACCTCGTACCTGAAGTCACTCTGCTGGAGGAGAAAGTCAGCATCCTCCCATGCTGTGGCGCTAACGGGACCCTCAGCGAGAGCACTTGCCTCGCGGTAAGGCCCTGAATTGCCATGCAGAAGCGGAGGCGTGCAGCAGTTTCCATGAGGCCGTAGCCACTGCTCTGCATTATTTTAACGTCAGTACGCTCTGCAGGACATCTAGGAGCCTGGCGTGGGCACCCTATTCCCTGCAAGGACACTGAGTACCCTCAGGCCCCCATGGGCCTGCTAAGCCACATCCAGGCCCGTAGCCCTTCGGAGCCACTCTGTGTATGCCGAGTGTAGGGCAACAGACTGCACTCTTTCTTGGGACAGCTTGACTTCCCCAGCATTCCCACAGGTCCACGAACACCGTTCTAGCAGGGCCAACGTGCCGTGCAAGTCTGACTCATTGCCCTAGTCTGCGCTGCACTGAGAAAACACTCGGCTTCGTATTCCATCTGGGACCCCCTGTCTGAAGTCACCCTGCCTCCAGGAGAATGTGGGCTTGCGTTCCGACTGCAACTAAAGCCCAGTTCCTCGGATAACACTGCAGGCTTTTGAAGAGCCACGGGCCCGGAGGCCTAGCTGGGGCTTTCCTTGGATGAGGCAGTTCGCTAGATGCAGAACACCCTGCTTCGAGGAGTTGATTCAACGAAGTAACCACTGGGTAACCTGTGTCTCTTTGGACTTGTTAGAAAGCACAGGGATGTATGCTGCGTGTGCAAGCGGAAATGGGGGCCTGATGGAACTAGCCTTGCTTTCCCATTCTGAAAGCTCCATTCATGCTGCCTTGAAGCTACTTGAAATTGACTGCTGTTGACAGGCCACTGGCCACTGTATACATGGCTCTGGGAAGACAATGAGTTTTGTCTAGCTAGCCGGATGCTTCGATGGCCGGGGTGGAGCTCATCGTGCCACGCTCTGGAGCTAAAGGGAAACTCAACGTGAGTACTGACCTCGAGGTAAGTCCCTGAGTAACCGCGCAGAAAGGGCGGCATGCAGCTGTTTCCATGAGGTATTAGTCGCTGTTCTGCTGTATTTTATTTTAGTTTTTATATTTTTTATTGTTGTTTTAAGATTGATTGATGGATTGATTGATTGATTGCTATATTGGGTCTTCGTTTCTGTGCTAGGGCTCTCTCCAGTTACGGTAAGTGGGGGCCACTCTTCATCGCGGTGCGTAGGCCTCTCAGTATCTCAGCCTCTCTTGTTGCGGAGCACAGGCTCCAGAGGCGCAGGCTCAGTAGTTGTGGCTCACGGGCCCAGTTGCCCCGTGGCATGTGGATTCCTCCCAGACCAGAGCTCGAACCCGTGTCCCCTGCATTGGCAGGCAGATTGTCAACCAGTGCACCACCAGGGAAGCCTCTGTTCTGCTCTATTTTAAAGGAAGTACCCTTTCCAGGACTCTTAGGCCCCTCGGGTGTGCATCATTTTCCCTCCAGGATCCCTGAGTGCCTCCAGACCCCTGTGGGCCTGTGAGCAACATGGAGGCCCAAAGGTAGGTCCCTCAGAGGCCCTCTGTGCATGCCGAGTGATGGGCAACCCCCTGCACGTTCCTTAAGGAGAGCTACATTTCCAGAGCCCTGGAGCAGCCTCAGGACCACATTTCTAGGCAGTGCGACCTGCCATGGAAGTGTTCGTCACGGCCCCCGTCTGAGCTGCCATGAGAAAACACTCTGCTTAGGATTCTTCGAGGACCTCGTACCTGAAGTCACTCTGCTGGAGGAGAAAGTCAGCATCCTCCCATGCTGTGGCACTAACGGGACCCTCAGCGAGAGCACTTGCCTCGAGGTAAGGCCCTGAATTGCCATGCAGAAGCGGAGGCCTGCAGCAGTTTCCATGAGGCCGTAGCCGCTGTTCTGCGTTATTTTAACGTCAGTACGCTCTGCAGGACATCTAGGAGCCTGGCGTGGGCACCCTATTCCCTGCAAGGACACTGAGTACCCTCAGGCCCCCATGGGCCTGCTAAGCCACATCCAGGCTCGTAGGCCTTCGGAGCCAGTCTGTGTATGCCGAGTGTAGGGCAACACACTGCACTTTCTCTTGGGATAACTTGGTTTCCTCAATACTCCCACAGGTCGACGAACACCATTTTAGCCGATCCAACGTGCCGTGCAAGTCTGACTCATTGCCCTAGTCTGCGCTGCACTGAGAAAACACTCGGCTTCGTATTCCATCTGGGACCCCCTGTCTGAAGTCACCCTGCCTCCAGGAGAATGTGGGCTTGCGTTCCGACTGCAACTAAAGCCCAGTTCCTCGGATAACACTGCAGGCTTTTGAAGAGCCACGGGCCCGGAGGCCTAGCTGGGGCTTTCCTTGGTTGAGGCAGTTCGCTAGATGCAGAACACCCTGCTTCGAGGAGTTGATTCAACGAAGTAACCACTGGGTAACCTGTGTCTCTTTGGACTTGTTAGAAAGCACAGGGATGTATGGTGCGTGTGCAAGTGGAAATGGGGGCCTGATGGAACTAGCCTTGCTTTCCCATTCTGAAAGCTCCATTCATGCTGCCTTGAAGCTACTTGAAATTGACTGCTGTTGACAGGCCACTGGCCACTGTATACATGGCTCTGGGAAGACAATGAGTTTTGTCTAGCTAGCCGGATGCTTCGATGGCCGGGGTGGAGCTCATCGTGCCACGCTCTGGAGCTAAAGGGAAACTCAACGTGAGTACTGACCTCGAGGTAAGTCCCTGAGTAACCGCGCAGAAAGGGCGGCATGCAGCTGTTTCCATGAGGTATTAGTCGCTGTTCTGCTGTATTTTATTTTAGTTTTTATATTTTTTATTGTTGTTTTAAGATTGATTGATGGATTGATTGATTGATTGCTATACTGGGTCTTCGTTTCTGTGCTAGGGCTCTCTCCAGTTACGGTAAGTGGGGGCCACTCTTCATCGCAGTGCGTAGGCCTCTCAGTATCTCAGCCTCTCTTGTTGCGGAGCACAGGCTCCAGAGGCGCAGGCTCAGTAGTTGTGGCTCACGGGCCCAGTTGCCCCGTGGCATGTGGATTCCTCCCAGACCAGAGCTCGAACCCGTGTCCCCTGCATTGGCAGGCAGATTGTCAACCAGTGCACCACCAGGGAAGCCTCTGTTCTGCTCTATTTTAAAGGAAGTACCCTTTCCAGGACTCTTAGGCCCCTCGGGTGTGCATCATTTTCCCTCCAGGATCCCTGAGTGCCTCCAGACCCCTGTGGGCCTGTGAGCAACATGGAGGCCCAAAGGTAGGTCCCTCAGAGGCCCTCTGTGCATGCCGAGTGATGGGCAACACCCTGCACGTTCCTTAAGGAGAGCTACATTTCCAGAGCCCTGGAGCAGCCTCAGGACCACATTTCTAGGCAGTGCGACCTGCCATGGAAGTGTTCGTCACGGCCCCCGTCTGAGCTGCCGTGAGAAGACACTCTGCTTAGAATTCTTCGAGGACCTCGTACCTGAAGTCACTCTGCTGGAGGAGAAAGTCAGCATCCTCCCATGCTGTGGCGCTAACGGGACCCTCAGCGAGAGCACTTGCCTCGCGGTAAGGCCCTGAATTGCCATGCAGAAGTGGAGGCGTGCAGCAGTTTCCAGGAGGCCGTAGCCACTGCTCTGCATCATTTTAACGTCAGTACGCTCTGCAGGACATCTAGGAGCCTGGCGTGGGCACCCTATTCCCTGCAAGGACACTGAGTACCCTCAGGCCCCCATGGGCCTGCTAAGCCACATCCAGGCCCGTAGCCCTTCGGAGCCACTCTGTGTATGCCGAGTGTAGGGCAACAGACTGCACTCTTTCTTGGGACAGCTTGATTTCCCCAGCATTCCCACAGGTCCACGAACACCGTTCTAGCAGGGCCAACATGCCGTGCAAGTCTGACTCATTGCCCTAGTCTGCGCTGCACTGAGAAAACACTCGGCTTCGTATTCCATCTGGGACCCCCTGTCTGAAGTCACCCTGCCTCCAGGAGAATGTGGGCTTGCGTTCCGACTGCAACTAAAGCCCAGTTCCTCGGATAACACTGCAGGCTTTTGAAGAGCCACGGGCCCGGAGGCCTAGCTGGGGCTTTCCTTGGTTGAGGCAGTTCGCTAGATGCAGAACACCCTGCTTCGAGGAGTTGATTCAACGAAGTAACCACTGGGTAACCTGTGTCTCTTTGGACTTGTTAGAAAGCCCAGGGATGTATGCTGCGTGTGCCAGCGGAAATGGGGGCCTGATGGAACTAGCCTTGCTTTCCCATTCTGAAAGCTCCATTCATGCTGCCTTGAAGCTACTTGAAATTGACTGCTGTTGACAGCCCACTGGCTACTGTATACATGGCCCTGGGAAGACAATGAGTTTTGTCTAGCTAGCCAGATGCTTCGATGGCCGGGGTGGAGCTCATCGTGCCACGCTCTGGAGCTAAAGGGAAACTCAACGTAAGTACTGACCTCGAGGTAAGTCCCTGAGTAACCGCGCAGAAAGGGCGGCATGCAGCTGTTTCCATGAGGTATTAGTCGCTGTTCTGCTGTATTTTATTTTAGTTTTTATATTTTTTATTGTTGTTTTAAGATTGATTGATGGATTGATTGATTGATTGCTATATTGGGTCTTCGTTTCTGTGCTAGGGCTCTCTCCAGTTACGGTAAGTGGGGGCCACTCTTCATCGCGGTGCGTAGGCCTCTCAGTATCTCAGCCTCTCTTGTTGCGGAGCACAGGCTCCAGAGGCGCAGGCTCAGTAGTTGTGGCTCACGGGCCCAGTTGCCCCGTGGCATGTGGATTCCTCCCAGACCAGAGCTCGAACCCGTGTCCCCTGCATTGGCAGGCAGATCGTCAACCAGTGCACCACCAGGGAAGCCTCTGTTCTGCTCTATTTTAAAGGAAGTACCCTTTCCAGGACTCTTAGGCCCCTCGGGTGTGCATCATTTTCCCTCCAGGATCCCTGAGTGCCTCCAGACCCCTGTGGGCCTGTGAGCAACATGGAGGCCCAAAGGTAGGTCCCTCAGAGGCCCTCTGTGCATGCCGAGTGATGGGCAACACCCTGCACGTTCCTTAAGGAGAGCTACATTTCCAGAGCCCTGGAGCAGCCTCAGGACCACATTGCTAGGCAGTGCGAACTGCCATGGAAGTGTTCGTCACGGCCCCCGTCTGAGCTGCCGTGAGAAAACACTCTGCTTAGAATTCTTCGAGGACCTCGTACCTGAAGTCACTCTGCTGGAGGAGAAAGTCAGCATCCTCCCATGCTGTGGCGCTAACGGGACCCTCAGCGAGAGCACTTGCCTCGCGGTAAGGCCCTGAATTGCCATGCAGAAGCGGAGGCGTGCAGCAGTTTCCATGAGGCCGTAGCCACTGCTCTGCATTATTTTAACGTCAGTACGCTCTGCAGGACCTCTAGGAGCCTGGCGTGGGCACCCTATTCCTTGCAAGGACACTGAGTACCCTCAGGCCCCCATGGGCCTGCTAAGCCACATCCAGGCCCGTAGCCCTTCGGAGCCACTCTGTGTATGCCGAGTGTAGGGCAACAGACTGCACTCTTTCTTGGGACAGCTTGACTTCCCCAGCATTCCCACAGGTCCACGAACACCGTTCTAGCAGGGCCAACATGCCGTGCAAGTCTGACTCATTGCCCTAGTCTGTGCTGCACTGAGAAAACACTCGGCTTCGTATTCCATCTGGGACCCCCTGTCTGAAGTCACCCTGCCTCCAGGAGAATGTGGGCTTGCGTTCCGACTGCAACTAAAGCCCAGTTCCTCGGATAACACTGCAGGCTTTTGAAGAGCCACGGGCCCGGAGGCCTAGCTGGGGCTTTCCTTGGTTGAGGCAGTTCGCTAGATGCAGAACACCCTGCTTCGAGGAGTTGATTCAACGAAGTAACCACTGGGTAACCTGTGTCTCTTTGGACTTGTTAGAAAGCCCAGGGATGTATGCTGCGTGTGCCAGCGGAAATGGGGGCCTGATGGAACTAGCCTTGCTTTCCCATTCTGAAAGCTCCATTCATGCTGCCTTGAAGCTACTTGAAATTGACTGCTGTTGACAGCCCACTGGCTACTGTATACATGGCCCTGGGAAGACAATGAGTTTTGTCTAGCTAGCCAGATGCTTCGATGGCCGGGGTGGAGCTCATCGTGCCACGCTCTGGAGCTAAAGGGAAACTCAACGTAAGTACTGACCTCGAGGTAAGTCCCTGAGTAACCGCGCAGAAAGGGCGGCATGCAGCTGTTTCCATGAGGTATTAGTCGCTGTTCTGCTGTATTTTATTTTAGTTTTTATATTTTTTATTGTTGTTTTAAGATTGATTGATGGATTGATTGATTGATTGCTATATTGGGTCTTCGTTTCTGTGCTAGGGCTCTCTCCAGTTACGGTAAGTGGGGGCCACTCTTCATCGCGGTGCGTAGGCCTCTCAGTATCTCAGCCTCTCTTGTTGCGGAGCACAGGCTCCAGAGGCGCAGGCTCAGTAGTTGTGGCTCACGGGCCCAGTTGCCCCGTGGCATGTGGATTCCTCCCAGACCAGAGCTCGAACCCGTGTCCCCTGCATTGGCAGGCAGATCGTCAACCAGTGCACCACCAGGGAAGCCTCTGTTCTGCTCTATTTTAAAGGAAGTACCCTTTCCAGGACTCTTAGGCCCCTCGGGTGTGCATCATTTTCCCTCCAGGATCCCTGAGTGCCTCCAGACCCCTGTGGGCCTGTGAGCAACATGGAGGCCCAAAGGTAGGTCCCTCAGAGGCCCTCTGTGCATGCCGAGTGATGGGCAACACCCTGCACGTTCCTTAAGGAGAGCTACATTTCCAGAGCCCTGGAGCAGCCTCAGGACCACATTGCTAGGCAGTGCGAACTGCCATGGAAGTGTTCGTCACGGCCCCCGTCTGAGCTGCCGTGAGAAAACACTCTGCTTAGAATTCTTCGAGGACCTCGTACCTGAAGTCACTCTGCTGGA
This sequence comes from Balaenoptera acutorostrata, assembly GCF_949987535.1. Taxonomy (NCBI): domain Eukaryota; kingdom Metazoa; phylum Chordata; class Mammalia; order Artiodactyla; family Balaenopteridae; genus Balaenoptera; species Balaenoptera acutorostrata. The sequence continues at coordinate 1,731,400 of NC_080065.1, read as the reverse complement.
GGAGAAAGTCAGCATCCTCCCATGCTGTGGCGCTAACGGGACCCTCAGCGAGAGCACTTGCCTCGCGGTAAGGCCCTGAATTGCCATGCAGAAGCGGAGGCGTGCAGCAGTTTCCATGAGGCCGTAGCCACTGCTCTGCATTATTTTAACGTCAGTACGCTCTGCAGGACCTCTAGGAGCCTGGCGTGGGCACCCTATTCCTTGCAAGGACACTGAGTACCCTCAGGCCCCCATGGGCCTGCTAAGCCACATCCAGGCCCGTAGCCCTTCGGAGCCACTCTGTGTATGCCGAGTGTAGGGCAACAGACTGCACTCTTTCTTGGGACAGCTTGACTTCCCCAGCATTCCCACAGGTCCACGAACACCGTTCTAGCAGGGCCAACATGCCGTGCAAGTCTGACTCATTGCCCTAGTCTGTGCTGCACTGAGAAAACACTCGGCTTCGTATTCCATCTGGGACCCCCTGTCTGAAGTCACCCTGCCTCCAGGAGAATGTGGGCTTGCGTTCCGACTGCAACTAAAGCCCAGTTCCTCGGATAACACTGCAGGCTTTTGAAGAGCCACGGGCCCGGAGGCCTAGCTGGGGCTTTCCTTGGTTGAGGCAGTTCGCTAGATGCAGAACACCCTGCTTCGAGGAGTTGATTCAACGAAGTAACCACTGGGTAACCTGTGTCTCTTTGGACTTGTTAGAAAGCACAGGGATGTATGCTGCGTGTGCAAGTGGAAATGGGGGCCTGATGGAACTAGCCTTGCTTTCCCATTCTGAAAGCTCCATTCATGCTGCCTTGAAGCTACTTGAAATTGACTGCTTTTGACAGGCCACTGGCCACTGTATACATGGCTCTGGGAAGACAATGAGTTTTGTCTAGCTAGCCGGATGCTTCGATGGCCGGGGTGGAGCTCATCGTGCCACGCTCTGGAGCTAAAGGGAAACTCAACGTGAGTACTGACCTCGAGGTAAGTCCCTGAGTAACCGCGCAGAAAGGGCGGCATGCAGCTGTTTCCATGAGGTATTAGTCGCTGTTCTGCTGTATTTTATTTTAGTTTTTATATTTTTTATTGTTGTTTTAAGATTGATTGATGGATTGATTGATTGATTGCTATATTGGGTCTTCGTTTCTGTGCTAGGGCTCTCTCCAGTTACGGTAAGTGGGGGCCACTCTTCATCGCGGTGCGTAGGCCTCTCAGTATCTCAGCCTCTCTTGTTGCGGAGCACAGGCTCCAGAGGCGCAGGCTCAGTAGTTGTGGCTCACGGGCCCAGTTGCCCCGTGGCATGTGGATTCCTCCCAGACCAGAGCTCGAACCCGTGTCCCCTGCATTGGCAGGCAGATCGTCAACCAGTGCACCACCAGGGAAGCCTCTGTTCTGCTCTATTTTAAAGGAAGTACCCTTTCCAGGACTCTTAGGCCCCTCGGGTGTGCATCATTTTCCCTCCAGGATCCCTGAGTGCCTCCAGACCCCTGTGGGCCTGTGAGCAACATGGAGGCCCAAAGGTAGGTCCCTCAGAGGCCCTCTGTGCATGCCGAGTGATGGGCAACACCCTGCACGTTCCTTAAGGAGAGCTACATTTCCAGAGCCCTGGAGCAGCCTCAGGACCACATTTCTAGGCAGTGCGACCTGCCATGGAAGTGTTCGTCACGGCCCCCGTCTGAGCTGCCGTGAGAAAACACTCTGCTTAGAATTCTTCGAGGACCTCGTACCTGAAGTCACTCTGCTGGAGGAGAAAGTCAGCATCCTCCCATGCTGTGGCGCTAACGGGACCCTCAGCGAGAGCACTTGCCTCGCGGTAAGGCCCTGAATTGCCATGCAGAAGCGGAGGCGTGCAGCAGTTTCCAGGAGGCCGTAGCCACTGCCCTGCATCATTTTAACGTCAGTACGCTCTGCAGGACATCTAGGAGCCTGGCGTGGGCACCCTATTCCCTGCAAGGACACTGAGTACCCTCAGGCCCCCATGGGCCTGCTAAGCCACATCCAGGCCCGTAGCCCTTCGGAGCCACTCTGTGTATGCCGAGTGTAGGGCAACAGACTGCACTCTTTCTTGGGACAGCTTGACTTCCCCAGCATTCCCACAGGTCCACGAACACCGTTCTAGCAGGGCCAACGTGCCGTGCAAGTCTGACTCATTGCCCTAGTCTGCGCTGCACTGAGAAAACACTCGGCTTCGTATTCCATCTGGGACCCCCTGTCTGAAGTCACCCTGCCTCCAGGAGAATGTGGGCTTGCGTTCCGACTGCAACTAAAGCCCAGTTCCTCGGATAACACTGCAGGCTTTTGAAGAGCCACGGGCCCGGAGGCCTAGCTGGGGCTTTCCTTGGATGAGGCAGTTCGCTAGATGCAGAACACCCTGCTTCGAGGAGTTGATTCAACGAAGTAACCACTGGGTAACCTGTGTCTCTTTGGACTTGTTAGAAAGCACAGGGATGTATGCTGCGTGTGCAAGCGGAAATGGGGGCCTGATGGAACTAGCCTTGCTTTCCCATTCTGAAAGCTCCATTCATGCTGCCTTGAAGCTACTTGAAATTGACTGCTGTTGACAGGCCACTGGCCACTGTATACATGGCTCTGGGAAGACAATGAGTTTTGTCTAGCTAGCCGGATGCTTCGATGGCCGGGGTGGAGCTCATCGTGCCACGCTCTGGAGCTAAAGGGAAACTCAACGTGAGTACTGACCTCGAGGTAAGTCCCTGAGTAACCGCGCAGAAAGGGCGGCATGCAGCTGTTTCCATGAGGTATTAGTCGCTGTTCTGCTGTATTTTATTTTAGTTTTTATATTTTTTATTGTTGTTTTAAGATTGATTGATGGATTGATTGATTGATTGCTATATTGGGTCTTCGTTTCTGTGCTAGGGCTCTCTCCAGTTACGGTAAGTGGGGGCCACTCTTCATCGCGGTGCGTAGGCCTCTCAGTATCTCAGCCTCTCTTGTTGCGGAGCACAGGCTCCAGAGGCGCAGGCTCAGTAGTTGTGGCTCACGGGCCCAGTTGCCCCGTGGCATGTGGATTCCTCCCAGACCAGAGCTCGAACCCGTGTCCCCTGCATTGGCAGGCAGATTGTCAACCAGTGCACCACCAGGGAAGCCTCTGTTCTGCTCTATTTTAAAGGAAGTACCCTTTCCAGGACTCTTAGGCCCCTCGGGTGTGCATCATTTTCCCTCCAGGATCCCTGAGTGCCTCCAGACCCCTGTGGGCCTGTGAGCAACATGGAGGCCCAAAGGTAGGTCCCTCAGAGGCCCTCTGTGCATGCCGAGTGATGGGCAACACCCTGGACGTTCCTTAAGGAGAGCTACATTTCCAGAGCCCTGGAGCAGCCTCAGGACCACATTGCTAGGCAGTGCGACCTGCCATGGAAGTGTTCGTCACGGCCCCCGTCTGAGCTGCCGTGAGAAAACACTCTGCTTAGAATTCTTCGAGGACCTCGTACCTGAAGTCACTCTGCTGGAGGAGAAAGTCAGCATCCTCCCATGCTGTGGCGCTAACGGGACCCTCAGCGAGAGCACTTGCCTCGCGGTAAGGCCCTGAATTGCCATGCAGAAGCGGAGGCGTGCAGCAGTTTCCATGAGGCCGTAGCCACTGCTCTGCATTATTTTAACGTCAGTACGCTCTGCAGGACCTCTAGGAGCCTGGCGTGGGCACCCTATTCCTTGCAAGGACACTGAGTACCCTCAGGCCCCCATGGGCCTGCTAAGCCACATCCAGGCCCGTAGCCCTTCGGAGCCACTCTGTGTATGCCGAGTGTAGGGCAACAGACTGCACTCTTTCTTGGGACAGCTTGACTTCCCCAGCATTCCCACAGGTCCACGAACACCGTTCTAGCAGGGCCAACGTGCCGTGCAAGTCTGACTCATTGCCCTAGTCTGCGCTGCACTGAGAAAACACTCGGCTTCGTATTCCATCTGGGACCCCCTGTCTGAAGTCACCCTGCCTCCAGGAGAATGTGGGCTTGCGTTCCGACTGCAACTAAAGCCCAGTTCCTCGGATAACACTGCAGGCTTTTGAAGAGCCACGGGCCCGGAGGCCTAGCTGGGGCTTTCCTTGGATGAGGCAGTTCGCTAGATGCAGAACACCCTGCTTCGAGGAGTTGATTCAACGAAGTAACCACTGGGTAACCTGTGTCTCTTTGGACTTGTTAGAAAGCACAGGGATGTATGCTGCGTGTGCAAGCGGAAATGGGGGCCTGATGGAACTAGCCTTGCTTTCCCATTCTGAAAGCTCCATTCATGCTGCCTTGAAGCTACTTGAAATTGACTGCTGTTGACAGGCCACTGGCCACTGTATACATGGCTCTGGGAAGACAATGAGTTTTGTCTAGCTAGCCGGATGCTTCGATGGCCGGGGTGGAGCTCATCGTGCCACGCTCTGGAGCTAAAGGGAAACTCAACGTGAGTACTGACCTCGAGGTAAGTCCCTGAGTAACCGCACAGAAAGGGCGGCATGCAGCTGTTTCCATGAGGTATTAGTCGCTGTTCTGCTGTATTTTATTTTAGTTTTTATATTTTTTATTGTTGTTTTAAGATTGATTGATGGATTGATTGATTGATTGCTATATTGGGTCTTCGTTTCTGTGCTAGGGCTCTCTCCAGTTACGGTAAGTGGGGGCCACTCTTCATCGCGGTGCGTAGGCCTCTCAGTATCTCAGCCTCTCTTGTTGCGGAGCACAGGCTCCAGAGGCGCAGGCTCAGTAGTTGTGGCTCACGGGCCCAGTTGCCCCGTGGCATGTGGATTCCTCCCAGACCAGAGCTCGAACCCGTGTCCCCTGCATTGGCAGGCAGATTGTCAACCAGTGCACCACCAGGGAAGCCTCTGTTCTGCTCTATTTTAAAGGAAGTACCCTTTCCAGGACTCTTAGGCCCCTCGGGTGTGCATCATTTTCCCTCCAGGATCCCTGAGTGCCTCCAGACCCCTGTGGGCCTGTGAGCAACATGGAGGCCCAAAGGTAGGTCCCTCAGAGGCCCTCTGTGCATGCCGAGTGATGGGCAACACCCTGCACGTTCCTTAAGGAGAGCTACATTTCCAGAGCCCTGGAGCAGCCTCAGGACCACATTGCTAGGCAGTGCGACCTGCCATGGAAGTGTTCGTCACGGCCCCCGTCTGAGCTGCCGTGAGAAAACACTCTGCTTAGAATTCTTCGAGGACCTCGTACCTGAAGTCACTCTGCTGGAGGAGAAAGTCAGCATCCTCCCATGCTGTGGCGCTAACGGGACCCTCAGCGAGAGCACTTGCCTCGCGGTAAGGCCCTGAATTGCCATGCAGAAGCGGAGGCGTGCAGCAGTTTCCATGAGGCCGTAGCCACTGCTCTGCATTATTTTAACGTCAGTACGCTCTGCAGGACATCTAGGAGCCTGGCGTGGGCACCCTATTCCCTGCAAGGACACTGAGTACCCTCAGGCCCCCATGGGCCTGCTAAGCCACATCCAGGCCCGTAGCCCTTCGGAGCCACTCTGTGTATGCCGAGTGTAGGGCAACAGACTGCACTCTTTCTTGGGACAGCTTGACTTCCCCAGCATTCCCACAGGTCCACGAACACCGTTCTAGCAGGGCCAACGTGCCGTGCAAGTCTGACTCATTGCCCTAGTCTGCGCTGCACTGAGAAAACACTCGGCTTCGTATTCCATCTGGGACCCCCTGTCTGAAGTCACCCTGCCTCCAGGAGAATGTGGGCTTGCGTTCCGACTGCAACTAAAGCCCAGTTCCTCGGATAACACTGCAGGCTTTTGAAGAGCCACGGGCCCGGAGGCCTAGCTGGGGCTTTCCTTGGATGAGGCAGTTCGCTAGATGCAGAACACCCTGCTTCGAGGAGTTGATTCAACGAAGTAACCACTGGGTAACCTGTGTCTCTTTGGACTTGTTAGAAAGCACAGGGATGTATGCTGCGTGTGCAAGCGGAAATGGGGGCCTGATGGAACTAGCCTTGCTTTCCCATTCTGAAAGCTCCATTCATGCTGCCTTGAAGCTACTTGAAATTGACTGCTGTTGACAGGCCACTGGCCACTGTATACATGGCTCTGGGAAGACAATGAGTTTTGTCTAGCTAGCCGGATGCTTCGATGGCCGGGGTGGAGCTCATCGTGCCACGCTCTGGAGCTAAAGGGAAACTCAACGTGAGTACTGACCTCGAGGTAAGTCCCTGAGTAACCGCGCAGAAAGGGCGGCATGCAGCTGTTTCCATGAGGTATTAGTCGCTGTTCTGCTGTATTTTATTTTAGTTTTTATATTTTTTATTGTTGTTTTAAGATTGATTGATGGATTGATTGATTGATTGCTATATTGGGTCTTCGTTTCTGTGCTAGGGCTCTCTCCAGTTACGGTAAGTGGGGGCCACTCTTCATCGCGGTGCGTAGGCCTCTCAGTATCTCAGCCTCTCTTGTTGCGGAGCACAGGCTCCAGAGGCGCAGGCTCAGTAGTTGTGGCTCACGGGCCCAGTTGCCCCGTGGCATGTGGATTCCTCCCAGACCAGAGCTCGAACCCGTGTCCCCTGCATTGGCAGGCAGATTGTCAACCAGTGCACCACCAGGGAAGCCTCTGTTCTGCTCTATTTTAAAGGAAGTACCCTTTCCAGGACTCTTAGGCCCCTCGGGTGTGCATCATTTTCCCTCCAGGATCCCTGAGTGCCTCCAGACCCCTGTGGGCCTGTGAGCAACATGGAGGCCCAAAGGTAGGTCCCTCAGAGGCCCTCTGTGCATGCCGAGTGATGGGCAACACCCTGCACGTTCCTTAAGGAGAGCTACATTTCCAGAGCCCTGGAGCAGCCTCAGGACCACATTGCTAGGCAGTGCGACCTGCCATGGAAGTGTTCGTCACGGCCCCCGTCTGAGCTGCCGTGAGAAAACACTCTGCTTAGAATTCTTCGAGGACCTCGTACCTGAAGTCACTCTGCTGGAGGAGAAAGTCAGCATCCTCCCATGCTGTGGCGCTAACGGGACCCTCAGCGAGAGCACTTGCCTCGCGGTAAGGCCCTGAATTGCCATGCAGAAGCGGAGGCGTGCAGCAGTTTCCATGAGGCCGTAGCCACTGCTCTGCATTATTTTAACGTCAGTACGCTCTGCAGGACATCTAGGAGCCTGGCGTGGGCACCCTATTCCCTGCAAGGACACTGAGTACCCTCAGGCCCCCATGGGCCTGCTAAGCCACATCCAGGCCCGTAGCCCTTCGGAGCCACTCTGTGTATGCCGAGTGTAGGGCAACAGACTGCACTCTTTCTTGGGACAGCTTGACTTCCCCAGCATTCCCACAGGTCCACGAACACCGTTCTAGCAGGGCCAACGTGCCGTGCAAGTCTGACTCATTGCCCTAGTCTGCGCTGCACTGAGAAAACACTCGGCTTCGTATTCCATCTGGGACCCCCTGTCTGAAGTCACCCTGCCTCCAGGAGAATGTGGGCTTGCGTTCCGACTGCAACTAAAGCCCAGTTCCTCGGATAACACTGCAGGCTTTTGAAGAGCCACGGGCCCGGAGGCCTAGCTCGGGCTTTCCTTGGATGAGGCAGTTCGCTAGATGCAGAACACCCTGCTTCGAGGAGTTGATTCAACGAAGTAACCACTGGGTAACCTGTGTCTCTTTGGACTTGTTAGAAAGCACAGGGATGTATGCTGCGTGTGCAAGCGGAAATGGGGGCCTGATGGAACTAGCCTTGCTTTCCCATTCTGAAAGCTCCATTCATGCTGCCTTGAAGCTACTTGAAATTGACTGCTGTTGACAGGCCACTGGCCACTGTATACATGGCTCTGGGAAGACAATGAGTTTTGTCTAGCTAGCCGGATGCTTCGATGGCCGGGGTGGAGCTCATCGTGCCACGCTCTGGAGCTAAAGGGAAACTCAACGTGAGTACTGACCTCGAGGTAAGTCCCTGAGTAACCGCGCAGAAAGGGCGGCATGCAGCTGTTTCCATGAGGTATTAGTCGCTGTTCTGCTGTATTTTATTTTAGTTTTTATATTTTTTATTGTTGTTTTAAGATTGATTGATGGATTGATTGATTGATTGCTATATTGGGTCTTCGTTTCTGTGCTAGGGCTCTCTCCAGTTACGGTAAGTGGGGGCCACTCTTCATCGCGGTGCGTAGGCCTCTCAGTATCTCAGCCTCTCTTGTTGCGGAGCACAGGCTCCAGAGGCGCAGGCTCAGTAGTTGTGGCTCACGGGCCCAGTTGCCCCGTGGCATGTGGATTCCTCCCAGACCAGAGCTCGAACCCGTGTCCCCTGCATTGGCAGGCAGATCGTCAACCAGTGCACCACCAGGGAAGCCTCTGTTCTGCTCTATTTTAAAGGAAGTACCCTTTCCAGGACTCTTAGGCCCCTCGGGTGTGCATCATTTTCCCTCCAGGATCCCTGAGTGCCTCCAGACCCCTGTGGGCCTGTGAGCAACATGGAGGCCCAAAGGTAGGTCCCTCAGAGGCCCTCTGTGCATGCCGAGTGATGGGCAACACCCTGCACGTTCCTTAAGGAGAGCTACATTTCCAGAGCCCTGGAGCAGCCTCAGGACCACATTTCTAGGCAGTGCGACCTGCCATGGAAGTGTTCGTCACGGCCCCCGTCTGAGCTGCCGTGAGAAAACACTCTGCTTAGAATTCTTCGAGGACCTCGTACCTGAAGTCACTCTGCTGGAGGAGAAAGTCAGCATCCTCCCATGCTGTGGCGCTAACGGGACCCTCAGCGAGAGCACTTGCCTCGCGGTAAGGCCCTGAATTGCCATGCAGAAGCGGAGGCGTGCAGCAGTTTCCAGGAGGCCGTAGCCACTGCCCTGCATCATTTTAACGTCAGTACGCTCTGCAGGACATCTAGGAGCCTGGCGTGGGCACCCTATTCCCTGCAAGGACACTGAGTACCCTCAGGCCCCCATGGGCCTGCTAAGCCACATCCAGGCCCGTAGCCCTTCGGAGCCACTCTGTGTATGCCGAGTGTAGGGCAACAGACTGCACTCTTTCTTGGGACAGCTTGACTTCCCCAGCATTCCCACAGGTCCACGAACACCGTTCTAGCAGGGCCAACGTGCCGTGCAAGTCTGACTCATTGCCCTAGTCTGCGCTGCACTGAGAAAACACTCGGCTTCGTATTCCATCTGGGACCCCCTGTCTGAAGTCACCCTGCCTCCAGGAGAATGTGGGCTTGCGTTCCGACTGCAACTAAAGCCCAGTTCCTCGGATAACACTGCAGGCTTTTGAAGAGCCACGGGCCCGGAGGCCTAGCTGGGGCTTTCCTTGGATGAGGCAGTTCGCTAGATGCAGAACACCCTGCTTCGAGGAGTTGATTCAACGAAGTAACCACTGGGTAACCTGTGTCTCTTTGGACTTGTTAGAAAGCACAGGGATGTATGCTGCGTGTGCAAGCGGAAATGGGGGCCTGATGGAACTAGCCTTGCTTTCCCATTCTGAAAGCTCCATTCATGCTGCCTTGAAGCTACTTGAAATTGACTGCTGTTGACAGGCCACTGGCCACTGTATACATGGCTCTGGGAAGACAATGAGTTTTGTCTAGCTAGCCGGATGCTTCGATGGCCGGGGTGGAGCTCATCGTGCCACGCTCTGGAGCTAAAGGGAAACTCAACGTGAGTACTGACCTCGAGGTAAGTCCCTGAGTAACCGCGCAGAAAGGGCGGCATGCAGCTGTTTCCATGAGGTATTAGTCGCTGTTCTGCTGTATTTTATTTTAGTTTTTATATTTTTTATTGTTGTTTTAAGATTGATTGATGGATTGATTGATTGATTGCTATATTGGGTCTTCGTTTCTGTGCTAGGGCTCTCTCCAGTTACGGTAAGTGGGGGCCACTCTTCATCGCGGTGCGTAGGCCTCTCAGTATCTCAGCCTCTCTTGTTGCGGAGCACAGGCTCCAGAGGCGCAGGCTCAGTAGTTGTGGCTCACGGGCCCAGTTGCCCCGTGGCATGTGGATTCCTCCCAGACCAGAGCTCGAACCCGTGTCCCCTGCATTGGCAGGCAGATTGTCAACCAGTGCACCACCAGGGAAGCCTCTGTTCTGCTCTATTTTAAAGGAAGTACCCTTTCCAGGACTCTTAGGCCCCTCGGGTGTGCATCATTTTCCCTCCAGGATCCCTGAGTGCCTCCAGACCCCTGTGGGCCTGTGAGCAACATGGAGGCCCAAAGGTAGGTCCCTCAGAGGCCCTCTGTGCATGCCGAGTGATGGGCAACACCCTGCACGTTCCTTAAGGAGAGCTACATTTCCAGAGCCCTGGAGCAGCCTCAGGACCACATTGCTAGGCAGTGCGACCTGCCATGGAAGTGTTCGTCACGGCCCCCGTCTGAGCTGCCGTGAGAAAACACTCTGCTTAGAATTCTTCGAGGACCTCGTACCTGAAGTCACTCTGCTGGAGGAGAAAGTCAGCATCCTCCCATGCTGTGGCGCTAACGGGACCCTCAGCGAGAGCACTTGCCTCGCGGTAAGGCCCTGAATTGCCATGCAGAAGCGGAGGCGTGCAGCAGTTTCCATGAGGCCGTAGCCACTGCTCTGCATTATTTTAACGTCAGTACGCTCTGCAGGACCTCTAGGAGCCTGGCGTGGGCACCCTATTCCTTGCAAGGACACTGAGTACCCTCAGGCCCCCATGGGCCTGCTAAGCCACATCCAGGCCCGTAGCCCTTCGGAGCCACTCTGTGTATGCCGAGTGTAGGGCAACAGACTGCACTCTTTCTTGGGACAGCTTGACTTCCCCAGCATTCCCACAGGTCCACGAACACCGTTCTAGCAGGGCCAACGTGCCGTGCAAGTCTGACTCATTGCCCTAGTCTGCGCTGCACTGAGAAAACACTCGGCTTCGTATTCCATCTGGGACCCCCTGTCTGAAGTCACCCTGCCTCCAGGAGAATGTGGGCTTGCGTTCCGACTGCAACTAAAGCCCAGTTCCTCGGATAACACTGCAGGCTTTTGAAGAGCCACGGGCCCGGAGGCCTAGCTGGGGCTTTCCTTGGATGAGGCAGTTCGCTAGATGCAGAACACCCTGCTTCGAGGAGTTGATTCAACGAAGTAACCACTGGGTAACCTGTGTCTCTTTGGACTTGTTAGAAAGCACAGGGATGTATGCTGCGTGTGCAAGCGGAAATGGGGGCCTGATGGAACTAGCCTTGCTTTCCCATTCTGAAAGCTCCATTCATGCTGCCTTGAAGCTACTTGAAATTGACTGCTGTTGACAGGCCACTGGCCACTGTATACATGGCTCTGGGAAGACAATGAGTTTTGTCTAGCTAGCCGGATGCTTCGATGGCCGGGGTGGAGCTCATCGTGCCACGCTCTGGAGCTAAAGGGAAACTCAACGTGAGTACTGACCTCGAGGTAAGTCCCTGAGTAACCGCACAGAAAGGGCGGCATGCAGCTGTTTCCATGAGGTATTAGTCGCTGTTCTGCTGTATTTTATTTTAGTTTTTATATTTTTTATTGTTGTTTTAAGATTGATTGATGGATTGATTGATTGATTGCTATATTGGGTCTTCGTTTCTGTGCTAGGGCTCTCTCCAGTTACGGTAAGTGGGGGCCACTCTTCATCGCGGTGCGTAGGCCTCTCAGTATCTCAGCCTCTCTTGTTGCGGAGCACAGGCTCCAGAGGCGCAGGCTCAGTAGTTGTGGCTCACGGGCCCAGTTGCCCCGTGGCATGTGGATTCCTCCCAGACCAGAGCTCGAACCCGTGTCCCCTGCATTGGCAGGCAGATTGTCAACCAGTGCACCACCAGGGAAGCCTCTGTTCTGCTCTATTTTAAAGGAAGTACCCTTTCCAGGACTCTTAGGCCCCTCGGGTGTGCATCATTTTCCCTCCAGGATCCCTGAGTGCCTCCAGACCCCTGTGGGCCTGTGAGCAACATGGAGGCCCAAAGGTAGGTCCCTCAGAGGCCCTCTGTGCATGCCGAGTGATGGGCAACACCCTGCACGTTCCTTAAGGAGAGCTACATTTCCAGAGCCCTGGAGCAGCCTCAGGACCACATTGCTAGGCAGTGCGACCTGCCATGGAAGTGTTCGTCACGGCCCCCGTCTGAGCTGCCGTGAGAAAACACTCTGCTTAGAATTCTTCGAGGACCTCGTACCTGAAGTCACTCTGCTGGAGGAGAAAGTCAGCATCCTCCCATGCTGTGGCGCTAACGGGACCCTCAGCGAGAGCACTTGCCTCGCGGTAAGGCCCTGAATTGCCATGCAGAAGCGGAGGCGTGCAGCAGTTTCCATGAGGCCGTAGCCACTGCTCTGCATTATTTTAACGTCAGTACGCTCTGCAGGACATCTAGGAGCCTGGCGTGGGCACCCTATTCCCTGCAAGGACACTGAGTACCCTCAGGCCCCCATGGGCCTGCTAAGCCACATCCAGGCCCGTAGCCCTTCGGAGCCACTCTGTGTATGCCGAGTGTAGGGCAACAGACTGCACTCTTTCTTGGGACAGCTTGACTTCCCCAGCATTCCCACAGGTCCACGAACACCGTTCTAGCAGGGCCAACGTGCCGTGCAAGTCTGACTCATTGCCCTAGTCTGCGCTGCACTGAGAAAACACTCGGCTTCGTATTCCATCTGGGACCCCCTGTCTGAAGTCACCCTGCCTCCAGGAGAATGTGGGCTTGCGTTCCGACTGCAACTAAAGCCCAGTTCCTCGGATAACACTGCAGGCTTTTGAAGAGCCACGGGCCCGGAGGCCTAGCTGGGGCTTTCCTTGGATGAGGCAGTTCGCTAGATGCAGAACACCCTGCTTCGAGGAGTTGATTCAACGAAGTAACCACTGGGTAACCTGTGTCTCTTTGGACTTGTTAGAAAGCACAGGGATGTATGCTGCGTGTGCAAGCGGAAATGGGGGCCTGATGGAACTAGCCTTGCTTTCCCATTCTGAAAGCTCCATTCATGCTGCCTTGAAGCTACTTGAAATTGACTGCTGTTGACAGGCCACTGGCCACTGTATACATGGCTCTGGGAAGACAATGAGTTTTGTCTAGCTAGCCGGATGCTTCGATGGCCGGGGTGGAGCTCATCGTGCCACGCTCTGGAGCTAAAGGGAAACTCAACGTGAGTACTGACCTCGAGGTAAGTCCCTGAGTAACCGCGCAGAAAGGGCGGCATGCAGCTGTTTCCATGAGGTATTAGTCGCTGTTCTGCTGTATTTTATTTTAGTTTTTATATTTTTTATTGTTGTTTTAAGATTGATTGATGGATTGATTGATTGATTGCTATATTGGGTCTTCGTTTCTGTGCTAGGGCTCTCTCCAGTTACGGTAAGTGGGGGCCACTCTTCATCGCGGTGCGTAGGCCTCTCAGTATCTCAGCCTCTCTTGTTGCGGAGCACAGGCTCCAGAGGCGCAGGCTCAGTAGTTGTGGCTCACGGGCCCAGTTGCCCCGTGGCATGTGGATTCCTCCCAGACCAGAGCTCGAACCCGTGTCCCCTGCATTGGCAGGCAGATTGTCAACCAGTGCACCACCAGGGAAGCCTCTGTTCTGCTCTATTTTAAAGGAAGTACCCTTTCCAGGACTCTTAGGCCCCTCGGGTGTGCATCATTTTCCCTCCAGGATCCCTGAGTGCCTCCAGACCCCTGTGGGCCTGTGAGCAACATGGAGGCCCAAAGGTAGGTCCCTCAGAGGCCCTCTGTGCATGCCGAGTGATGGGCAACACCCTGCACGTTCCTTAAGGAGAGCTACATTTCCAGAGCCCTGGAGCAGCCTCAGGACCACATTGCTAGGCAGTGCGACCTGCCATGGAAGTGTTCGTCACGGCCCCCGTCTGAGCTGCCGTGAGAAAACACTCTGCTTAGAATTCTTCGAGGACCTCGTACCTGAAGTCACTCTGCTGGAGGAGAAAGTCAGCATCCTCCCATGCTGTGGCGCTAACGGGACCCTCAGCGAGAGCACTTGCCTCGCGGTAAGGCCCTGAATTGCCATGCAGAAGCGGAGGCGTGCAGCAGTTTCCATGAGGCCGTAGCCACTGCTCTGCATTATTTTAACGTCAGTACGCTCTGCAGGACATCTAGGAGCCTGGCGTGGGCACCCTATTCCCTGCAAGGACACTGAGTACCCTCAGGCCCCCATGGGCCTGCTAAGCCACATCCAGGCCCGTAGCCCTTCGGAGCCACTCTGTGTATGCCGAGTGTAGGGCAACAGACTGCACTCTTTCTTGGGACAGCTTGACTTCCCCAGCATTCCCACAGGTCCACGAACACCGTTCTAGCAGGGCCAACGTGCCGTGCAAGTCTGACTCATTGCCCTAGTCTGCGCTGCACTGAGAAAACACTCGGCTTCGTATTCCATCTGGGACCCCCTGTCTGAAGTCACCCTGCCTCCAGGAGAATGTGGGCTTGCGTTCCGACTGCAACTAAAGCCCAGTTCCTCGGATAACACTGCAGGCTTTTGAAGAGCCACGGGCCCGGAGGCCTAGCTCGGGCTTTCCTTGGATGAGGCAGTTCGCTAGATGCAGAACACCCTGCTTCGAGGAGTTGATTCAACGAAGTAACCACTGGGTAACCTGTGTCTCTTTGGACTTGTTAGAAAGCACAGGGATGTATGCTGCGTGTGCAAGCGGAAATGGGGGCCTGATGGAACTAGCCTTGCTTTCCCATTCTGAAAGCTCCATTCATGCTGCCTTGAAGCTACTTGAAATTGACTGCTGTTGACAGGCCACTGGCCACTGTATACATGGCTCTGGGAAGACAATGAGTTTTGTCTAGCTAGCCGGATGCTTCGATGGCCGGGGTGGAGCTCATCGTGCCACGCTCTGGAGCTAAAGGGAAACTCAACGTGAGTACTGACCTCGAGGTAAGTCCCTGAGTAACCGCGCAGAAAGGGCGGCATGCAGCTGTTTCCATGAGGTATTAGTCGCTGTTCTGCTGTATTTTATTTTAGTTTTTATATTTTTTATTGTTGTTTTAAGATTGATTGATGGATTGATTGATTGATTGCTATATTGGGTCTTCGTTTCTGTGCTAGGGCTCTCTCCAGTTACGGTAAGTGGGGGCCACTCTTCATCGCGGTGCGTAGGCCTCTCAGTATCTCAGCCTCTCTTGTTGCGGAGCACAGGCTCCAGAGGCGCAGGCTCAGTAGTTGTGGCTCACGGGCCCAGTTGCCCCGTGGCATGTGGATTCCTCCCAGACCAGAGCTCGAACCCGTGTCCCCTGCATTGGCAGGCAGATTGTCAACCAGTGCACCACCAGGGAAGCCTCTGTTCTGCTCTATTTTAAAGGAAGTACCCTTTCCAGGACTCTTAGGCCCCTCGGGTGTGCATCATTTTCCCTCCAGGATCCCTGAGTGCCTCCAGACCCCTGTGGGCCTGTGAGCAACATGGAGGCCCAAAGGTAGGTCCCTCAGAGGCCCTCTGTGCATGCCGAGTGATGGGCAACACCCTGCACGTTCCTTAAGGAGAGCTACATTTCCAGAGCCCTGGAGCAGCCTCAGGACCACATTTCTAGGCAGTGCGACCTGCCATGGAAGTGTTCGTCACGGCCCCCGTCTGAGCTGCCGTGAGAAAACACTCTGCTTAGAATTCTTCGAGGACCTCGTACCTGAAGTCACTCTGCTGGAGGAGAAAGTCAGCATCCTCCCATGCTGTGGCGCTAACGGGACCCTCAGCGAGAGCACTTGCCTCGCGGTAAGGCCCTGAATTGCCATGCAGAAGCGGAGGCGTGCAGCAGTTTCCATGAGGCCGTAGCCACTGCTCTGCATCATTTTAACGTCAGTACGCTCTGCAGGACATCTAGGAGCCTGGCGTGGGCACCCTATTCCCTGCAAGGACACTGAGTACCCTCAGGCCCCCATGGGCCTGCTAAGCCACATCCAGGCCCGTAGCCCTTCGGAGCCACTCTGTGTATGCCGAGTGTAGGGCAACAGACTGCACTCTTTCTTGGGACAGCTTGACTTCCCCAGCATTCCCACAGGTCCACGAACACCGTTCTAGCAGGGCCAACGTGCCGTGCAAGTCTGACTCATTGCCCTAGTCTGCGCTGCACTGAGAAAACACTCGGCTTCGTATTCCATCTGGGACCCCCTGTCTGAAGTCACCCTGCCTCCAGGAGAATGTGGGCTTGCGTTCCGACTGCAACTAAAGCCCAGTTCCTCGGATAACACTGCAGGCTTTTGAAGAGCCACGGGCCCGGAGGCCTAGCTGGGGCTTTCCTTGGATGAGGCAGTTCGCTAGATGCAGAACACCCTGCTTCGAGGAGTTGATTCAACGAAGTAACCACTGGGTAACCTGTGTCTCTTTGGACTTGTTAGAAAGCACAGGGATGTATGCTGCGTGTGCAAGCGGAAATGGGGGCCTGATGGAACTAGCCTTGCTTTCCCATTCTGAAAGCTCCATTCATGCTGCCTTGAAGCTACTTGAAATTGACTGCTGTTGACAGGCCACTGGCCACTGTATACATGGCTCTGGGAAGACAATGAGTTTTGTCTAGCTAGCCGGATGCTTCGATGGCCGGGGTGGAGCTCATCGTGCCAAGCTCTGGAGCTAAAGGGAAACTCAACGTGAGTACTGACCTCGAGGTAAGTCCCTGAGTAACCGCGCAGAAAGGGCGGCATGCAGCTGTTTCCATGAGGTATTAGTCGCTGTTCTGCTGTATTTTATTTTAGTTTTTATATTTTTTATTGTTGTTTTAAGATTGATTGATGGATTGATTGATTGATTGCTATATTGGGTCTTCGTTTCTGTGCTAGGGCTCTCTCCAGTTACGGTAAGTGGGGGCCACTCTTCATCGCGGTGCGTAGGCCTCTCAGTATCTCAGCCTCTCTTGTTGCGGAGCACAGGCTCCAGAGGCGCAGGCTCAGTTGTTGTGGCTCACGGGCCCAGTTGCCCCGTGGCATGTGGATTCCTCCCAGACCAGAGCTCGAACCCGTGTCCCCTGCATTGGCAGGCAGATTGTCAACCAGTGCACCACCAGGGAAGCCTCTGTTCTGCTCTATTTTAAAGGAAGTACCCTTTCCAGGACTCTTAGGCCCCTCGGGTGTGCATCATTTTCCCTCCAGGATCCCTGAGTGCCTCCAGACCCCTGTGGGCCTGTGAGCAACATGGAGGCCCAAAGGTAGGTCCCTCAGAGGCCCTCTGTGCATGCCGAGTGATGGGCAACACCCTACACGTTCCTTAAGGAGAGCTACATTTCCAGAGCCCTGGAGCAGCCTCAGGACCACATTGCTAGGCAGTGCGACCTGCCATGGAAGTGTTCGTCACGGCCCCCGTCTGAGCTGCCGTGAGAAAACACTCTGCTTAGAATTCTTCGAGGACCTCGTACCTGAAGTCACTCTGCTGGAGGAGAAAGTCAGCATCCTCCCATGCTGTGGCGCTAACGGGACCCTCAGCGAGAGCACTTGCCTCGCGGTAAGGCCCTGAATTGCCATGCAGAAGTGGAGGCGTGCAGCAGTTTCCATGAGGCCGTAGCCACTGCTCTGCATTATTTTAACGTCAGTACGCTCTGCAGGACATCTAGGAGCCTGGCGTGGGCACCCTATTCCCTGCAAGGACACTGAGTACCCTCAGGCCCCCATGGGCCTGCTAAGCCACATCCAGGCCCGTAGCCCTTCGGAGCCACTCTGTGTATGCCGAGTGTAGGGCAACAGACTGCACTCTTTCTTGGGACAGCTTGACTTCCCCAGCATTCCCACAGGTCCACGAACACCGTTCTAGCAGGGCCAACATGCCGTGCAAGTCTGACTCATTGCCCTAGTCTGCGCTGCACTGAGAAAACACTCGGCTTCGTATTCCATCTGGGACCCCCTGTCTGAAGTCACCCTGCCTCCAGGAGAATGTGGGCTTGCGTTCCGACTGCAACTAAAGCCCAGTTCCTCGGATAACACTGCAGGCTTTTGAAGAGCCACGGGCCCGGAGGCCTAGCTGGGGCTTTCCTTGGATGAGGCAGTTCGCTAGATGCAGAACACCCTGCTTCGAGGAGTTGATTCAACGAAGTAACCACTGGGTAACCTGTGTCTCTTTGGACTTGTTAGAAAGCACAGGGATGTATGCTGCGTGTGCAAGCGGAAATGGGGGCCTGATGGAACTAGCCTTGCTTTCCCATTCTGAAAGCTCCATTCATGCTGCCTTGAAGCTACTTGAAATTGACTGCTGTTGACAGGCCACTGGCCACTGTATACATGGCTCTGGGAAGACAATGAGTTTTGTCTAGCTAGCCGGATGCTTCGATGGCCGGGGTGGAGCTCATCGTGCCACGCTCTGGAGCTAAAGGGAAACTCAACGTGAGTACTGACCTCGAGGTAAGTCCCTGAGTAACCGCGCAGAAAGGGCGGCATGCAGCTGTTTCCATGAGGTATTAGTCGCTGTTCTGCTGTATTTTATTTTAGTTTTTATATTTTTTATTGTTGTTTTAAGATTGATTGATGGATTGATTGATTGATTGCTATATTGGGTCTTCGTTTCTGTGCTAGGGCTCTCTCCAGTTACGGTAAGTGGGGGCCACTCTTCATCGCGGTGCGTAGGCCTCTCAGTATCTCAGCCTCTCTTGTTGCGGAGCACAGGCTCCAGAGGCGCAGGCTCAGTAGTTGTGGCTCACGGGCCCAGTTGCCCCGTGGCATGTGGATTCCTCCCAGACCAGAGCTCGAACCCGTGTCCCCTGCATTGGCAGGCAGATTGTCAACCAGTGCACCACCAGGGAAGCCTCTGTTCTGCTCTATTTTAAAGGAAGTACCCTTTCCAGGACTCTTAGGCCCCTCGGGTGTGCATCATTTTCCCTCCAGGATCCCTGAGTGCCTCCAGACCCCTGTGGGCCTGTGAGCAACATGGAGGCCCAAAGGTAGGTCCCTCAGAGGCCCTCTGTGCATGCCGAGTGATGGGCAACACCCTGCACGTTCCTTAAGGAGAGCTACATTTCCAGAGCCCTGGAGCAGCCTCAGGACCACATTTCTAGGCAGTGCGACCTGCCATGGAAGTGTTCGTCACGGCCCCCGTCTGAGCTGCCGTGAGAAAACACTCTGCTTAGAATTCTTCGAGGACCTCGTACCTGAAGTCACTCTGCTGGAGGAGAAAGTCAGCATCCTCCCATGCTGTGGCGCTAACGGGACCCTCAGCGAGAGCACTTGCCTCGCGGTAAGGCCCTGAATTGCCATGCAGAAGCGGAGGCGTGCAGCAGTTTCCAGGAGGCCGTAGCCACTGCTCTGCATCATTTTAACGTCAGTACGCTCTGCAGGACATCTAGGAGCCTGGCGTGGGCACCCTATTCCCTGCAAGGACACTGAGTACCCTCAGGCCCCCATGGGCCTGCTAAGCCACATCCAGGCCCGTAGCCCTTCGGAGCCACTCTGTGTATGCCGAGTGTAGGGCAACAGACTGCACTCTTTCTTGGGACAGCTTGATTTCCCCAGCATTCCCACAGGTCCACGAACACCGTTCTAGCAGGGCCAACATGCCGTGCAAGTCTGACTCATTGCCCTAGTCTGCGCTGCACTGAGAAAACACTCGGCTTCGTATTCCATCTGGGACCCCCTGTCTGAAGTCACCCTGCCTCCAGAAGAATGTGGGCTTGCGTTCCGACTGCAACTAAAGCCCAGTTCCTCGGATAACACTGCAGGCTTTTGAAGAGCCACGGGCCCGGAGGCCTAGCTGGGGCTTTCCTTGGTTGAGGCAGTTCGCTAGATGCAGAACACCCTGCTTCGAGGAGTTGATTCAACGAAGTAACCACTGGGTAACCTGTGTCTCTTTGGACTTGTTAGAAAGCACAGGGATGTATGCTGCGTGTGCAAGTGGAAATGGGGGCCTGATGGAACTAGCCTTGCTTTCCCATTCTGAAAGCTCCATTCATGCTGCCTTGAAGCTACTTGAAATTGACTGCTGTTGACAGGCCACTGGCCACTGTATACATGGCTCTGGGAAGACAATGAGTTTTGTCTAGCTAGCCGGATGCTTCGATGGCCGGGGTGGAGCTCATCGTGCCACGCTCTGGAGCTAAAGGGAAACTCAACGTGAGTACTGACCTCGAGGTAAGTCCCTGAGTAACCGCGCAGAAAGGGCGGCATGCAGCTGTTTCCATGAGGTATTAGTCGCTGTTCTGCTGTATTTTATTTTAGTTTTTATATTTTTTATTGTTGTTTTAAGATTGATTGATGGATTGATTGATTGATTGCTATATTGGGTCTTCGTTTCTGTGCTAGGGCTCTCTCCAGTTACGGTAAGTGGGGGCCACTCTTCATCGCGGTGCGTAGGCCTCTCAGTATCTCAGCCTCTCTTGTTGCGGAGCACAGGCTCCAGAGGCGCAGGCTCAGTAGTTGTGGCTCACGGGCCCAGTTGCCCCGTGGCATGTGGATTCCTCCCAGACCAGAGCTCGAACCCGTGTCCCCTGCATTGGCAGGCAGATCGTCAACCAGTGCACCACCAGGGAAGCCTCTGTTCTGCTCTATTTTAAAGGAAGTACCCTTTCCAGGACTCTTAGGCCCCTCGGGTGTGCATCATTTTCCCTCCAGGATCCCTGAGTGCCTCCAGACCCCTGTGGGCCTGTGAGCAACATGGAGGCCCAAAGGTAGGTCCCTCAGAGGTCCTCTGTGCATGCCGAGTGATGGGCAACACCTTGCACGTAACATAAGGAGAGCTACATTTCCAGAGCCCTGGAGCAGCCTCAGGACCACATTTCTAGGCAGTGCGACCTGCCATGGAAGTGTTCGTCACGGCCCCCGTCTGAGCTGCCATGAGAAAACACTCTGCTTAGAATTCTTCGAGGACCTCGTACCTGAAGTCACTCTGCTGGAGGAGAAAGTCAGCATCCTCCCATGCTGTGGCGCTAACGGGACCCTCAGCGAGAGCACTTGCCTCGCGGTAAGGCCCTGAATTGCCATGCAGAAGCGGAGGCGTGCAGCAGTTTCCATGAGGCCGTAGCCACTGCCCTGCATTATTTTAACGTCAGTACGCTCTGCAGGACATCTAGGAGCCTGGCGTGGGCACCCTATTCCCTGCAAGGACACTGAGTACCCTCAGGCCCCCATGGGCCTGCTAAGCCACATCCAGGCCCGTAGCCCTTCGGAGCCACTCTGTGTATGCCGAGTGTAGGGCAACAGACTGCACTCTTTCTTGGGACAGCTTGACTTCTCCAGCATTCCCAGAGGTCCACGAACACCGTTCTAGCAGGGCCAACATGCCGTGCAAGTCTGACTCATTGCCCTAGTCTGCGCTGCACTGAGAAAACACTCGGCTTCGTATTCCATCTGGGACCCCCTGTCTGAAGTCACCCTGCCTCCAGGAGAATGTGGGCTTGCTTTCCGACTGCAACTAAAGCCCAGTTCCTCGGATAACACTGCAGGCTTTTGAAGAGCCACGGGCCCGGAGGCCTAGCTGGGGCTTTCCTTGGTTGAGGCAGTTCGCTAGATGCAGAACACCCTGCTTCGAGGAGTTGATTCAACGAAGTAACCACTGGGTAACCTGTGTCTCTTTGGACTTGTTAGAAAGCACAGGGATGTATGCTGCGTGTGCAAGTGGAAATGGGGGCCTGATGGAACTAGCCTTGCTTTCCCATTCTGAAAGCTCCATTCATGCTGCCTTGAAGCTACTTGAAATTGACTGCTGTTGACAGGCCACTGGCCACTGTATACATGGCTCTGGGAAGACAATGAGTTTTGTCTAGCTAGCCGGATGCTTCGATGGCCGGGGTGGAGCTCATCGTGCCACGCTCTGGAGCTAAAGGGAAACTCAACGTGAGTACTGACCTCGAGGTAAGTCCCTGAGTAACCGCGCAGAAAGGGCGGCATGCAGCTGTTTCCATGAGGTATTAGTCGCTGTTCTGCTGTATTTTATTTTATTTTTTATATTTTTTATTGTTGTTTTAAGATTGATTGATGGATTGATTGATTGATTGCTATATTGGGTCTTTGTTTCTGTGCTAGGGCTCTCTCCAGTTACGGTAAGTGGGGGCCACTCTTCATCGCGGTGCGTAGGCCTCTCAGTATCTCAGCCTCTCTTGTTGCGGAGCACAGGCTCCAGAGGCGCAGGCTCAGTAGTTGTGGCTCACGGGCCCAGTTGCCCCGTGGCATGTGGATTCCTCCCAGACCAGAGCTCGAACCCGTGTCCCCTGCATTGGCAGGCAGATCGTCAACCAGTGCACCACCAGGGAAGCCTCTGTTCTGCTCTATTTTAAAGGAAGTACCCTTTCCAGGACTCTTAGGCCCCTCGGGTGTGCATCATTTTCCCTCCAGGATCCCTGAGTGCCTCCAGACCCCTGTGGGCCTGTGAGCAACATGGAGGCCCAAAGGTAGGTCCCTCAGAGGTCCTCTGTGCATGCCGAGTGATGGGCAACACCTTGCACGTAACATAAGGAGAGCTACATTTCCAGAGCCCTGGAGCAGCCTCAGGACCACATTTCTAGGCAGTGCGACCTGCCATGGAAGTGTTCGTCACGGCCCCCGTCTGAGCTGCCATGAGAAAACACTCTGCTTAGAATTCTTCGAGGACCTCGTACCTGAAGTCACTCTGCTGGAGGAGAAAGTCAGCATCCTCCCATGCTGTGGCGCTAACGGGACCCTCAGCGAGAGCACTTGCCTCGCGGTAAGGCCCTGAATTGCCATGCAGAAGCGGAGGCGTGCAGCAGTTTCCATGAGGCCGTAGCCACTGCCCTGCATTATTTTAACGTCAGTACGCTCTGCAGGACATCTAGGAGCCTGGCGTGGGCACCCTATTCCCTGCAAGGACACTGAGTACCCTCAGGCCCCCATGGGCCTGCTAAGCCACATCCAGGCCCGTAGCCCTTCGGAGCCACTCTGTGTATGCCGAGTGTAGGGCAACAGACTGCACTCTTTCTTGGGACAGCTTGACTTCTCCAGCATTCCCAGAGGTCCACGAACACCGTTCTAGCAGGGCCAACATGCCGTGCAAGTCTGACTCATTGCCCTAGTCTGCGCTGCACTGAGAAAACACTCGGCTTCGTATTCCATCTGGGACCCCCTGTCTGAAGTCACCCTGCCTCCAGGAGAATGTGGGCTTGCTTTCCGACTGCAACTAAAGCCCAGTTCCTCGGATAACACTGCAGGCTTTTGAAGAGCCACGGGCCCGGAGGCCTAGCTGGGGCTTTCCTTGGTTGAGGCAGTTCGCTAGATGCAGAACACCCTGCTTCGAGGAGTTGATTCAACGAAGTAACCACTGGGTAACCTGTGTCTCTTTGGACTTGTTAGAAAGCACAGGGATGTATGCTGCGTGTGCAAGTGGAAATGGGGGCCTGATGGAACTAGCCTTGCTTTCCCATTCTGAAAGCTCCATTCATGCTGCCTTGAAGCTACTTGAAATTGACTGCTGTTGACAGGCCACTGGCCACTGTATACATGGCTCTGGGAAGACAATGAGTTTTGTCTAGCTAGCCGGATGCTTCGATGGCCGGGGTGGAGCTCATCGTGCCACGCTCTGGAGCTAAAGGGAAACTCAACGTGAGTACTGATCTCGAGGTAAGTCCCTGAGTAACCGCGCAGAAAGGGCGGCATGCAGCTGTTTCCATGAGGTATTAGTCGCTGTTCTGCTGTATTTTATTTTATTTTTTATATTTTTTATTGTTGTTTTAAGATTGATTGATGGATTGATTGATTGATTGCTATATTGGGTCTTTGTTTCTGTGCTAGGGCTCTCTCCAGTTACGGTAAGTGGGGGCCACTCTTCATCGCGGTGCGTAGGCCTCTCAGTATCTCAGCCTCTCTTGTTGTGGAGCACAGGCTCCAGAGGCGCAGGCTCAGTAGTTGTGGCTCACGGGCCCAGTTGCCCCGTGGCATGTGGATTCCTCCCAGACCAGAGCTCGAACCCGTGTCCCCTGCATTGGCAGGCAGATTGTCAACCAGTGCACCACCAGGGAAGCCTCTGTTCTGCTCTATTTTAAAGGAAGTACCCTTTCCAGGACTCTTAGGCCCCTCGGGTGTGCATCATTTTCCCTCCAGGATCCCTGAGTGCCTCCAGACCCCTGTGGGCCTGTGAGCAACATGGAGGCCCAAAGGTAGGTCCCTCAGAGGCCCTCTGTGCATGCCGAGTGATGGGCAACACCCTGCACGTTCCTTAAGGAGAGCTACATTTCCAGAGCCCTGGAGCAGCCTCAGGACCACATTTCTAGGCAGTGCGACCTGCCATGGAAGTGTTCGTCACGGCCCCCGTCTGAGCTGCCGTGAGAAAACACTCTGCTTAGAATTCTTCGAGGACCTCGTACCTGAAGTCACTCTGCTGGAGGAGAAAGTCAGCATCCTCCCATGCTGTGGCGCTAACGGGACCCTCAGCGAGAGCACTTGCCTCGCGGTAAGGCCCTGAATTGCCATGCAGAAGCGGAGGCGTGCAGCAGTTTCCATGAGGCCGTAGCCACTGCCCTGCATTATTTTAACGTCAGTACGCTCTGCAGGACATCTAGGAGCCTGGCATGGGCACCCTATTCCCTGCAAGGACACTGAGTACCCTCAGTCCCCCATGGGCCTGCTAAGCCACATCCAGGCCCGTAGCCCTTCGGAGCCACTCTGTGTATGCCGAGTGTAGGGCAACAGACTGCACTCTTTCTTGGGACAGCTTGACTTCTCCAGCATTCCCACAGGTCCACGAACACCGTTCTAGCAGGGCCAACGTGCCGTGCAAGTCTGACTCATTGCCCTAGTCTGCGCTGCACTGAGAAAACACTCGGCTTCGTATTCCATCTGGGACCCCCTGTCTGAAGTCACCCTGCCTCCAGGAGAATGTGGGCTTGCGTTCCGACTGCAACTAAAGCCCAGTTCCTCGGATAACACTGCAGGCTTTTGAAGAGCCACGGGCCCGGAGGCCTAGCTGGGGCTTTCCTTGGTTGAGGCAGTTCGCTAGATGCAGAACACCCTGCTTCGAGGAGTTGATTCAACGAAGTAACCACTGGGTAACCTGTGTCTCTTTGGACTTGTTAGAAAGCACAGGGATGTATGCTGCGTGTGCAAGCGGAAATGGGGGCCTGATGGAACTAGCCTTGCTTTCCCATTCTGAAAGCTCCATTCATGCTGCCTTGAAGCTACTTGAAATTGACTGCTGTTGACAGGCCACTGGCCACTGTATACATGGCTCTGGGAAGACAATGAGTTTTGTCTAGCTAGCCGGATGCTTCGATGGCCGGGGTGGAGCTCATCGTGCCACGCTCTGGAGCTAAAGGGAAACTCAACGTGAGTACTGACCTCGAGGTAAGTCCCTGAGTAACCGCGCAGAAAGGGCGGCATGCAGCTGTTTCCATGAGGTATTAGTCGCTGTTCTGCTGTATTTTATTTTAGTTTTTATATTTTTTATTGTTGTTTTAAGATTGATTGATGGATTGATTGATTGATTGCTATATTGGGTCTTTGTTTCTGTGCTAGGGCTCTCTCCAGTTACGGTAAGTGGGGGCCACTCTTCATCGCGGTGCGTAGGCCTCTCAGTATCTCAGCCTCTCTTGTTGCGGAGCACAGGCTCCAGAGGCGCAGGCTCAGTAGTTGTGGCTCACGGGCCCAGTTGCCCCGTGGCATGTGGATTCCTCCCAGACCAGAGCTCGAACCCGTGTCCCCTGCATTGGCAGGCAGATTGTCAACCAGTGCACCACCAGGGAAGCCTCTGTTCTGCTCTATTTTAAAGGAAGTACCCTTTCCAGGACTCTTAGGCCCCTCGGGTGTGCATCATTTTCCCTCCAGGATCCCTGAGTGCCTCCAGACCCCTGTGGGCCTGTGAGCAACATGGAGGCCCAAAGGTAGGTCCCTCAGAGGCCCTCTGTGCATGCCGAGTGATGGGCAACACCCTGCACGTTCCTTAAGGAGAGCTACATTTCCAGAGCCCTGGAGCAGCCTCAGGACCACATTTGTAGGCAGTGCGACCTGCCATGGAAGTGTTCGTCACGGCCCCCGTCTGAGCTGCCGTGAGAAAACACTCTGCTTAGAATTCTTCGAGGACCTCGTACCTGAAGTCACTCTGCTGGAGGAGAAAGTCAGCATCCTCCCATGCTGTGGCGCTAACGGGACCCTCAGCGAGAGCACTTGCCTCGCGGTAAGGCCCTGAATTGCCATGCAGAAGCGGAGGCGTGCAGCAGTTTCCATGAGGCCGTAGCCACTGCCCTGCATTATTTTAACGTCAGTACGCTCTGCAGGACATCTAGGAGCCTGGCGTGGGCACCCTATTCCCTTCAAGGACACTGAGTACCCTCAGGCCCCCATGGGCCTGCTAAGCCACATCCAGGCCCGTAGCCCTTCGGAGCCACTCTGTGTATGCCGAGTGTAGGGCAACAGACTGCACTCTTTCTTGGGACAGCTTGACTTCTCCAGCATTCCCACAGGTCCACGAACACCGTTCTAGCAGGGCCAACATGCCGTGCAAGTCTGACTCATTGCCCTAGTCTGCGCTGCACTGAGAAAACACTCGGCTTCGTATTCCATCTGGGACCCCCTGTCTGAAGTCACCCTGCCTCCAGGAGAATGTGGGCTTGCGTTCCGACTGCAACTAAAGCCCAGTTCCTCGGATAACACTGCAGGCTTTTGAAGAGCCACGGGCCCGGAGGCCTAGCTGGGGCTTTCCTTGGTTGAGGCAGTTCGCTAGATGCAGAACACCCTGCTTCGAGGAGTTGATTCAACGAAGTAACCACTGGGTAACCTGTGTCTCTTTGGACTTGTTAGAAAGCACAGGGATGTATGCTGCGTGTGCAAGCGGAAATGGGGGCCTGATGGAACTAGCCTTGCTTTCCCATTCTGAAAGCTCCATTCATGCTGCCTTGAAGCTACTTGAAATTGACTGCTGTTGACAGGCCACTAGCCACTGTATGCATGGCTCTGGGAAGAGAGTGAGTTTTGTCTAGCTAGCCGGATGCTTCGATGGCCGGGGTGGAGCTCATCCTGCCACGCTCTGGAGCTAAAGGGAAACTCAACGTGAGTACTGACCTCGAGGTAAGTCCCTGAGTAACCGCGCAGAAAGGGCGGCATGCAGCTGTTTCCATGAGGTATTAGTCGCTGTTCTGCTGTATTTTATTTTATTTTTTATATTTTTTATTGTTGTTTTAAGATTGATTGATGGATTGATTGATTGATTGCTATATTGGGTCTTTGTTTCTGTGCTAGGGCTCTCTCCAGTTACGGTAAGTGGGGGCCACTCTTCATCGCGGTGCGTAGGCCTCTCCGTATCTCAGCCTCTCTTGTTGTGGAGCACAGGCTCCAGAGGCGCAGGCTCAGTAGTTGTGGCTCACGAGCCCAGTTGCCCCGTGGCATGTGGATTCCTCCCAGACCAGAGCTCGAACCCGTGTCCCCTGCATTGGCAGGCAGATTGTCAACCAGTGCACCACCAGGGAAGCCTCTGTTCTGCTCTATTTTAAAGGAAGTACCCTTTCCAGGACTCTTAGGCCCCTCGGGTGTGCATCATTTTCCCTCCAGGATCCCTGAGTGCCTCCAGACCCCTGTGGGCCTGTGAGCAACATGGAGGCCCAAAGGTAGGTCCCTCAGAGGCCCTCTGTGCATGCCGAGTGATGGGCAACACCCTGCACGTTCCTTAAGGAGAGCTACATTTCCAGAGCCCTGGAGCAGCCTCAGGACCACATTTCTAGGCAGTGCGACCTGCCATGGAAGTGTTCGTCACGGCCCCCGTCTGAGCTGCCGTGAGAAAACACTCTGCTTAGAATTCTTCGAGGACCTCGTACCTGAAGTCACTCTGCTGGAGGAGAAAGTCAGCATCCTCCCATGCTGTGGCGCTAACGGGACCCTCAGCGAGAGCACTTGCCTCGCGGTAAGGCCCTGAATTGCCATGCAGAAGCGGAGGCGTGCAGCAGTTTCCATGAGGCCGTAGCCACTGCTCTGCATTATTTTAACGTCAGTACGCTCTGCAGGACATCTAGGAGCCTGGCGTGGGCACCCTATTCCCTGCAAGGACACTGAGTACCCTCAGGCCCCCATGGGCCTGCTAAGCCACATCCAGGCCCGTAGCCCTTCGGAGCCACTCTGTGTATGCCGAGTGTAGGGCAACAGACTGCACTCTTTCTTGGGACAGCTTGACTTCTCCAGCATTCCCACAGGTCCACGAACACCGTTCTAGCAGGGCCAACGTGCCGTGCAAGTCTGACTCATTGCCCTAGTCTGCGCTGCACTGAGAAAACACTCGGCTTCGTATTCCATCTGGGACCCCCTGTCTGAAGTCACCCTGCCTCCAGGAGAATGTGGGCTTGCGTTCCGACTGCAACTAAAGCCCAGTTCCTCGGATAACACTGCAGGCTTTTGAAGAGCCACGGGCCCGGAGGCCTAGCTGGGGCTTTCCTTGGTTGAGGCAGTTCGCTAGATGCAGAACACCCTGCTTCGAGGAGTTGATTCAACGAAGTAACCACTGGGTAACCTGTGTCTCTTTGGACTTGTTAGAAAGCACAGGGATGTATGCTGCGTGTGCAAGCGGAAATGGGGGCCTGATGGAACTAGCCTTGCTTTCCCATTCTGAAAGCTCCATTCATGCTGCCTTGAAGCTACTTGAAATTGACTGCTGTTGACAGGCCACTAGCCACTGTATGCATGGCTCTGGGAAGAGAGTGAGTTTTGTCTAGCTAGCCGGATGCTTCGATGGCCGGGGTGGAGCTCATCCTGCCACGCTCTGGAGCTAAAGGGAAACTCAACGTGAGTACTGACCTCGAGGTAAGTCCCTGAGTAACCGCGCAGAAAGGGCGGCATGCAGCTGTTTCCATGAGGTATTAGTCGCTGTTCTGCTGTATTTTATTTTATTTTTTATATTTTTTATTGTTGTTTTAAGATTGATTGATGGATTGATTGATTGATTGCTATATTGGGTCTTTGTTTCTGTGCTAGGGCTCTCTCCAGTTACGGTAAGTGGGGGCCACTCTTCATCGCGGTGCGTAGGCCTCTCAGTATCTCAGCCTCTCTTGTTGTGGAGCACAGGCTCCAGAGGCGCAGGCTCAGTAGTTGTGGCTCACGGGCCCAGTTGCCCCGTGGCATGTGGATTCCTCCCAGACCAGAGCTCGAACCCGTGTCCCCTGCATTGGCAGGCAGATTGTCAACCAGTGCACCACCAGGGAAGCCTCTGTTCTGCTCTATTTTAAAGGAAGTACCCTTTCCAGGACTCTTAGGCCCCTCGGGTGTGCATCATTTTCCCTCCAGGATCCCTGAGTGCCTCCAGACCCCTGTGGGCCTGTGAGCAACATGGAGGCCCAAAGGTAGGTCCCTCAGAGGCCCTCTGTGCATGCCGAGTGATGGGCAACACCCTGCACGTTCCTTAAGGAGAGCTACATTTCCAGAGCCCTGGAGCAGCCTCAGGACCACATTTCTAGGCAGTGCGACCTGCCATGGAAGTGTTCGTCACGGCCCCCGTCTGAGCTGCCGTGAGAAAACACTCTGCTTAGAATTCTTCGAGGACCTCGTACCTGAAGTCACTCTGCTGGAGGAGAAAGTCAGCATCCTCCCATGCTGTGGCGCTAACGGGACCCTCAGCGAGAGCACTTGCCTCGCGGTAAGGCCCTGAATTGCCATGCAGAAGCGGAGGCGTGCAGCAGTTTCCATGAGGCCGTAGCCACTGCTCTGCATTATTTTAACGTCAGTACGCTCTGCAGGACATCTAGGAGCCTGGCGTGGGCACCCTATTCCCTGCAAGGACACTGAGTACCCTCAGGCCCCCATGGGCCTGCTAAGCCACATCCAGGCCCGTAGCCCTTCGGAGCCACTCTGTGTATGCCGAGTGTAGGGCAACAGACTGCACTCTTTCTTGGGACAGCTTGACTTCTCCAGCATTCCCACAGGTCCACGAACACCGTTCTAGCAGGGCCAACGTGCCGTGCAAGTCTGACTCATTGCCCTAGTCTGCGCTGCACTGAGAAAACACTCGGCTTCGTATTCCATCTGGGACCCCCTGTCTGAAGTCACCCTGCCTCCAGGAGAATGTGGGCTTGCGTTCCGACTGCAACTAAAGCCCAGTTCCTCGGATAACACTGCAGGCTTTTGAAGAGCCACGGGCCCGGAGGCCTAGCTGGGGCTTTCCTTGGTTGAGGCAGTTCGCTAGATGCAGAACACCCTGCTTCGAGGAGTTGATTCAACGAAGTAACCACTGGGTAACCTGTGTCTCTTTGGACTTGTTAGAAAGCACAGGGATGTATGCTGCGTGTGCAAGCGGAAATGGGGGCCTGATGGAACTAGCCTTGCTTTCCCATTCTGAAAGCTCCATTCATGCTGCCTTGAAGCTACTTGAAATTGACTGCTGTTGACAGGCCACTAGCCACTGTATGCATGGCTCTGGGAAGAGAGTGAGTTTTGTCTAGCTAGCCGGATGCTTCGATGGCCGGGGTGGAGCTCATCCTGCCACGCTCTGGAGCTAAAGGGAAACTCAACGTGAGTACTGACCTCGAGGTAAGTCCCTGAGTAACCGCGCAGAAAGGGCGGCATGCAGCTGTTTCCATGAGGTATTAGTCGCTGTTCTGCTGTATTTTATTTTAGTTTTTATATTTTTTATTGTTGTTTTAAGATTGATTGATGGATTGATTGATTGATTGCTATATTGGGTCTTCGTTTCTGTGCTAGGGCTCTCTCCAGTTACGGTAAGTGGGGGCCACTCTTCATCGCGGTGCGTAGGCCTCTCAGTATCTCAGCCTCTCTTGTTGCGGAGCACAGGCTCCAGAGGCGCAGGCTCAGTAGTTGTGGCTCACGGGCCCAGTTGCCCCGTGGCATGTGGATTCCTCCCAGACCAGAGCTCGAACCCGTGTCCCCTGCATTGGCAGGCAGATTGTCAACCAGTGCACCACCAGGGAAGCCTCTGTTCTGCTCTATTTTAAAGGAAGTACCCTTTCCAGGACTCTTAGGCCCCTCGGGTGTGCATCATTTTCCCTCCAGGATCCCTGAGTGCCTCCAGACCCCTGTGGGCCTGTGAGCAACATGGAGGCCCAAAGGTAGGTCCCTCAGAGGCCCTCTGTGCATGCCGAGTGATGGGCAACACCCTGCACGTTCCTTAAGGAGAGCTACATTTCCAGAGCCCTGGAGCAGCCTCAGGACCACATTTCTAGGCAGTGCGACCTGCCATGGAAGTGTTCGTCACGGCCCCCGTCTGAGCTGCCGTGAGAAGACACTCTGCTTAGAATTCTTCGAGGACCTCGTACCTGAAGTCACTCTGCTGGAGGAGAAAGTCAGCATCCTCCCATGCTGTGGCGCTAACGGGACCCTCAGCGAGAGCACTTGCCTCGCGGTAAGGCCCTGAATTGCCATGCAGAAGCGGAGGCGTGCAGCAGTTTCCATGAGGCCGTAGCCACTGCTCTGCATTATTTTAACGTCAGTACGCTCTGCAGGACCTCTAGGAGCCTGGCGTGGGCACCCTATTCCCTGCAAGGACACTGAGTACCCTCAGGCCCCCATGGGCCTGCTAAGCCACATCCAGGCCCGTAGCCCTTCGGAGCCACTCTGTGTATGCCGAGTGTAGGGCAACAGACTGCACTCTTTCTTGGGACAGCTTGACTTCTCCAGCATTCCCACAGGTCCACGAACACCGTTCTAGCAGGGCCAACGTGCCGTGCAAGTCTGACTCATTGCCCTAGTCTGCGCTGCACTGAGAAAACACTCGGCTTCGTATTCCATCTGGGACCCCCTGTCTGAAGTCACCCTGCCTCCAGGAGAATGTGGGCTTGCGTTCCGACTGCAACTAAAGCCCAGTTCCTCGGATAACACTGCAGGCTTTTGAAGAGCCACGGGCCCGGAGGCCTAGCTGGGGCTTTCCTTGGTTGAGGCAGTTCGCTAGATGCAGAACACCCTGCTTCGAGGAGTTGATTCAACGAAGTAACCACTGGGTAACCTGTGTCTCTTTGGACTTGTTAGAAAGCACAGGGATGTATGCTGCGTGTGCAAGCGGAAATGGGGGCCTGATGGAACTAGCCTTGCTTTCCCATTCTGAAAGCTCCATTCATGCTGCCTTGAAGCTACTTGAAATTGACTGCTGTTGACAGGCCACTGGCCACTGTATACATGGCTCTGGGAAGACAATGAGTTTTGTCTAGCTAGCCGGATGCTTCGATGGCCGGGGTGGAGCTCATCGTGCCACGCTCTGGAGCTAAAGGGAAACTCAACGTGAGTACTGACCTCGAGGTAAGTCCCTGAGTAACCGCGCAGAAAGGGCGGCATGCAGCTGTTTCCATGAGGTATTAGTCGCTGTTCTGCTGTATTTTATTTTAGTTTTTATATTTTTTATTGTTGTTTTAAGATTGATTGATGGATTGATTGATTGATTGCTATATTGGGTCTTTGTTTCTGTGCTAGGGCTCTCTCCAGTTACGGTAAGTGGGGGCCACTCTTCATCGCGGTGCGTAGGCCTCTCAGTATCTCAGCCTCTCTTGTTGCGGAGCACAGGCTCCAGAGGCGCAGGCTCAGTAGTTGTGGCTCACGGGCCCAGTTGCCCCGTGGCATGTGGATTCCTCCCAGACCAGAGCTCGAACCCGTGTCCCCTGCATTGGCAGGCAGATTGTCAACCAGTGCACCACCAGGGAAGCCTCTGTTCTGCTCTATTTTAAAGGAAGTACCCTTTCCAGGACTCTTAGGCCCCTCGGGTGTGCATCATTTTCCCTCCAGGATCCCTGAGTGCCTCCAGACCCCTGTGGGCCTGTGAGCAACATGGAGGCCCAAAGGTAGGTCCCTCAGAGGCCCTCTGTGCATGCCGAGTGATGGGCAACACCCTGCACGTTCCTTAAGGAGAGCTACATTTCCAGAGCCCTGGAGCAGCCTCAGGACCACATTTGTAGGCAGTGCGACCTGCCATGGAAGTGTTCGTCACGGCCCCCGTCTGAGCTGCCGTGAGAAAACACTCTGCTTAGAATTCTTCGAGGACCTCGTACCTGAAGTCACTCTGCTGGAGGAGAAAGTCAGCATCCTCCCATGCTGTGGCGCTAACGGGACCCTCAGCGAGAGCACTTGCCTCGCGGTAAGGCCCTGAATTGCCATGCAGAAGCGGAGGCGTGCAGCAGTTTCCATGAGGCCGTAGCCACTGCCCTGCATTATTTTAACGTCAGTACGCTCTGCAGGACATCTAGGAGCCTGGCGTGGGCACCCTATTCCCTTCAAGGACACTGAGTACCCTCAGGCCCCCATGGGCCTGCTAAGCCACATCCAGGCCCGTAGCCCTTCGGAGCCACTCTGTGTATGCCGAGTGTAGGGCAACAGACTGCACTCTTTCTTGGGACAGCTTGACTTCTCCAGCATTCCCACAGGTCCACGAACACCGTTCTAGCAGGGCCAACATGCCGTGCAAGTCTGACTCATTGCCCTAGTCTGCGCTGCACTGAGAAAACACTCGGCTTCGTATTCCATCTGGGACCCCCTGTCTGAAGTCACCCTGCCTCCAGGAGAATGTGGGCTTGCGTTCCGACTGCAACTAAAGCCCAGTTCCTCGGATAACACTGCAGGCTTTTGAAGAGCCACGGGCCCGGAGGCCTAGCTGGGGCTTTCCTTGGTTGAGGCAGTTCGCTAGATGCAGAACACCCTGCTTCGAGGAGTTGATTCAACGAAGTAACCACTGGGTAACCTGTGTCTCTTTGGACTTGTTAGAAAGCACAGGGATGTATGCTGCGTGTGCAAGCGGAAATGGGGGCCTGATGGAACTAGCCTTGCTTTCCCATTCTGAAAGCTCCATTCATGCTGCCTTGAAGCTACTTGAAATTGACTGCTGTTGACAGGCCACTAGCCACTGTATGCATGGCTCTGGGAAGAGAGTGAGTTTTGTCTAGCTAGCCGGATGCTTCGATGGCCGGGGTGGAGCTCATCCTGCCACGCTCTGGAGCTAAAGGGAAACTCAACGTGAGTACTGACCTCGAGGTAAGTCCCTGAGTAACCGCGCAGAAAGGGCGGCATGCAGCTGTTTCCATGAGGTATTAGTCGCTGTTCTGCTGTATTTTATTTTATTTTTTATATTTTTTATTGTTGTTTTAAGATTGATTGATGGATTGATTGATTGATTGCTATATTGGGTCTTTGTTTCTGTGCTAGGGCTCTCTCCAGTTACGGTAAGTGGGGGCCACTCTTCATCGCGGTGCGTAGGCCTCTCCGTATCTCAGCCTCTCTTGTTGTGGAGCACAGGCTCCAGAGGCGCAGGCTCAGTAGTTGTGGCTCACGAGCCCAGTTGCCCCGTGGCATGTGGATTCCTCCCAGACCAGAGCTCGAACCCGTGTCCCCTGCATTGGCAGGCAGATTGTCAACCAGTGCACCACCAGGGAAGCCTCTGTTCTGCTCTATTTTAAAGGAAGTACCCTTTCCAGGACTCTTAGGCCCCTCGGGTGTGCATCATTTTCCCTCCAGGATCCCTGAGTGCCTCCAGACCCCTGTGGGCCTGTGAGCAACATGGAGGCCCAAAGGTAGGTCCCTCAGAGGCCCTCTGTGCATGCCGAGTGATGGGCAACACCCTGCACGTTCCTTAAGGAGAGCTACATTTCCAGAGCCCTGGAGCAGCCTCAGGACCACATTTCTAGGCAGTGCGACCTGCCATGGAAGTGTTCGTCACGGCCCCCGTCTGAGCTGCCGTGAGAAAACACTCTGCTTAGAATTCTTCGAGGACCTCGTACCTGAAGTCACTCTGCTGGAGGAGAAAGTCAGCATCCTCCCATGCTGTGGCGCTAACGGGACCCTCAGCGAGAGCACTTGCCTCGCGGTAAGGCCCTGAATTGCCATGCAGAAGCGGAGGCGTGCAGCAGTTTCCATGAGGCCGTAGCCACTGCTCTGCATTATTTTAACGTCAGTACGCTCTGCAGGACATCTAGGAGCCTGGCGTGGGCACCCTATTCCCTGCAAGGACACTGAGTACCCTCAGGCCCCCATGGGCCTGCTAAGCCACATCCAGGCCCGTAGCCCTTCGGAGCCACTCTGTGTATGCCGAGTGTAGGGCAACAGACTGCACTCTTTCTTGGGACAGCTTGACTTCTCCAGCATTCCCACAGGTCCACGAACACCGTTCTAGCAGGGCCAACGTGCCGTGCAAGTCTGACTCATTGCCCTAGTCTGCGCTGCACTGAGAAAACACTCGGCTTCGTATTCCATCTGGGACCCCCTGTCTGAAGTCACCCTGCCTCCAGGAGAATGTGGGCTTGCGTTCCGACTGCAACTAAAGCCCAGTTCCTCGGATAACACTGCAGGCTTTTGAAGAGCCACGGGCCCGGAGGCCTAGCTGGGGCTTTCCTTGGTTGAGGCAGTTCGCTAGATGCAGAACACCCTGCTTCGAGGAGTTGATTCAACGAAGTAACCACTGGGTAACCTGTGTCTCTTTGGACTTGTTAGAAAGCACAGGGATGTATGCTGCGTGTGCAAGCGGAAATGGGGGCCTGATGGAACTAGCCTTGCTTTCCCATTCTGAAAGCTCCATTCATGCTGCCTTGAAGCTACTTGAAATTGACTGCTGTTGACAGGCCACTAGCCACTGTATGCATGGCTCTGGGAAGAGAGTGAGTTTTGTCTAGCTAGCCGGATGCTTCGATGGCCGGGGTGGAGCTCATCCTGCCACGCTCTGGAGCTAAAGGGAAACTCAACGTGAGTACTGACCTCGAGGTAAGTCCCTGAGTAACC